>NC_133860.1:7109431-7460056 GCF_047830755.1 Zonotrichia albicollis
AAAGACCCACTCCTCTCCCTCTATGTTAAATGAATGTAATCCAAACGAAATTGGGTTTTTGAGAAGCTGGTTGGCACCGAAGCAAGGACAGAGCCCAGCAGAGTGGGAGTGGACATTCCAGGGCCCCTCTCCACGTGCTCCCAGCACCTTGTGCTTTTTAGCAGCAGCAGAGCAAGAAACACAGAGCTTAGTCACTTGGTAAAGCAAGCAAACACACGCCTCCCCACAGTCCACTGCTGAGACAGAGCACAATACCTGAACGTGTGTTTGATACACACAGTATGAAGCAATGCGAGGCAGCTGAGGGCACTCAAACCCTTCCTGTGTCCTTTTTGCAGAGCCCCAGGGACTATGGCGGAGCTCAGTGCATGGTCTGTGTCCAGAAAACACAGAATGCCAGGCTGGACAGGGCTCTGAGCAACCCCTTCCGGTGGAAGGTGTCCCTGCTCATTGCTGGGGGTTGGACTGGATGAGTTTTAAAAGTCCCTTCCCACCCAAACTGTGACTCCCTGGACACGCCTCATGGCTTTGAGGCAGAGTGGCCACCAGCAGTGACCACCCAGCAGGCCTCACAGCTGCCCAAAGAGCCTCTAGGACCAGTTCCCCTGGAGGATCCATCACAGCCCAGCCACATCACCCCACAAGTGCTGCCCTCCTGTACCGGCCAGCCCTGCGCTGCCCACCTTGTGCGAGTAGTGCTGATCCACGATCCTGGCCAGGCCGAAGTCGCCAATCTTCAGCACCAGATCCTCGGTGCTGATGAAGATGTTGGCCGGCTTGAGGTCGCGGTGCAGCACGTTGGCCGAGTGGATGTACTTGAGCCCGCGCAGCAGCTGGTACATGAAGAGCTTGGCGTGCTCCTCGGCCAGCTTGCCCTGCTCCAGCAGCCGCGCCAGGTCCGTCTCCATGTACTCCTGCACGATGTACACCACGTTGAACTTGAAGAAGTCGCCGCGCAGGCGGGCGCCCTTGGGGCCCAGCACCTCGTAGACCTTGACGATGTTGTCGTGCTCGAGGCGGCGGATGATCTTGATCTCGCGGAAGGCGTGCTTCACGCTGCGCGCGTCGCCCAGCGTCAGCTTCTTGACGGCCACCTTGCGGCAGCTGCGGCTGTCCAGCGCCGACAGCACCAGCCCGTTGGCCCCGAAGCCCAGCGGGCGGAAGTTGACGAAGCGGCAGCCCAGGTCGTAGCCGTACATGCTGGCCAGGCAGTCGCACTTCTCGGCCATCGCGCTCCTCCCGCTCCTCTGCTCCTGTCACTGGAAAAGCCGGGAATGCCCCAGGGGCTCCGGGTTGGAAACACGGCCGTGGGAGACCAGGCGCCTCATGGTTACCCACTGGAGACTGGGGAGGGGGCTCGCTCTGAGCCCGGTGCTTCAGCACGACGCAGGGTGGAAATAAACCTGAGAACAGAGAGAGAGAGAGAGAATAAAATGTTTTAAACGGGTTGAGAAATCAATGGATTTTCCAAGGGGGTGAGAAATCAACGGACTTTCCAAGAGGGCTTGCTCTGAGCTTCAAAATGACACAACGAGGAAATAAACCTGAGGGCACAAACAGACGGAGAAATGAAATGTTTTAAACGGGGTGAGAAGTCAATGGACTTTCCAAGGGGGTCAGAAATCAACAGACTTCCCAAGGGGGCTCCCTCTGAGCCCAGCGCTTCAGCACAACACAGGGTGGAAATAAACCTGAAGATGCACAGAGAGAGAAATAAAATGTTTTAAACGGGGTGAGAAATCAATGGACTTTCCAAGGGGGCTCCCTCTGAGCCCAGCGCTTCAGCACAACACAGGGTGGAAATAAACCTGAAGATGCACAGAGAGAGAGATAAAATGTTTTTAACTGGGTGAGAAATCAACAGACTTTCCAAAGGGGCTGGCTCTGAGACTGGTGCTTCAACACAACACAGAGTGGAGATAAACCTGAGGACACACACAGATGGAGAAATAAAATTGTGGATTCCATGGGACAGAGAGAGAAAAACAGCAAGTGTTTCTCACAGTGGCTTGTGAGAAAGATGTGATAACCTGTTGACTATAAACAATTTGCAGGTGGTGTTTTTCTACTTTATTTTTCTGTTCCTCTCATGGACAGTGTGCGAGAAAGATGTTTCTGTTAGTTAGCCAAAAGAATAGAATCTATTGTACCACTCGATAAAAACCACACGGTTCTTTTGATTAAAACCTTCTTTGCCTTTGCTATAATCCTGCCTCTCGCCTGTTCCTGCCCCGACCCCAGCACACAGGTGACATAAAATGTTTTAAACTGGGTGAGAAATCAACAGACTCTAAGAGGGCTCGCTCTGAGTCTGGTCCTTCAGCACAACACAGGGAGGAAGTGAATCTGAGGACACACACAGAGAGAAATAAAATGTTTTAAATGGGGTGAGAAATCCATGGACTTTCCAAGGAGTGTAGAAAAGCGTAGCCCAGAGATGTGTATCAAAGCAGAAGGGCTTTTTTCCTTGAGATTAAATAATTATCACTGCTACATTTTTCAGCCCCTGCCTCGCTTCCCTTCCGTGGCACCCCGAGACAATGCTGAAGGGTAGGGCTGGTGGCACTGCCCCGTGTCCCCTGTCCCCTGCTGTCCCAGCACCAGGACAGGGAGAGGAGAGGAGAGGAGAGGAGAGGAGAGGAGAGGAGAGGAGAGGAGAGGAGAGGAGAGGAGAGGAGAGGAGAGGAGAGGAGAGGAGAGGAGAGGAGAGGAGAGGAGAGGAGAGGAGAGGAGAGGAGAGGAGAGGAGAGGAGAGGAGAGGAGAGGAGAGGAGAGGAGAGGAGAGGAGAGGAGAGGAGAGGATCCATTTGATGCCGGTGCTGCCCGTGCCTTGCCCACATAACAGCTCGCTGAAGGCTGACCATGAACAAAACCGTGACCTTTGAGAGGATCATCAGTTATCCCCTCCCAAGGCATGCAGCACCACCAGCATTTTTCAGCTGCTTAATCTTCCCTTTCCCATTTGTAAGATGCAAAGAGCTGCAACTCTTCCTTTCCCCTTTGCTGCCCTTATTTTTTTCTTTTAAAAGATTTTCTTGAAAACATTACAGAGCAATTTGCAGTGGCTGCATGCACAATGTGTCATGTCAGCGACTGCCCAGGTAAAGCACACAGCAAAACCAGCACAGAAACGAGGGTGCAAACACTCCCTGCAGCTGAGAGAGCCACGGAGCTTTCCAGGGTATAGCAACCAGAGTTATACCCTTTCCAGCATGTAACAACCAGATCTGCTCAGGCAAACAAGGAGATTTTTTGCAGAAAGCCTTCAGAAGTGTCCGTGAGGATGTGACACCCCCTGAACTCAGGTCCCACAGCAAATGGTGGCAGCAGCCCTGGGGATGCCATCCTGGGCTCTCTGAAATTACAGCTGAACAGGTAGATATACACATATTTACATATGAAGGACATAAAGTTTGTTTTCTCCCCCACTAAGGCATTAAGAACCTGTAACTGGTGCGTGTGGACCCAAGAGCAGCTGGGTGAGCAGCGGCAGCAGGGTGAGCCATCTCTGGAGCCCAGATTCCAGAGCTCTCTGAAGCCCAGATCCCAGATCCCAGAGCTCTCTGAAGCCCAGATTCCAGAGCTCTCTGGAGCCCAGGCCCAGATCCAAGATCCCAGATCCCAGATCTCTCTGGAGCTCAGATTCCAGCTCCCAGAGCCCTCTGGAGCCCAGGCCAGATCCCAGATCTCTCTGGAGCTCAGATTCCAGATCCCAGAGCCCTCTGGAGCCCAGGCCCAGATCCCAGAGCTCCCTGGAGCCCAGACCCAGATCCCAGATCTCTCTGGAGCTCAGATTCCAGATCCCAGAGCCATCTGGAGCCCAGGCCCAGATCCCAGAGCTCTCTGGAGCCCAGGCCCAGATCCCAGATCCCAGATCTCTCTGGAGCTCAGATTCCAGATCCCAGAGCCCTCTGGAGTCCAGGCCCAGATCCCAGAGCTCTCTGGAGCCCAGGCCCAGATCCCAGAGCTCTCTGGAGCCCAGATCCCAGAGCTCTCTGGAGCCCAGGCCCAGATCCCAGATCCCAGATCCCAGATCCCAGAGCTCTCTGGAGCCCAGGCCCAGATCCCAGATCTCTCTGCCTTTGGGCTCTGGAGCCCAGTCCCAGATCCCAGATCCCAGATCCCAGCTCCCAAATCTCTCTGCCCTTGGGCTGTGCCCACAGCTCCCTGAGCAGCCCCAGAGGAGTCTCTCAGAGCTGCAGAGGCTCAGGAAGGAGCCGCTGGCAGCTCGGAGGGGCAGAGCCTCGCCTCTGTGGGCAAACACCAACACTGCTGGGCCCAGGGTGTGCCCCAACCAGAGCAGCCCAGTGCTGGGCATCTTCCTGACAGTGTCCTTGTCTGGCGGCAGGTGGCCATGCAGAGGTGGCCAAGGCCAAGGGACCATTTCTCACAGCTGCTCCAGCTGGGGAATGACAGCTCAGGGACCTCAAAGGACTTCAGTTTCCCACTGTGGTTTTCACCTCATTTGGGAGCAGAACTGAACAAAGTGTCTGAAGCAGGAGGGAACAGCCGGGCTGATCCTCCCAGGTGATCAGCACAGGGTTCTCAGTGCACTCTGTCTCCCTGAGGCTGTTGGTGAGTCTAGAGGAGCAAGGACACCTCTCCTGCCCGAGCCTGGCCCCCATCCTGCTCCCAACACCCCTGACCCCTTGATGCACCCCATTTTCACCCTTGTGCCACCCCCTGAGGGTCCTTTCAGGCCAGGGGGACCTGTGGGACCACCCGGCTGCACAGGGGCCGACCTTGCACAGGGAGGCCCCAGGTTATCCGCTGGACCCAGCACTGCACAGAGGAGGAACACTGAAATTAAAATAAAATAAAATAAAATAAAATAAAATAAAATAAAAAATAAAATAAAATAAAATAAAATAAAATAAAATAAAATAAAATAAAATAAAATAAAAATGAAAAATAGCTTAAAATAATAATTTAAATGAAATAAATTTTAAAAATGTATAAAGTAAATTAAAATAAAAAATAAAAAAATAAATTAAACAAAAAAATAAAATAAGATAATAATTACAATTAAATTATAAAATAAAATGAAATAAAATAAATAAAGTAATAATTAAAACAAAACAAATTAAAATAAGATAATTAAAATGAAATAATAAATCAAAATAAAATAAAGTAAAATACAATAAAGTAAAAATTAAAACAAAACCAAAACCAAAATAGAAATAAAAAAATAATCATTAAAATGAAATAATAATATAAAATAATAATTAAATTAAAATAAAATAAAATAAATAATGTAAATTAAAATAAAATAAAATAAGATAATAATGAAAATGAAATAGTAAAATAAAAAATTAAAACAAAATAAATAAAAATAAAATAATAATTAAAATTAAATAATAGTACAAAATAATAATTAAAATTAAATAAAGTAAAATAAAACAACTGTGGATCTGCTCCCGTTGTGTTCTTCATGCCAGAACGATGTCTCTGATAGAGCCCCTGATCACCAGAGCTGCTCCATTGACCTGGCAGAGGGTTCACAGCCTGGTCCTGTGCCCTGTGCTCCCAAGGCGGTGCTGCTGGGACCCTCATGCTCCCTGGCAGAAGTCAACAGGAACAACAAAATAGCAGGGAAAAGACAGAATAAAGAAATAGCAGGGAAAAGATTGAAGGCTGAGCAATCGCCCTTTGCTGAGGGTGGATGAGAACGGCGGCGCTGCAGGGCAGCAGCGCTGAGGGGATGAGGGGAGGGAGCCAGCTCGCAGCTGAAGCGAAGGCACACCAGAGGGAGGATGTGGGCAGGGCAGGGATACCCTCCCAGAGCATCTGCCAGCAGCTACCGAGCCGCTTGGCAAGCGCTGCCTGCTCCTCCAGTCGGGAAACAGAAATAATTACAGCCTCTGTGCAACCCAGCAATTATCCAATGCTGGCTTTGGCACGCAAGGACCCAGTAGGGAGAGCTGCTGGCGCTGTCAGGGAGCGGGGCAGGCACCAGAGGGGCAAACCAGGGGGCAGAACCGGGTGGGGAGACGGGGAAGGAAGGGAACAGGGACGTGGATAAATCCTGGGGCTCTGCAAGGAAGGAGCAGGAAGGTGCCCCAGCTGCAAGGCCACAGAAAGGGAGAAGGTGCCACCATGGAAAGGGAGAGGGTGCTGCTGAAGCCACCAGAGCTGCTCTGGGGGCTCTGAGGACCACAGCAAGGCTCAAGGGCAACCTGGGATCCGCTGAGCAACCAGGGGCTGCAGCAGCACTGGGGCTTTTCCTCTGTGGGCAACCACCTGCACTGCAGACCCGCGTCTCTGCAGAGCGCTCTGGGAGAGAGCCTGATGACAAAAAAACAAATAAAAGTAACCAAAACCAAATAAAAGTAACCAAAATCGCCTGCTGGCAAGGGGAACTGTGTGAAATAGGGCTGGTGTTGTGGTGGCTGTGAGACCCATCCTGGCACCTCATGGTGGCCCCAGCATCCAGCCCACAGCCCCAGCCCCAGCATCAAAACTCAGCCCAAGCCGCAAAACCCAGCCCAGCCCCAAAACCCAGACCCAGCCCCAAAAGCCTGCTCAGCTTTCTGCTACTCCAGGCTCATGGTGGTGGGACTGAAGGGTCCCGGGGACCTTTCCCACCAAACCCTCCTGCTCAGCTCTCTGTCACTCAGTCTCATGGGAAGTGGGGCTGGGTGGTCCCAGGGACCCTTCCCAGCCAACCCTGCTGTGGTTCTGCCAGCAGAACCCCGGGGTGCTGAGCCCCGGTGGGGCTGGGCAGGACCCAGGGTGAGCTCCCACGCCGAGCTCCTTGGCTCGCTGCAGACGCAGTGGAAAGAAACCAAGTTCTGCCTCGTCAGCCTAATTATTAATAATTAGTAGAGCTCTTGAAGCGCTGGAAGCAAAAACGCAACATATGAGGGGGAAAAAAGAGAAGAAAGAGCTCTGTTTTTCCTCACAAGAAGAGCGAGGGCCTTTGTGGTGCTCCGGGCTGTGCCTCATCCCCAAGCTAAGCCAGGATCCCACGAGATCCCATGGGATGGGAGAGAGGCAGGAAAAGGGAAGGGATCCTGCCCCTGTGCCCCTGGGCTCAGGTGAGAGCCCACCTGCAGAGCTGCCTCAGCCCTGGCCCCAAATATCAGCACAAGGAGCTGGAGCTGCTGCAGCCAGTGCAGAGGAGGCCACGGAGCTGCTGCCAGGGCTGGAGCCCCTCTGCTCTGGAGCCTGCCTGGCACAGCTGGGGCTGCTCAGCTGCACCAGAGAAGCTCCAGGGACACCTGAGAGCCCCTGCCAGGGCCTGCAGGAGCTCCAGGAGAGCTGCACAGCCCCTGGGGACAAGGCAGGCAGGGACAGCACCCAGGCAATGGCTCCCAGGGCCAGAGGGCAGGGACAGATTTTGGCCCATTGGGAATGAGGAATTGCTGGCTGGGAGGGTGGGCAGGCCCTGGCCCAGGGTGCCCAGAGCAGCTGTGGCTGCCCCTGGATCCCTGGCAGTGTCCCAGGCCAGGCTGGATGGGGCTGGGAGCAGCCTGGAACAGTGGGAGCTGTCCCTGCACATGGCAGGGGTGGGATAAGATGACCCTAAAGTCCCTTCCCACCCAATCCTGGGACTCAGTGACCTCTGCCAGCATCAGTTGTTATCTCTGCCTCCTCCCACCCGAGACAGCAGCAAACCCCTCAGACCAGGCTGAGCAGTGCCCGGGGAAGGCCAGAGGTGGCTTCCCTGCCTTCCCCATTCTCCTGAGCACACCTGGCTCCTGAGTGTCCCCAGCAGCCCCAGGGAAATGCCACCAGCAGCCCCATCTCTGCTGTGCTGGCCCCGGCTGCTCTAATGAACAAGTGTTAATTTCCTAATGAGCGCTGCTGCCGCTCCCAGCAGTGCCCAGTGCGGCACAGGGAGGGTGCTCAGCTGCTGTGGGGCTGCAGAGAGCACAGGGAAGGGGCTCAGACCCTGTGGGGCTGCAGAGCAGAGCCCAGGAGCTGTCAGGCTGCTCAGCCCAGCTCTGGTGTCCACCCAGGGAGCCAAATCCAGCGGGAGCCTCCGGGGAGCTGCAGCAGGGCAGGGCCAGCAGCTCCTGCAGCACGGCGGGCAGGGAGACAGCACTGACAGGGTGTGGGAGCACCAGAGGGGTGTGCAGGGAGCAAACCCAGCCTGGTGACACAACCCCAGCCTGGTGACACAAACCCAGCCTGCTCACAAACCCACCCTGCTGACACCCAGCCTGCTCTCTGTGCCCCACAGAGGGACAGCAGAATACAGGGACAGCAGCTCCTGCAGCACGGCGGGCAGGGAGACAGCACTGACAGGGTGTGGGAGCACCAGAGGGGTGTGCAGGGAGCAAACCCAGCCTGGTGACATAACCCCAGCCTGGTGACACAACCCCAGCCTGGTGACACCCAGCCTGCTCTCCGTGCCCCACAGAGGGACAGCAGAACACAGGGACAGCAGCTCCAGGGAACAAACCTGACCTGCTGACACCCAGCCTGCTCCACAGAGGGACATCAGGGATCAAATCTGACCTGTTCACAGCAACCCAGCCTGCTCTCTCTGCTCCACAGGGACAGCAGAACACAGGGACCACCAGCTCCAAGGGGACAGTAGAGAAAGCGACACCAGCTCCAGGGATCAAACTCACCCTGCTGACACAAACCCACCCTGCTCCCTGTGCTGCACAGAGGGACAGAAGAACACAGGGACAGCAGGGAACAAACCCAGTTTGCTCGCACAAACCAACCCTGCTCTCTGTGCCACACAGGGACAGCAGAACGCAGGCACCCCACCTCCAGGGCTCTGAGGGAGTGCTAGCTTCACTCCGAGCCCCTGTCCCAGCTGCTGTCAGTCCCAGCTGGAAGAGAGGGACGTTCTGGGTGCCCCCAGGAGGCTCACACCAACGGTGCCGGGCGTGGATCCCCTGATTAATAAATATATAAATTATTATATAAATGTCTGTGATGGCCATCACCAAACCACAGCTGAGGGAACAGAGCCCCGTGGTGCCAGCACCTGTCCTGCAGCCACCGGGCACGAGGGGACACGACAGGGACCAGGAAAGGACCAGGGGGAGAGTTAAACCACCCAATTTAAACACCAAAGCACTCTGCATTTGAGAATAATGCAGAGATGTGGAGCTGCTCCCCACAATGAGCACAGAGTGCATTTCACAGGTTCAATTCACCCCTCACTCGCTTTTTCACTTTTTCAGCTCCAGCAGCTGCCACAGAGGCAGAGATTTTATGATGGGCACCCTTAGCACCATATAATACAGTGATGGGGGAAGAATTTAGAACTTTTCCTTCATTCTTCCATCCTTCCTGTCTCTCCCCTGTGTGCCAGGGCAGCATTTGCCCTGACGGTGCTGCTGGGATTTGTGTTGGGATTTGTGCTGCCTCCATCCTCTGAGGGCCTGGGGAGCCCCCACAGGGCTTGGGGGGTTCTGGGTGCCTTTAGGGGGGGGCTCTGGGTGCCCTCACAGGGCTCTGGGTGCCCTCACAAGGCTCTGGGTGGGCCCTGGGTGTCTTTGGGGGGCTCTGGGTGCCCTCACAGGGCTCTGGGTGCCTTTGGGTGGGCCCTGGGTGCCTTTGGGGGGGGCTCTGGGTGCCTTTGGGGGGCTTTGGATGGGCTCTGGGTGCCTTTGGGAGGCTCTGGGGCTGTGTCAGAGCCAGCTGTGCCCTGCAAACAGCTCCCCAGGCTGCCCAGAGGGATGGTGCTCCTGCTCCCCTGAAAACACCACTTATCAAAATGCCTTTGCTGCCAGGAGCCACGCAGAAACTCATCAGCAGAACGAGCTGCCAGCCAAAAGCCAGAGGGCATCAAGCAGCACTGTCACAGGAGGGCAAAATCCTCATTTTGGGGGAAAAGGGATACTCCCAAACCCAAGGGAAACAGCACAAAACGACCCCAAATCCTGGCGTGACCAGCAGTGAACACACATGGGAAACCATGCACTGAACAAGCATCACCCAGCCCTGCAAAGCCAGCTCTGCTGCCCAAACCTGACTCAGGGAAACAGGAATTCTCCCCCTCCTGAACAGCCAGGGCAATTGTGGGCAGGCCAAAATACACTGAGAGGAAAAAAAAATAAAAGGAGAAAGGAAAATCAGAGAACGCTCGTTAGCTCAGAGAAAGAACAGAAAACAAAGGAGAACTTGCTGACACTCGCAGGGGCCTGGGGCAGTGTGGGAAAGCCATTGCTGTGTCCCGAGCAGGGGCCAGCCTGGCCACTGAGCCGTGCCAGGCCGAGCAGGGCCAGCACAGGGACAGGCCCTGTCCCCGTGGGACACAGCACTGAGGCTGCCCTGCCTGCAGACAGACACACGGACACACAGACAGACACACAGCCACACACACGGACAGACAGGGCCTGAACAAACACAGCCAGGCCTGCCCGGGGCCAGCAAGGCCGCCCCACTGCCGGCCCCACTGCCCCTGGCCATGGGGCACTCACTGTGCCACACACACAACTGCATGGCCCAGCAGCCTGCGGCCCCCATGGCTCACACACAGACCCTGGTCACACACAGACCCTGCCCCTGGTCAGCCTTAGTCCCTTGGCAGGTCCTGTCCCTCTCCCTGGTCAGCCCCAGCCCCAATCTCTCATCATGCCCAGCCCCAGTCCCTGGTCAGTGTCAGCTCTGAGTCAGTCCCAGTCTCAGTCCCTTGTCAGACCCACACCCTTGTCCTGGTCAGTCCCAGCCCGTGGTAAGTCCCAGCCCCAGCTCCAGTCTCTGGTCATCCCCTGTCCCAGTCTCTGGTCAGCCCCAGTTCCTGTCTCTGGTCAGTTCCAGTCCCTGGTCATCCCCAGCCCCAGTCCTTGATCATCCCTGTCCCTAGTCAGCCCCAGTCCCTGCCCCTGATCAGCTCCAGCCCCAGCCCCAATCCCTGAGCAGCCCCAGTTCCTGGGCAGCCCCAGCCCCAATCCCTGGTCAGCTCTAGTCCCTGTGCTTGGTCAGCTCCAGTCCCTGCCCCTGGTCAGCTCCAGTTCCTGGTCAGCGACAGCCCAAATCCCTGGTCAGCCCCAGCCCCAGTCCCTGGTCAGCCCCAGGCCCTGGTCAGTCCCTGTCCCTGATCATTCCCTGTCCCTGGTCAGTCCCAGTCCCTGTCTCTGTTCAGTTCCAATCCCCGGTCAGCCCCTGTCCCTGTCCCTGGTCAGTCCCAGCCCAGGGTCAGTCCCAGTCCCTCATCAGTCCCTGTCCCTTGTCCCTGGTCAGCCCCACTCCCTGTCCCTGGTCAATCCCAGTTCCTGTCCTTGGTCAGCCCCAGCTCCTGGTCAGCCCCAGCCCCTGGTCAGCCCCAGTCCCTTGGCAGCCCCGTTCTCTCTCCCTGGTCAGTCCCAGCCCCAGCCCCAGTCCCAGGTCAACCCCAGCCCCAGTCCCGGGTCAGTCCCTGTCCGTGGTCAGCCCCAATCCCTGTCCCTGGTCAGTCCTTGTCCCTGGTAATCCCCTAGCTCCAGTCCCTGGTCAGTCCCAGCCCCTGTCTCTGGTCAGTCAGAGTCCCTGACCCCAGCCCCAGTGCCTGGTCAGTCCATGTCCCCGGTCAGCAACCATCCCTGTCCCTGGTCAGTTCCTGTCCCCTGTCAGACCTCGTCCCTGTCCCTGGTCAGTCCCAGGCCCAGTCCCTGGTCATTCCCAGCCTCAGTCCCTGTCCCTGGTCATTCCCAATCCCTGATCATTCCCAGTCCCAGTCCCTGGTCAGCCGCAGCCCTGCCAGCTGTGGTTCCCATCCCACACATTTGCTGACTGACACCACATTGATTAAAAACCAGCAGAATTATCTCCGTTACCAAAATAAAGCAGTTCCTGGAACGGATGACTCAGAAGCCTCTCCCCTCGCCATAAATCAGAGCAGAAACATGATACCTCACGGGGGCAAATCACTTTGCCCTTTTGGCTTGGCACCTACAGCCTTTTCTTCTAGAAAAAAGGAGATTAGAATCCACTCTGAGCCAACACTGTGTCAGAGAGCTGAGCCTTTCCTCCCCGGGATGCCACGGCCAGGGCTGAGCCTCTGTTATCACTGGAGGGGCTGGACCAAGATAAGCAAAAGCAGGATGGATATTAAAAAAATAATTTTTTGAAAAACACACAGAAACAGCCCTAGAGGGTTTTCTTACTGTCTCTGAGAAGCCTGCGCGAGGAATTTGCCCCAGAGGAGGTATGTGCAGCATGTGCCAGCAAGGCAGAGCCATGGCAGAGCGGCTCCTCCAACCCTCCACGGGCCCCAGAGATAGGTATCTGTGCAGAGAGAGCTCTGTCCTCTCCAAACACGGCTCTGGGATTGCTCAGGAGCCCTGCACCGCCGGGCTGTGCCTCCCCTCTAATCCTGATGGCTGACAAATTTCACCCAGCTCGCCTGGGGCTGCATTGTGCACTGATCTGCACACCCAGCATGGGCAAACAGCAAAGAGGGGCTTCGTGGAGAGGGGGACAACACACATTTGTCTGCTCAAACTGACTGGAAAAGGGGTTCCACCCTGCCTGCTTGTTGCGGTGTGATTGCAAGGTTTACCCCAGAACCAGGGTCCCTCCCTGACAATTCCCTCCCAGGTGTGTTAGTTACCTCTCCTTTCCCCTCCCAGCACTGACTGTCAGTCCTGGCATTCCAGGTGTGATTGGCAGATCCAAAGGATGCCCTCTACCCCTGGGGGACATTGGGCCATCCAGGTGTCCTTTGTCCCTTTGTCCCTCCCCTCCTGTCCCTGCTTGGTGGCTCCCTGCCCCTCTCTCCCGGGTTAAAGGAGCAGCAACCACGGGCCCAGGGAGTTCTGTTGGAGTTGGTACTGCATTCAGAGGCCTGTGGGCCTGAATAAAGCTCTGAATCCAAACCCTCCATCAGAACCGACTCCTTTCCTTCACCATCGCCTTAAAGCTTCTCTGGCAGAGGGAAACCTGAGGAGCAGCCCCTGTTATGGGGGGAAGCTCCATCCCAGCACCCCCATAGCTCCCTCAGGCCTGGCGCTCTCTCCACATGCCCAGCTGCAGCACCCATCCAGCCAAAAGTGTCTGTGGGGTGAAACACCACACACCCACCAGGCCAAAGTGTCTGTGGGTGAAACACCACACACCCACAACCAAAAGTGTCTGTGGGGTGAAACACCACACACCCAGCCAGCCCAAAGTGTCTGTGGGGTGAAACACCACACACCCACAGCCCAAAGTGTCTGTGGGGTGAAACACCACACACCCCGCCAGCCCAAAGTGTCTGTGGGGTGAAACACCACACACCCAACCAGCCCAAAGTGTCTGTGGGGTGAAACACCACACACTCAGCCAGCCAAAGTGTCTGTGGGGTGAAACACCACACACCCACAGCCAAAAGTGTCTGTGGGGTGAAACACCACACACCCAGCCAGCCCAAAGTGTCTGTGGGGTGAAACACCACACACCCAACCAGCCCAAAGTGTCTGTGGGGTGAAACACCACACACCCACAGCCAAAAGTGTCTGTGGGTGAAACACCACACACCCAGCCAGCCAAAGGTGTCTGTGGGGTGAAACACCACACATCCACCAGGCCAAAGTGTCTGTGGGGTGAAACACCACACACCCAGCCGGCCCAAAGTGTCTGTGGGGTGAAACACCACACACCCAGCCGGCCCAAAGTGTCTGTGGGGTGAAACACCACACACCCACAGCCCAAAGTGTCTGTGGGGTGAAACACCACACACCCACAGCCCAAAGTGTCTGTGGGGTGAAACACCACACACCCACAGCCCAAAGTGTCTGTGGGTGAAACACCACACACCCACAGCCCAAAGTGTCTGTAGTGAAACACCACACACCCACAGCCAAAAGTGTCTGTGGGTGAAACACCACACACCCAACCAGCCCAAAGTGTCTGTGGGTGAAACACCACACACCCAGCCAGCCCAAAGTGTCTGTGGGTGAAACACCACACACCCAACCAGCCCAAAGTGTCTGTGGGGTGAAACACCACACACCCAGCCAGCCCAAAGTGTCTGTGGGGTGAAACACCACACACCCAGCCGGCCCAAAGTGTCTGTGGGGTGAAACACCACACACCCACAGCCCAAAGTGTCTGTGGGGTGAAACACCACACACCCAGCCAGCCAAAGGTGTCTGTGGGGTGAAACACCACACACCCACAGCCCAAAGTGTCTGTAGGGTGAAACGCCACACACCCAGCCAGCCCAAAGTGTCTCTGGGGTGAAACACCACACACCCAACCAGCCCAAAGTGTCTGTGGGGTGAAACACCACACACCCACAGCCCAAAGTGTCTGTGGGATGAAACCACACACCCAGCCGGCCAAAAGTGTCTGTGGGGTGAAACACCACGCACCCAGCCAGCCCAAAGTGTCTCAGGGTGAACACCACACACCCAGCCAGCCAAAGGTGTCTGTGGGGTGAAACACCACACACCCACAGCCCAAAGTGTCTGTGGGGTGAAACACCACACACCCACAGCCAAAAGTGTCTCTGGCGTGAAATACCACACACCCACAGCCCAAAGTGTCTGTGGGGTGAAACACCACACACCCACAGCCCAAAGTGTCTGTGGGGTGAAACATCACACACCCACAGCCAAAAGTGTCTGTGGGGTGAAACACCACACACCCAGCCAGCCAAAGGTGTCTGTGGGGTGAAACACCACACACCCAGCCAGCCCAAAGTGTCTGTGGGGTGAAACACCACACACCCAGCCAGCCCAAAGTGTCTGTGGGGTGAAACACCACACACCCAACCAGCCCAAAGTGTCTGTGGGGTGAAACACCACACACCCAGCCAGCCCAAAGTGTCTGTGGGGTGAAACCACACACCCAGCCAGCCCAAAGTGTCTGTGGGTGAAACACCACACACCCAACCAGCCCAAAGTGTCTGTGGGGTGAAACACCACACACCCAGCCAGCCCAAAGTGTCTGTGGGGTGAAACACCACACACCCACAGCCAAAGTGTCTGTGGGGTGAAACACCACACACCCACAGCCCAAAGTGTCTGTGGGTGAAACACCACACACCCACAGCCCAAAGTGTCTGTGGGGTGAAACACCACACACCCACAGCCCAAAGTGTCTGTGGGTGAAACACCACACACCCACAGCCCAAAGTGTCTGTGGGGTGAAACACCACACACCCAACTAGCCCAAAGTGTCTGTGGGGTGAAACACCACACACCCAGCCAGCCCAAAGTGTCTGTGGGGTGAAACACCACACACCCAACCAGCACAAAGTGTCTGTGGGTGAAACACCACACACCCACAGCCCAAAGTGTCTGTGGGGTGAAACCACACACCCAGCCGGCCCAAAGTGTCTGTGGGGTGTAACACCACACACCCACAGCCCAAAGTGTCTGTGGGGTGAAACACCACACACCCAGCCAGCCCAAAGTGTCTGTGGGGTGAAACACCACACACCCACAGCCCAAAGTGTCTGTGGGGTGAAACACCACACACCCAGCCAGCCCAAAGTGTCTGTGGGTGAAACACCATACACCCAGCCAGCCCAAAGTGTCTGTGGGGTGAAACACCACACACCCAGCCAGCCCAAAGTGTCTGTGGGGTGAAACACCACACACCCACAACCAAAAGTGTCTGTGGGGTGAAACACCACACACCCAGCCAGCCCAAAGTGTCTGTGGGGTGAAACACCACACACCCAGCCAGCCCAAAGTGTCTGTGGGGTGAAACACCACACATCCAGCCAGCCCAAAGTGTCTGTGGGGTGAAACACCACACACCCACAGCCCAAAGTGTCTGTGGGGTGAAACACCACACACCCAGCCAGCCCAAAGTGTCTGTGGGTGAAACACCATACACCCAGCCAGCCCAAAGTGTCTGTGGGGTGAAACACCACACACCCAGCCAGCCCAAAGTGTCTGTGGGGTGAAACACCACACACCCACAACCAAAAGTGTCTGTGGGGTGAAACACCACACACCCAGCCAGCCCAAAGTGTCTGTGGGGTGAAACACCACACACCCAGCCAGCCCAAAGTGTCTGTGGGGTGAAACACCACACATCCAGCTGGCCAAAAGTGTCTGTGGGGTGAAACCACACACCCACAGCCCAAAGTGTCTCAGGGTGAAACACCACACACCCAGCCAGCCCAAAGTGTCTGTGGGTGAAACACCACACACCCAGCCAGCCCAAAGTGTTTGTGGGGTGAAACACCACACACCCACAGCCAAAAGTGTCTGTGGGGTGAAACACCACACACCCACAGCCCAAAGTGTCTGTGGGGTGAAACACCACACACTCAGCCAGCCAAAAGTGTCTGTGGGGTGAAACATCACACACTCAGCCAGCCCAAAGTGTTTGTGGGGTGAAACACCACACACCCAGCCAGCCCAAAGTGTCTGTGGGGTGAAACACCATACATCCTGATCAGACACTGATCTACCTTCAGGGGTGACAGGGACAGCAGCCAGGGACAGCTGGAGCTGTTCCAGGAGGTTTAGGTTGGGTATCAGGGAAAGGCTCTTCCCCATAGGGTGCTGGCACTGCCCAGGCTCCCCAGGGATGGGCACAGCCCTGAGGCTGCCAGAGCTCCAGGAGCCTTTGGGCAGCGCTGCCAGGGATGCCCAGGGTGGGATTGCTGGGGGTCTGTGCAGGGCAGGGGCTGGACCTCCTGTCCAGCTGGTGATCCATCTCATTGCTCCTCCACAGGGAGCAATGAGCTTCCCAAAATTTGGGATGAACACAAGCACCAGCCGAGACTCCTCCACAGGGAAAACTGAGCTTCCCAAACTTTGGGATGGCATAGGCACCAACCCAGGCTCCTCCACAGGGAACAATGAGCTTCCCGAAGCTCATTGCTGTGGCATTCTCCTCCCTGTCTGCTCAGCCACGGCTCTGATCCACACCCAAGGGTGATCCTGGTGGGTCCCTTCCAGCTCAGGGTATTCTGTGATTTGATGATGATGGGGCAAGGCCACCAAGCTGAGCCAGACCCAAGCAGAGCCAGAACCGAGCAGAGCCAGAACCGAGCAGAGGCAGAACCAAGCAGAGCCAGAACCGAGCAGAGCCAGAACCGAGCAGAGCCAGAACCAAGCAGAGCCAGAACCGAGCAGAGGCAGAACCAAGCGCAACCAGAACCGAGCAGAGCCAGACCGAGCAGAGCCAGGACTGAGCAGAATCAGAGCCAAGCAGAACCAGCACCGAGCACACAGAGTGTGCACCCCACGCTGCCCAGCCAAGGCTGCCCAGGCCCTGGGGAGCACCAGCAGGACCCCAGCACTGCCCAGATGCAGCAGGGCACAGGAAGCACAGCAGGGCTTGGCAACTTCAGCCAGCCCTTGAGCCGAGCACACGGAGCCTCTCCTGGGATGTGCCCTCTCCCTGGAGCCGCCTTCCCAGCCCAAACTCCTGCTTTCCACACATCCAGCCTGCCTGGTGAGGCTGGGCAGGTCCTCCCATTGCGGGGAGGTATCACTCAGCACCCCAAAATCCACCTTTTCCTTGGGCTGATTCCCTAGGGAGAAGGGCTGCACACACAGCTGGAATCTCACAGCACACGTCGCAAAGCTCCCCCTCATCTGTTGTGCTGCCAGAAACCATCCCTGCTGCTTTAACACTGCCCAGTGATTTTGGGAGACCCTGCTACACAGCCATGGGGTGCTAGTGGCCAGCAAGGCTGAGGGATGGGAGCAAAAACGCGCTGGAACTACCACAGACAACACAGGACATCTCCTAGGGAATCAAAACAAAAATATTGTAGGTCCTGCCCCTAAAATACACTGACCAAACCCAAAATATGCTCCCAGTGACTTTTAGCCACCCACAGAACAGACAGGGAATAAAGGGCTTTGCTGGAGCACTGCTAAAGCTTGCTGTCAGTATAATCACCTACTACTATAATGGGATTACATGGATTAGCTGCATTTTAAGGAAACATCAATGAGCCAGGCTGCCTTTCTAGGCAGGATCTTGGGGCTGCATGGGATAATACCGGAAAAACCAAGAGCTGGCTGTTTTTAGAAAGCATTTCTCCAAATGACCTGGGAGGGGGGATCACAAGGCAGCAGAGGTGTGTTAATGCAGGCAGGAGCTGAATGAATGGACTCTGCAGAGGGAAACAGACCCACCCCTGGCCTCCCTTGGCTGAGCTGCACCAGGAATTCATTGAGGCCTGCATTCCCCCCGTGCTGAGCTGCGGGATGGGCTCAGGGCTGGAGGGGAGCGGGAGCACAGGATGCACTGTGGAAGGGATGCCAAAGCCAGGCTGACCCGGGATAAACAGCTTGTGCTGGGTCCCCTCGGGGCACCTGCACTCCCAAGCCCTCTCTCTGCCTGTACACAGGAAAATGTCCCCAAAAACAAGTCTGAAATTAGACTTCTGGCCCCCATCACAGGGTGGGACCTGCAGCTCTGTCCCACACAGGGCAGGAGTGCTAGCCTTCACCAGGAGGGACAGGGCTGCCAGGAAAATGTCCCCAAAAACAAGTCGGGAATTAGTGGCACCCATCGGCAGGTGGGACCTGCAGCTCTGTCCCACACAGGGCTGGGGTGCCAGCAGGGCTCCCAGGAAAATGTCCCCAAAAACAAGTCTGAAATTAGACTTCTGGCCCCCATCACAGGGTGGGACCTGCAGCTCTGTCCCACACAGGGCAGGGTGCCAGCCTGCACCTGGAGGGACAGAGCTCCAGGAAAATGTCCCCAAAACAAGTCTGAAATTAGACTTCCTGGTCCCCATCGCCAGGTGGGACCTGCAGCTCTGTCCCACACAGGGCAGGGTGCCAGCCTGCAACTGGAGGGACAGGTGTTGCCAGGAAAATGTCCCCAAAAACATGTCGGGAATTAGTGGCACCCATCGGCAGGTGGGACCTGCAGCTCTGTCCCACACAGGGCTGGGGTGCCAGCAGGGCTCCCAGGAAAATGTCCCCAAAAACAAGTCTGAAATTAGACTTCCTGGCCCCCATCGCCAGGTGGGATCTGTGGCTCTGTCCCATGCAGGGCAGGGGTGCCAGCCTTCACCTGGAGGGACAGAGCTCCAGGAAAATGTCCCCAAAACAAGTCTGAAATTAGACTTCCGGCCCCCATTGCCAGGTGGGACCTGCAGCTCTGTCCCACACAGGGCAGGGGTGCCAGCCTGCACCTGGAGGGACAGGGCTGCTCTGCAGGCATCACATCCTCACCCAGGACATCCCACACCCTCACACCCACCCTCATCTGCTCCCAGCAGCCCTCAGGATTTGAGAGGAACTCTCAGGCAAGCAGGTTTTTTTTTCATTGCTTTTTGCCCTTGGACCGACCATCCAAAACAAACTGTGCGCTTCATTTTCCAAAGTCCTGTACTCTTCCTTTCCAGGATGGATCCAGCCTGGAAGCCTTGGGGAGCTGCAGCCTGGACATTTTGCTCCCCATGTTCTATCCAGCACCTTCTCCCTCTCGTTGTGACTCAGCTAGGGCTGGTGAATAAAACCCAATTAGGGATCAAACATCAGAGCAGCACAGCAAAGGGATGGTCCCTACCCCAGGCAGCTCACAGCCTGGGATCTTCAGCTCCCACCATGGGGAAGCGACAAAAATAACCCATTAAAAAGCCACTTTAATTGCCTTGCCAGCGGTTTGCACAAACTCCAGCTAAAGCTGGAGGTAAAAATGAATTAAAAGCCTTAAATAGAAAATTCTCTTTCACTACTCCCACTTTAACCCTTAAATTTTAATGGGGTCGTGGTGAGGGAGGAAGCACACCCCGCCAGTCCTCCAGCTCCCCTGCCACAGCAACCAGGCTGGGCTCTGCTGGGTTTGCCACACCATGGCCTCCCAGGTGCAGGGACCCAGGCCAGGAGAGACAGCCAGGTACCCTGGGACAGACAGACAGACAGGCTGTCCTAAACACCGAGGCTGTCCTGAGACAGACACCCAGGCTGTGCTGGGACACCCAGGTTGCGGCCAGGCACAGCTCAGGCCGCCCTCAAGCTCACATTCCTCAGGCCAAGCGAGCCTTAAAACCAGGACAACAAAATTCAGAGGGTGATCCCTGCACCAGAATCCCCCAGAGCCCTGGAGCTCTGTCCCACTGTGGTTTGCGCTTCTCAGCCACTGCCAGGGCGGAATCACAGCAGGTGAGGAGCTAATGTTCATGTCCCAAACAACAATAGCTTGGGCATGGTGTGGAGCCAACCAAGGGTTTTTGGGAATTACAAGCAAGCACTTGGTAGAAACACACCAGAGGAAGACCAGGATGTGGCTGGAGAAGGGGCCATGTGGGAGCAGGGCAGCATTCTAGGGACAAACCTCCTGGTTGTGGCTCCTGCAGGAAAGCACAGCCTGGCACAGGGACAGGGCCAGAAGGGCCGGGCACTGCGGGGGGAACTCTGAGCCCATCCAAGGGCCCAAAGCCCCAAACCGTTTCCAGAAAGGCCTGAAGGAACCACTGTGAATGAGAACTGACTTGCACAAAAAGTGGGAAACTTCTCCCCAGGGAGTGGAAAATTTAAATGTGCCCCACAAAGCCCAGGGCCCCAGGACATCCCATCAGCTGGATCCACACTGGAGTCAGGACTGGTGATCTCTCTCTCCTTCTCTCGCTCTCTCTTTTCTTCTTTAATCCATCTCTTTGTTTCTCTCTTCCCTTCACCCAAGCCCCTCTGCTGTGTGCTTGCACTGGAGATCAAGCCCTAGCACACCAATTCTCATGCCAAGGTGCAACCCACCAAAAATCTCTGCCAGCTTCTGCTGCTCCTTCCAGCCCGTCAGTCCTGGGTGCTCCCTCAGCCCTGCACACACAGCACTGCGTGTCCGGGCTGGATCCGGAGGAGAAGTGCTTCACCACCACCCTTTGGTGAAGAGCAGGAGCCAAGCAGGAGGTGGGCAGAGGTCTCAGAGCCCAAAGATCCCTCAGGGAATCATAGCCCAGTGTTGGGAAAGATGGAAAAGGAAATTCTTATAAATATGATTGTCTGGCAAAAGATTTTGAGAATATGGAAACTATGAGTGAGATTGAAATGAAGGCAAGCTTTGAGATCCCTCAGTTACTGAACAACTGGAAAACAATGGTGTGGCTGGCTGAAGGGGATCCCCTTTTGATGGAACAACACCCTCTGCTTGCAGACAGGTCCAAGAGTCTGAGCAGACCCTGCCAGCTTGGCAGAAGGGGCCCAAAGAGGAGGTTTTAGGGTTTAAAATGTAGCACAGTGTGGTAATGTAATGATTCCTATAGGCTGTATGTAAATGATATAGGATTTGTATCTTGTACTAGATTGGTTAGTGAGAATCAGAATGTTCCACACAGAAGATGATTTATTGTATTGTAACGGGAATTTCACTCTCTTACTTTTCTATGCTCGTAGCTCTTACCTCTTGTCTCTTAGCTCTTGCCATTTACTCTTACCCCTTTTACTCTTACTCTCTCACCCTCTCATCCTCTCTACCTCTCTCTTCTCTCAGGCCTGCTCTGAGCTGTGCTCCCAGCAGGGCCCTGCACCCAGGCCCTTTGCAATAAGCCCCAAATCCCAGCAGGGCCCTGCACCCAGGCCCTGTGCAATGAACCCCAAATCCAGCAGGGCCCTGCACCCAGGCCCTTTCAATGAACCCCAAATCCCAGCAGGGCCCTGCACCCAGGCCCTGTGCAATAAACCCCAAATCCCAGCAGGCCCCTGCACCCAGGCCCTTTGCAATGAACCCCAAATCCCAGCAGGGCCCTGCACCCAGGCCCTGTGCAATGAACCCCAAATCCCAGCAGGGCCCTGAAACCCCAAATCCCTGCAGGGCCCTGCACCCAGGCCCTGTGCAATAAACCCCAAATCCCAGCAGGGCCCTGCACCCCGGCCCTTTGCAATAAACCCCAAATCCCAAAAGGCCCCTGCACCCAGGCCCTGTGCAATAAACCCCAAATCCCAGCAGAGCCCTGCCCCCAGGCCCTTTGCAATAAACCCCAAATCCCAGCAGGGCCCTGCACCCAGGCCCTGTGCAATAAACCCCAAATCCCAGCAGGGCCCTGCACCCAGGCCCTGTGCAATAAACCCCCAGTTCCATGACCAGGCTGCAGAGATCTCTCGTGTCCATCCGTCCTGACCATCCTGCCCACATTGCTTCTACAGCCCAGCGCTGCCTGCCCGCTGCCAGCCTCACCAGGATCACCTGAGCCAGGTGTGACCCTGCTCCCCACCCAGGCTGGGGCCCAGAAGGGAGAATGGAGGGGGCAGCACTCACAGCACAGCTGGGAGGGAGCTGCTGGAGGTTTTTGGGTGATCTGCTCTGCTCCCAAACCCGGTGGTTTAATTGCAGGCTTGGAGCATGGCCTCGCTGAGAGCAATGCAATCAGGCTCCAGACCCCACGGTGCCCAGCATTTATTTAGCTAAATATTGCCCTGAAACGTCCCTTCTGCTCTGCCCAGGATTGTGACAGAGCCATCAGGACGGAGCAGTCTCACACCTTTAATCCCTTCCTTCCCATTTGGCTCCAGTGGGCAGCAGCAAGGCCATTTTGCAAAAGGAATCATGCCAAGGAAACCTGGCTGAGGGGTTTGGTTTCTAAGTCCCAGAGACTCATTTTTCCCCCCTCCCCTTTCAATCTCTGTTGCTCAAAAAGTCCTCATGTTTCCGAAGCATTTTGCAGCTCTTACAGCACTTTGCTGGGATGAGGAAAAGCTGACACACATATCACGGCGGCAGCAAAGATTATTTTTGCTGTCTGAGTAGTAGCAGGCACGTGAGATTTATTTGGATAAAGGAGGTCAGAGTCGGAAATGAGCTGGGATTCCAGGCTGTGAGTCCAAGCCCTTGGGAGATTTGGGGTCTCCAGGGGGAGCCCAAGGTTGTGTCCTGTGTCAGCATCACCCCACAGGTGATGTGGGGTCAGTGGGGCTGCCTGGCACCCTCAGCCTCAGGAGAAAGGTGGGATGGGCACAGGCACCAGCCCAGGCTCCTCCACAGGGAAAAATGAGCTTCCCAAACTTTGGGATGAGTACAGGCACCAACGCAGACTTGTCCAAAGAGGAAAACGAGCTTCCTGAACTTTGGGATGAGTACAAACATACCAGCCCAGGCTCCTCCACAGGGAAAAATCTTCCCAAACTTTGGGATGGGCACAAGGACCAGCCCAGACACTCCAGAGGGAAAAACAAGCTTCCCAAACTTTGGGATGAGCACCAGCACCAACCCAGGCTCCACCACAGGGAAAAATGAGCTTCCCAAACTTTGGGATGGGCACAAGCACCAGCCCAGGCTCCTCCACAGGGAAAAATGAGCTTCCCAAACTTTGGGATGAGTACAAACACACCAGCCTAGGCTCCTCCACAGGGAGCAATGATCTTCCCAAACTTTGGGATGGGCACAAGCACCAGCCCAGGCTCCTCCACAGGGAAAATGAGCTTCATAAACTTTAAGGTGAGCCAAACCAGGCTCCTCCACAGGGAAAAATGATCTTCCCAAACTTTGGGATGAGTACAAACACACCAGCCTAGGCTCCTCCACAGGGAAAAATGATCTTCCCAAACTTTGGGATGAGCACCAGCCCAGGCTCCTCCACAGGGAGCAGTGAGCTTCCCAAACTTTGGTGTGGCGTTCTCCCACTCTGCTCAGCCACGGCATGGATCCTGGCAGATCCTGGGATCTGCTGGAACACACAGCACCCTTATGTCCTGAAATGATCCTGTGAGTGTTATTACAATCGGGAATTCCTCCCAGCTGCTTCTCTTTTCCACAACACGGCCTGTGCTTGAAGCAGACAGCAATTTGCTTTCCAGCTCAGAGATTTGTGATTTTTTTTTTTTAACCTTAGACCCATATTTAGCAGAAGAGATTGGGGAGGGTGCTGCTAATGACTCAGAGAGACAAAGACTCAAATGCCTTTCCAGAGAGCCGGATAACACAGGAGATAAAGAGCTGCTGGAGCGCTGTGATCCAGCAGGGAATTTGGGAGCAGATATGGCCAGCAGGGATTTTGGGAGCAGGGATTTTGGGAGCAGGTGTGGCCAGCAGGGAATTTGGGAGCAGATATGGCCAGCAGGGATTTTGGGAGCAGGGATTTTGGGAGCAGGTGTGGCCAGCAGGGAATTTGGGGACAGGGATTTTGGGAGCAAGGATTTTGGGAGCAGGGATCTTGGGAGCAGGGATTTTGGGGGCAGGGATTTTGGGAGCAGGGATTTTGGGGGCAGGTGAGGCTGCCTTCTCACCCTCGGTGATTTTGTGTCCTTTTCAAACAGGTGGGACAAGCCTCTGACTGACAAGGTTCAGAATCCCTCAGTCAGGAAAATCAAAATTGGCATTTTCTGGCAAGTATAAAGGCCATCAAGATGCCCTTTGTGACTTCCCTGCCCCTTGCTCAATCAGAAAGGGGATGACCCAGAGACGCCACCGTGCTCATCTCGATCCCTTCATGGTCACCACCGACCACTCCAACTTCGTTTTCCCAAAGGAATCTCACCCAATTTCACATTTCCTTGGCTCTCCCACCAAAGCACCCAAAGCTGGCATCAGCTGTAGAGTGAGCTTGGGGGGAAAAAGGAGAAATGACAATTTTGCACTGAAATGTAGCTCACTGGAGTTCAGGATTTGGTGTCACAGGGGTGAGGGAGAGAGGAGCAGACCCCAGCCCTGTGCTAGCACAGCTGGATGCACAGCTGGCTCCAGAGCTGCAGCACAGCTGGGCACACCGCTGGCCCCAGAGCTGCAGCACAGCTGGATGCACAGCTGGCCCCAGAGCTGCAGCACAGCTGGATGAACAGCTGGCCCCAGAGCTGCAGCACAGCTGGACGCACTTCTGCACAGCTGGATGCACATCTGCAGCACAGTTGGATGCACATCTGGCTCCAGAGCTGCAGCACAGCTGGATGCACAGCTGCAGCACAGCTGGATGCACAGCTGGCCCCAGAGCTGCAGCACAGCTGGACGCACTTCTGCACAGCTGGCCCCAGAGCTGCAGCACAGCTGGATACACAAGTGGACACACAGCTGGACGCACAGCTGCAGCACAGCTGGATGCACAGCTGGCCCCAGAGCTGCAGCACAGCTGGACACAAAGCTGCCCCCAAAGCTGCAGCACAGCTGGATACACAACTGGCCGCAGTGCTGCAGCACAGCTGGCCCCAGAGCTGCAGCACAGCTGGACACAAAGCTGCCCCCAAAGCTGCAGCACAGCTGGATACACAACTGGACACACAGCTGGATGCACAGCTGGCCCCAGAGCCCCTTTCAGTCCGGCAGTGACTCCAGGAGATACAGGACCCCTCTCCATCCCACAGGCATTCCTGCTTCCCAAGAGTTCCCTTTTCTAGCCCCCCCAGGAACAGCTCCCTGGCCACCATTCCTGGCTCCCAGCTCTCCTGGGCACGAGGACAGCCCTTGCCTGCTCACTGCCTCGCTCAGAAGACATCATTATTTCTAATTTATTGTATTTCTGTACTCGGCCTGGGAGGTTGTGTGCAAGGGAGCTAAGCCTGGCCTGCTCATTGCAAGCTCTGATAAAGCCTTTCTCAAGTTGATATAACCTCACACTGAAAAAATAAAAATAAAAAAAAAGCCAAACAAAAAACTGCGGAGAAAGGAGAATTCCCAGAGAGCAAAAGAGCTGCAGTTCTAAAATTATCTGAAAATAGTCTCCTGGGTACAGGTGCCTGAACACAGGTCAGATCCAATGCTTGTAAGAGAAATGCAAACCAGTGACAGAATTCCAGAATGGCTTAGGGTGGAACAGACTTCAAAGCTCATCCTGTTCCACCCCTGCCACGGGCAGGGACAGCTCCCACTGTCCCAGGCTGCTCCCAGCCCCATCCAGCCTGGCCTGGGACACTGCCAGGGATCCAGGGGCAGCCACAGCTGCTCTGGGCACCCTGGGCCAGGGCCTGCCCACCCTCCCAGCCAGCAATTCCTCATTCCCAATGGGCCAAAATCTGTCCCTGCCCTCTGGCCCTGGGAGCCATTGCCTGGCTGCTGTCCCTGCCTGCCTTGTCCCCAGGGGCTGTGCAGCTCTCCTGGAGCCCCTGCAGGCCCTGGCAGGGGCTCTCAGGTGTCCCTGGAGCTTCTCTGGTGCAGCTGAGCAGCCCCAGCTCTCCGAGCCACCCTCTGGCCAGCATTCCCCCTGGCTCAGGCCCGAGGAGCTGCAGCACATCCATGACCTGGTGAATTTCACTGGCCCAGGGGCCCAGCTCAGATCCCAGGACCACAGCTCTGACCCCCAGAGGTGCAGCCCCTTCCTCACCCGCCCATCCCAGCACCGCTTCTGGGATGCAGGGTGGGAATTACAGCAACCTGGGACAAAACCTGGAGCAAACCAACTTTTCTGGGCACTGTGGGCAGTGGGAGACGAGCCCAGCACTGAGCCCAGCCCAAGGTTTCATGCTGCAATCCCCACAGAAACGCACAGATATCTGCCTGTTTTTCCCTCGTCCCATTCTCCTTGATCTCATTTTAGCTGGAAGCGGTCCCAGATGGATCCCATCCCGAGGAGCCCAGCACCTACCCTCTGTCCTTGGAGTAATTTTGAGCTGGGACCTATTTCCACACCAGCATTCCCAGCCCTGCCCCCTCGCAGCAGGGAAAGGGTTTAATTTACCCTTACCGGAAAGGGTTTAATTTATCTTTAATTTACCTTTACCCAAAGGCACTTTGTGATGATGGCTCAGAACTTCCCGTGCCCACTCAGTGGAGCACAGAGCCTGCAAAGCATGGGGGGATTTCCAGCCTGGCTCAAACCTGGTCCTGCCCCCAGAGCACCTGACCAGAGCTGGGAACACCCCTGGGCATCATCAGAGAGCCAGAGGTGGGCAGGGGGAGCAGCCTTGTCCCCAAAGGCTCAGCCTCCCTGGACATTTCTGCATTCCCCAGCCCCATTTCAAGGCTCAGCCTCCCTGGACATTGCTGCATTCCCCAGCCCCATTTCAAGGCTCAGCCTCCCTGGACATTTCTGCATTCCCATTTCATTCATTTCACAGAGGAACAAGCCTCACTCGGGGCTGGGAACACCCCTGGGCATCATCCCAAACCCAGAGGTGGGCAGGGGGAGCAGCCTTGTCCCCAAGGCTCAGCCTCCCTGGACATTTCTGCATTCCCATTTCACTCATTTCACAGAGGAACAAGCCTCACTCGGGGCTGGGAACACCCCTGGGCATCATCCCAGAGCCAGAGGTGGGCAGGGGGAGCAGCCTTGTCCCCAAAGGCTCAGCCTCCCTGGACATTTCTGCATTCCCCAGCCCCATTTCAAGGCTCAGCCTCCCTGGACATTGCTGCATTCCCATTTCACTCATTTCACAGAGGAACAAGCCTCACTCGGGGCTGGGAACACCCCTGGGCATCATCCCAAACCCAGAGATGGGCAGGGGGAGCAGCCTTGTCCCCAAAGGCTCAGCCTCCCTGGACATTGCTGCATTCCCCAGCCCCATTTCAAGGCTCAGCCTCCCTGGACATTGCTGCATTCCCCAGCCCCATTTCAAGGCTCAGCCTCGCTGGCTCATTGCCTCATTCCCATTTCACTCATTTCACAGAGGAACAAACCTCACTCGGGGCTGGGAACACCCCTGGGCATCATCCCAAACCCAGAGGTGGGCAGGGGAGCAGCCTTGGCCCCAAGGCTCAGCCTCCCTGGACATTTCTGCATTCCCCAGCCCCATTTCAAGGCTCAGCCTCCCTGGCTCATTGCCTCATTCCCATTTCACTCATTTCACAGAGGAACAAACCTCACTCGGGGCTGGGAACACCCCTGGGCATCATCAGGGAGCCAGAGGTGGGCAGGGGGAGCAGCCTTGTCCCCAAGGCTCAGCCTCCCTGAACATTGCTGCATTCCCCAGCCCCATTTCAAGGCTCAGCCTCCCTGGCTCATTGCTGCATTCCCATTTCACTCATTTCACAGAGGAACAAGCCTCACTCGGGGCTGGGAACACCCCTGGGCATCATCCCAGAGCCAGAGGTGGGCAGGGGGAGCAGCCTTGTCCCCAAAGGCTCAGCCTCCCTGGACATTGCTGCATTCCCCAGCCCCATTTCAAGGCTCAGCCTCCCTGGTCATTTCTGCATTCCCCAGCCCCATTTCAAGACTCAGCCTCCCTGGACATTGCTGCATTCCCCAGCCCCATTTCAAGGCTCAGCCTCCCTGGCTCATTGCTGCATTCCCATTTCACTCATTTCACAGAGGAACAAGCCTCACTCGGGGCTGGGAACGCCCCTGGGCATCATCCCAAACCCAGAGGTGGGCAGGGGGAGCAGCCTTGTCCCCAAGCCTCAGCCTCCCTGGACATTGCTGCATTCCCCAGCCCCATTTCAAGGCTCAGCCTCGCTGGCTCATTGCTGCATTCCCATTTCACTCATTTCACAGAGGAACAAACCTCACTGGGGCTGGGAACACCCCTGGGCATCATCCCAGAGCCAGAGGTGGGCAGGGGGAGCAGCCTTGTCCCCAAGGCTCAGCCTCCCTGGACATTTCTGCATTCCCATTTCACTCATTTCACAGAGGAACAAGCCTCACTCGGGGCTGGGAACACCCCTGGGCATCATCCCAGAGCCAGAGGTGGGCAGGGGGAGCAGCCTTGTCCCCAAAGGCTCAGCCTCCCTGGACATTGCTGCATTCCCCAGCCCCATTTCAAGGCTCAGCCTCCCTGGTCATTTCTGCATTCCCCAGCCCCATTTCAAGACTCAGCCTCCCTGGACATTGCTGCATTCCCCAGCCCCATTTCAAGGCTCAGCCTCCCTGGCTCATTGCTGCATTCCCATTTCACTCATTTCACAGAGGAACAAGCCTCACTCGGGGCTGGGAACACCCCTGGGCATCATCCCAAACCCAGAGGTGGGCAGGGGGAGCAGCCTTGTCCCCAAGGCTCAGCCTCCCTGGACATTTCTGCATTCCCCAGCCCCATTTCAAGGCTCAGCCTCCCTGGCTCATTGCCTCATTCCCCAGCTCCATTTCGCTCGTTTCACAGAGGAACAAGCCTCGCTCGGGGCTGGAGACGACCTGCAGAGCCTCCTCCGGGGAGGGATTTCCGAAGGGCTCAGGAAGCCTCCAGCTGGAAGCAGCCTGCACGCCAAACCATGAAATTTGATTGGCCTTTTATCTCGGTTTACATAGCTAATTGTTGCAGGTGTATCAGTTGCCATGAAATTAATCCCGTTGTAAAACCAGGTGTAGCCAAGAATTAAATTGTGCAAATAACCCAGACCGCTGGGACAGATGGACACCAACACAGGGCTCAGCTCGGGGAGGGGGTGGTTTGCTGCTCCCCGAATCCAGAGGGGATGTAAGGGGATGCTGAAACACGGCCCAGCCACTCCCACGGGAGACCACAGGGACCTGGAGTGCCCGTGGAGCAGAGCCAGGCTGGGGGCAGCAGGAGCTGAGTGCTCACCTGGCGCGTCAGGGCAGGGCAGGTGAGGCGGGGTGGCCTCAGGACGCAAGGGCAGCGTGTGTGACACAAGGCGGCCGGTCCAGGAGGGGACAGCCGTGCCCCGAGGAGCGTGGGGCACACACGAGGCACTCTGCAGAGCTCCCTGCTCCTTCCCGCCTCCGGGAACGAGCCGGGAAGAGCCGGGAAGAACTCCGGGCTGCGGCAGCGGCGTGGGCTGCCCGGCCTCCTACGGAGATGAGCGCTGTGTATGGAAATATAGAAACCGAGCTGCCTGTTCCAAGCACAACCACGCCGGCTGCTTTTTAAAGACAGGCTGGGCTCGGGTGGAAAGTGCTGCAGGAAGGAGCGGCGCTAGTTCCCCCCGCAGCCTCCCAGCCAGGGGAAGCTCTCAGTGGGGAGCTGGTCCCGCTCCTGATGCAGCCCCGGGTATAGGGAGGGATGGCAAGGTCACCCTGGCACCTTTCAGCCGGGCTGAAATCGGCTCCTGTAAATCCTCCCTTGCCTGGAAAGCCCTGGAAGGAGATCAGTGTTTAATCTCAGCCTGGCGCTGGGCAGGGGGAGCCCTTGGGGAGCCCAGCCCAGGCTGCAGCACCAGCACCACTGCCTGCCTGGCAGCACCTGGCCAGGTCTGAGGGGTGCCACGGTCACCTGGGAGAGCAGCAGGAGGCACAAATTAAAGAGTTCAGCATGTCAAAATATTTCTATCGCGCGGAGGATGTGATTTCCCTCCTCAGTGGTGTCAGACACAAACACCACAAGCAATGAATTTCACTCTTCTCCGTGCACACCTTGCCACCATCCATCACATCCACACACCCAAGGGGTGCAAATAAAAATGCCACCATGCAAACAGCTCGTGAGTAACTGCTACCAGGCCCAGAGAGCTCACAAATCTTTGGGATGGGAAGTGGCTGCTGGCACAAGGAGCGGGTCACGTTCCAGTGTTAATTGCCCATGGAGTGGCAGCAGGTCTGCGTGACAGGGACGAGGCCAAAATGAACTGCCATGCCTAATGCAAGTCTTCTTCTATTATAGTTTCTCTCTGCTGCTCACAGGAACGGCGAGCCCAAAATAACGGCGGCAGCGTATGACTTTAAAAGGGCAAATTTTAAAAAGCCCAGAGCAGTCGCTGGCATCAGTGAGAGCAAGGAACCTGCTTAAAGCTTCTACCAAAGACCCCGAAAGTCACAAACCTGGAAAAGCAGCAGGATTTAAATAATGAAAAAGCCATTCTGGCAAGGATGAGACGTGGAAAATGCGTGGGAACGTGATCTTTCTAGGCACAGGGAAGGAGAGAGGAACGGCACTGGAAAAGAAACGTCCGGTGTCGGTGACTGATGGGGACCTCTAAAGGAATCCATTAAATCCGTACAGCTAACAGAATTAATTGAAAAATAAGGCACTTTTTAAGCATGCCAGGAATAGAGAATTAGATATCTGCCAGATTCACTATTAGGTACCGTCAGTGAAACTGATGGAACAGCTGCCAAAGAGGAGCAGGGGAGCCCCCAGACCAAGCACCATGTGCACCCCCCTGTGCCAAGGCAGGGCTTTTCCCCCTTGGGCAACCTCTTTAAAACCCCTCAACGACCCCTTAAGGCCCCTTGATGACAGAAATTTCAGTATTGCCAGGCATCTGCCAAAATAAAGCATTTTCAGACCAACTGGTGGAACTCGGAAACTTTGTGCAGTCAGAGTATTTGGGTAAAAGGCAGGAGCAGCAGGCAACCCGGGGTCAGCTCCAGCTAGAACAGCAGGACAGAAATCTCAGGTAAATACACGAACCAGAGACTAAAAATACAATTCCAATCAGCCAGCTGAGTTTCCTGGAATTAGATCTATTTAGGAGCCTTATTATCTACCTAAAGGCATTACTGTTGCCTCGACGCAGTGTTTGCCCACATTTCTCCAGAGCACAGAATACCCCGAGGATGGATCCCACAGCAGGTGCAACCAAACTCCACACAGCACCTCATGTGGCTGCTCCCTGTGCAGAAAAAACATCCCAGCACCTTCCTCGGGGATTTGTGTCACTGCCTATCCCATCCCCGACTCCTTCCTGGGATTATATTAAATGGAAATCTCTAACACGGAAAGCCGCAGTAACTCATGGATGGTTGGTTGGTTGGTTGGTTGGTTGGTTGGTTGGTTGGTTGGTGGCCCAGATCACCTCAGAGAGGTCACAGTGGGACAGAGCATGGGTTTGTGTGGCAGGGAAATGGACACAGAGCTCTGCCAGGGCCAGGAAAGGTTTGGGATGAGCACGGAGCGTCTCCTGCCTAAGGCACAGCACAAAGCATGTGTTCCCTGAGGGGACAGCGGGAACGCGTCCCTAAGGATCAGAAAAGCGAGCTCACACCCACGGCTGCACCCAGATGGGCACTTGGCCACACAGCCACGTCCCCAGGGTGCCACATGAGAGGGGACAGCACCCTGGGGCTCCCGAGCAGCGGGGATGGAGGGGACAAGGAGCAGGCAGTGACCTCCGCGGTAAGGACACGGCAACATCCCCCACCTTGCAAGTCAAAACTAGATAGGTTCAACCTTGAAATGAGATAGCATCTCTCCAGAGTGAGAGCAATTAAATGTTGGCACAAGGTAGGGAGGAAGAGGGTGGCGGAGGGAGGCGGGGGCGGGGGGGGAATCGGCGTTGCTCAGAGCCATTAACACAAAATTAACAGGCTGCTTGTTTAACCCGGGCTTCTGCAAGGAGGATGAGCTGCAAATGCTTCCCTGCAGTTGCATTTCTGCAACACCTCCCACCTGGGGTGGGGGGTGTGGAAACTTTCAGAAGCATTTTCTGCGCCTGGGAAGAGTCCTGAGTGGTAGGAGAACAGCAGGGTCGTGCTAAAAAAAGGAAAGATCAAGGCGAAAAGTCTGAAAAGCAAGGTTTGCAAGCACCGGGTGAGATTCATCTCGCTTAAATTTAGACCTCTCAAGCTCAGCTATCCAAATCAGAACCAGCACCCTGAAAGGCATTTGCCTGGTCTGCATGCGAGGCTTTCCGAGGAGGGAAACAAGCCTCGTTTGGAGGTGCCTGTCACCCCTTTTTGGTGGGGGACAGCTCGGAACAGACCCTTTTAGGGCCCTCAGCAAGGCCAAACAAACAGCATCCACTAGAGCAGCTCCAAGTGCAAGCGAGTTGGCTCCCGCAGCCTGGAAATCTGAGGGGTAATTCCAGCCCTGAATACCCGCTCTAGAGATTTTGGCAGCCCAGGGGGCAGGAGCGGGGCAGGAGCTAATCCAGCTCCTTCAGGACTCTGTTCTGGGCAGGAGGAAGGGACAAACACGACCCTCTGCCTGGAGGACTCGGCCTGCAGAGCGGGATGTTCCCAGATCAATGTCGTTCTTTGCAAACACGGGTCATTGGATTGCGATTGCAGGTTTTATCAGTCCTCGCTAACAGCCCGGGCTCAGCTGCAGGAGGGAAAGGACTGCGATGAATCACAGCCAGAGGCTCGTTTAGGTTGGAAAAGCCCTCCAAGATCACCGACCATTAACCCCGCACTGATGAACCCACCTCTGACTCATACCCTCAAGTGAGCCCGACCCCGCTCCGCTGTGCCTCCAAGCCCAGAGCAGGGCACACGCTGACGGCTCTCCCAAGCACAAGGGCATCCGGGGAACAGGGATAATCGTGTCCCTTTGCCCCCTTCTCTTTTGTGGGGATGGGGAATGCTGATGCTCACCGGCTGGGTGTGACATTTATCCACAAAAGTCCAGCTCTGGTCCTTATTCCTGCAATATCCTCATTACAGTCCTGACCTCCCTCTCCCTGCAAACCTTCACGGGGTTTGTCACCTTCCCCCTGACTGGCACCTGTCCAGCCCTGCAAGGTCAGGGCACTGCAGGTCTGAGCTGCCACCCCTGATCACGTCCACGGGGCTCAAAACCATGTCCCTGTCCCCAGGCCTTGCTCTGCACGAGGCTGGGATCCTGCCCAGACCAGGACAGGGAAAAGCACTCTGGCTTGCTGGGACGTTCCCAGCGCCAGACAGGATTAGTCGTGTCTAATTAACTGTGAGCAGCACAGAGCTGACTGCAGAGACCCCATCCCTCGCAGCAGCCAAGCCAACATCCCACTACCGAGCCAGCTGCTTGGACAAGGGGGGCCCTGCACATCCCCTCCTGCGGCCACCATGTCCCCAGGCACAGCCAGGCTGGCAGAGGCTCCCCAGCACCTCTGACACCCAGCAAAGGCCGAGCTCTGAGCTCTGCAGCCCGCGGAGCCTCTCCCCTGCCAGCCCCACGCCTCGGGGAGGAGGGAGGGATCCTCTGTGTGTGTGGGGACAGCCCAGCAGAGCCACTGCCCACACCAGGGTCGGGTTTGCCTCCCCCTTTCTGCTCCTCACACCACAGCAGCCCAGGGATGGATGTCCCCAGCCAAACTCACCTTCCCCACACGCCAGGCATGTCCCAGTGCCATCAAACCTGGACTGTCACCACCTGCCACCTCCCCCCAGGTGAGAGGAGATAAACCTGATGGAGAACAAACGCAGCCTGCCCTGGAGCAGGGCAGAGGGAGAGGAGCAACCTTCTCTCTCTGGGCACAGGGAAGGGCTCCAGGGACCCGCCAGGCAGTGACAGCGGGTTTGTCTGGGTGAACACACGGGTGTGCACAGAGGGACACACGTGGCACGAATGGCACACACAGGACCTGCACAGAGGGACACACATGGCACGAGTGGGACGTGCACGGCCATGGGGCACGGGTGGGCACACAGGACCTGCACAGAGGGACACACATGGCACGAGTGGGCACACAGGACCTGCACAGAGGGACACACATGGCACGAGTGGAACACCCATGGGACCTGCACAGCCATGGGGCACGGGTGGGACACACATAGGACCGGCACAGAGGGACACACGTGGCACTAGTGGGACACACCAGACCTGCACAGAGGGACACACGTGGCACGAGTGGGACACACATGGGACCTGCACAGAGGGACACACATGGCACGAGTGGCACACACAGGACCTGCACAGCCATGGGGCACGGGTGGCACACACAGAGCCCGTTCACAGGGCACGAGTGGGCGCACAGGGCGGGTACAGCCCATTACGGCACCCATGGGTGGATGGATACAGCTCACAGGGACACCCCGGGGCACGCAGGGACTCACAGGGCAGGTACAGAGCCGTGGGGACCGTGGGCACACACAGCACGTGTGGGCTCGCAGGGCACGAAAGGACACAGAGGGACCGTGTGGGCAAATAGGGCACGTACGGACACACACCGCCCAGACAAACAGACAGGGCACATACAGACGCATGCTGCCCGGACAGACAGGGCACATACAGACACACACCGCCCGGACTGACAGACAGACAGGGCACACACGGACAGACAGACAGGGCACATACGGACACACACCGCCCGGACTGACAGACAGACAGGGCACATAGAGACATAGATGTCCAGGACAGACAGACAGACAGGGCACATACAGACAGACATGGCCAGGACAGACAGGGCGCACACACGAACACGGACAGACCGGCGGGCACGGACAGACAGATCGACAAGGCACACACAGACACACACAGAGCCCGGACAGAAGACACACAGTCAGACAGGGCACACAGAGACACTCGGGCACGGACAGAGCCGCGAGGCACGGACACACAGACAGGGCACGGCGCCCGAACGAGCCCACAGGGCACACAAAGACGCACCGAGCCCGTGTGGAACGGCGGAGCAGCAATGCCGGTGTCTCCGCTCGCCCTCGCAGGCAGCCCGCCGGCGCTCCCGGCGCTTCCAATCCCTCCGTTCCGGGCGGGGGGCTCCGGGGCACGGGAAGGACGAGGCGACACCGGCACCGCTCCCAGGGACGCTCCCGCGGGCGGTCCCGCACGGGGCACGGACGCACGGACACACGGACACACGGACACACGGACGCACGGACGCACGAACACGGACCCGCCCGGCCCCGCTCAGCGGCAGCGCCTGCCGGGGCTCGGGGGCAGCGCCGGGGCCGCCGCACTCACCGGGGCCGCCGCGCTCGGCTCCGCCATGGCCCGACCGGCACCGGCACCGCGCCCGCCCCGCCTGACGTCACCCCCGGCCCCGCCGCGCCGGCACCTGCGGGGGGCGGGGCCGCCGCCGCCACCCCCCGGCCCCGGAGGCACCGCCGCGCTCCGGGCATCCCTCGCCGTGCCCGCGAAACGACGCTGCGGAGCTCGGCGCCCCCCATCGCCATCCGCGGGAGGAGCCGCCCGCGGGTCCCCTCCTCCCCCGCCGTGCCTGCGAAAAGCCGCCCCCGCATCGGGAACCCCCACCCGTTCCGGGGAGGGACCGCCCGGGGTCCGGCCATCGCTCGCCATGCACAGGAAAAGCCGCCGGAGGGGAGCGAGCCCCTCTCGCCATACCCGGGGGAACCACCCTGGGGTCGGTCCGGTCATCCCTCGCCATCCCCGGGAGGAAGCACCCAGGGGTGCGCTCACCCCGCTCCCCCCTCGCCATCCCCCGGTAAAGCTGCCCCAGGGGTCCGCTCTCCCCTCGCCATCCCCGGGGGCAGCGGCACGGAGAGGTCCGATCCCCCTCACTATGGCCGGAGGGAGGCCGGTGATCCCGAGCATCCTTCCCCATCCCCGGGAGGAGCCCGGTGAGCCCGGTGATCCCTCGCCATCCCCGAGAGAGCCCGATGAGCCCGAGCATCCCTCGCCATCCCCGAGAGAGCCCGATGAGCCCGAGCATCCCTCGCCATCCTCGAGAGAGCCCGATGAGCCCGAGCATCCCTCGCCATCCTCGAGAGAAGCCCGGTGATCCCGAGCATCCCTCCCCATCCCCGAGAGAGCCCGGTGATCCCTCCCCATCCCCGAGAGAGCCCGGTGAGCCCGAGCATCCCTCCCCATCACCGAGAGAGCCCGGTGAGCCCAGCATCCCTCGCCATCCCCGGGGGAACCCGGTGATCCCGAGCATCCCTCCCCATCCCCGAGAGAGCCCGGTGAGCCCAGCATCCCTCGCCATCTAAGACACAAGCCGCCCAGGGGATCCGCTCCCCGTTCCTTGGAGGCACCGCCTGTGCGGATCTGGTTCCCCGCTTGTGCCCCAGCCGCTGCGAGGAGCCGAGGGAGGGGGATCCCGCCTGGCCCCCGCCTCGGGGCATCCCTCGCAGCGGAGGGTGCGGAGCAGCCGGACCCTCCAGGCTGGGCGTTCTGCCCTTTCCCCTGCCCGTGCCCAACGTGCACTCGCTTATCAGTTTTAACCTGTGGGTTTCTGGGTCTGTCCCGAGCCATCGTCCCCGTGGGACCCGTTCTGGGGCCGCTGTGGCCCCGGGGGCTTGGCAGTGTCCCCTCGAGTCCCTGCCCTCCGGGGGTGTTCCCTGCGGGGAAGGTGTGACGGATCACAGGTGAGGCAGCTGAGCTCTTCCTACCCGCGGGTGCCTTCACCCACCGAGCAGCCTCAAAGGGAAAAAAAAAAAATCACCGTGCGCTGTATTTACAGCGTGAAAGAGCAATTAAAGGAAGCTGCTTCAACAGTCTAAGTGGAGGAAGCGTGATAGCTCAATAGTTATTGATCCCCTCCAGACAGGCACGCTGCTTTGTTGGAGCTGAAGGAACCCTGCCTGATGCAAGGGAAGTGGTGAGAAAAAATAAAAAATGGTCCCGTAAATTAAAACTCCCAGGGAATTACATGGGAGGAAACGAAGGTGTATAAGCAATTTCTGGTGGCATAGTAATCTGTAACTCTACTGTTTTGCTGTCTAGGATTAAAATGAATGTTCCCATCTGGTTTCCTCGTGAGCAGGAAGGTATTGGATAGATGCTTGTGCCTTGTGTGGATGGAAGAGTGGAAACAGAGCAGAAAGAGGAATAGGAGCATGAGCAGTTATAGTTAAAACCTCCCAGGGAATCTGCCCCCATGTGCTCTCTGTGCAAAGTGTGGAGGTTATTTGGCCCCAGGTGACAAACACACAGCCAGGGACACTTAAGGGCATCCTGGGGCCCTCCTGGCAATCCCAGTGCTGAAATACAGGGCTGTTTGGGTGAGGGTGTTCTCAGGCAGGGCTGTTGTGTGGCAGCGTGCTCCAAGATGTCACTGCAGCAAACACACGGTGACATGCCCGGCTCCAGCACCGTGATCCTGGTCTGGCCCTCAGCACAAGGTTCCCAGCACTGGAGTGGCCAGCAAAGGGCAGAGTGGGAGCAGGGGATGATAACTGGCCACCCCAGCCTCAGGATGAGGCCAAAGCTCACAAACCCTGTGCCATGGGAGTGTTCCTGGCACCTGCCCTGCTGGGGTGAGGCAGCATCTGAGGGCTCTCCTTCCACAGCTCCAGCCCTTTGGCTTGTGGCACAGGCATGGGCTGGTGTCTGAGCACCTGGGCCAGTGAGATCTGGAATCACAGAATCACAGAATCACAGAATCACAGAATCACAGCATCACAGAATCACAGAATCACAGAATAATGAGGTTGGAAGAGACCTCTAAGATCACAGAGTCAACCAGACGATAGCACCAAGTGCCGGGTCCAGCCTTTTTTAAAACACATCCAGAGATGGTGCTTCCATCACCTCGCTGGGAAGAGCATTCCAGTGCTTTATTACTCTTTTGGTGAAATTTTTTTTTCCTAATATCCAGCCTCTACCTTCCCTTCCGCAGAGGACGTCACCAAGAAGATCAGAGGGCTGGAGCACTCCTCCTATGAGGAAAGGCTGAAACAATTGGGATTGCTCAGTCTGGAGAGGAGAAGATTTGGGATGACCTAATTGTGGCCCTCCAGGAGCTGAAGGGGCTGACAAGAAGGATGGAGAGAGATCATTTACAAGGCATGGAGTGACAGAACAAGGGGAATGGGTTGAAACCTAAAGAGGGCAGGGTTGCATGGGGTATTGGGGGTATTGGGAAGGAATTGCTGGCTGTGAGGGTGGGCAGGGTGCCCAGAGCAGCTGTGGCTGTCCCCGGATCCCTGGAATTGTCCAAGGCCAGGTTGCATGGAGCACCCTGGGACAGTGGAAGGCGTCCCTGCCCATGGCAGGGGATGAAGAAGATGCTCTTCAAGGTGCATTCTGTGACTCCATGATTCCCTCTTACAATTAGCAGCAATAGCACTGAAACACTCATATTTTCTTCTCAGGGGGTAGGCATTGGTTTGGTTGTTGGGAGCTTGGTTTGGGTGAAGAGCCGGGGTATTTGGGTGTTTGTCACCAGCGCTGCAGGAAACGAGGGCAGCACCTCGCGGGACCTTGGCAGCGTCCCCGGCGCGGGGAACAACAAACGCTGGCAGTGCCCCGGGCTCCCACACCGCCCCGGCAACTGCAGCGAGGCTTGGCAGGGTCAGCGCCCAGCGCCCAGCACAAAGGGGCTCTGTGCGGAGCGGGGATTAACCCCTCATCCCCGGGAGCATCCTCCCGCAGGCTCCGGCACCCCGGAGCCCCTCCGGACCCGGGATTGACCCCTCATCCCCGGGAGCATCCTCGGGCAGGCTCCGGCACCCCGGAGCCCCTCCGGACCCGGGATTGACCCCTCATCCCCGCGGAGCATCCTCGGGCAGGCTACGGCGCCCCAGAGCTCTGTGCGGAGCGGGGATTAACCCGTCATCCCCGGGAGCATCCTCGGGCAGGCTCCGGCGCCCCGGAACCCCTCCGGAGCGGGGATTAACCCGTCATCCCCGAGAGCATCCCCCCGCAGGCTCCGGCACCCCGGAGCCCCTCCGGAGCGAGGATTAACCCCTCATCCCGCGGAGCGTCCTCGGGCAGGCTCCGGCGCCCCGGAGCCCCTCCGGACCCGTGATTGACCCCTCATCCCCGGGAGTATCCTCCCGCAGGCTCCGGCACCCCGGAGCCCCTCCGGACCCGTGATTGACCCCTCATCCCCGGGAGCATCCTCCCGCAGGCTCCGGCACCCCGGAGCCCCTCCGGACCCGGGATTAACCCGTCATCCCCGGGAGCATCCTCGGGCAGGCTCCGGCGCCCCGGAACCCCTCCGGAGCGGGGATTAACCCCTCATCCCCGGGACCATCCCCCCGCAGGCTCCGGCGCCCCGGAGCCCCTCCGGAGCCGTGATTGACCCCTCATCCCCGGGAGCATCCTCGGGCAGGCTCCGGCACCCCAGAGCTCTGTGCGGAGCGGGGATTAACCCGTCATCCCCGGGAGCATCCTCGGGCAGGCTCCGGCACCCCGGAACCCCTCCGGAGCGGGGATTAACCCCTCATCCCCGGGAGCATCCCCCCGCAGGTTCCGGCACCCCAGAGCTCTGTGCGGAGCGGGGATTAACCCCTCATCCCCGGGAGCATCCCCCCGCAGGCTCCGGCGCCCCAGAGCTCCTCCGGCAGCAGGAGCCGCCGCTCCCGGCCCGCGCTGGGTGCCAGGGCGCGTTTCCAGGCGGGATGGAGACCGACAGCACCACAAACAACTTAATTAAACACCGCGGAGCCTGACGAGATAATCACGGCCCCTGACTGGATAATCCGCGCGGCATCCTCACGCACGAGGGATGGTGTGCATCTCTTTTCGAGCAGGGGAAGGAAAGCTCTCAGAAAGCTGCCGGAGTGTTTACATCAATTTCCCGGTGATTGCTGAGGAGGGCTCTGGCACGCTCGATCAGAGCCGGCGGTGCCTGGGGTGCGTGTGGGTAGCGGGAGCCGTGACCATCTCTTTTTCTCACCCTGGCGCTGTGGTTTTTAATCCAGGCTCTCTCTCTCCGCGGCGAGAGACAGCCACGAGCGCAGGTAAGGCAGAGGCAGCAAGGCGTGGCTTTAGTGCTGCCTTGCCAGGCGTGGGCTGTCGGATGCTGCCTTCAGGGAGAGGATGCTTATCTCCATTTCCAACACTTTTATTGTCGTGGGCAGAGGGAGCATTTTCGTCGCCCAGCCACAGCCCCACAGCCCGAGATCCACCCCCGTCACAGGCGGAGGAGCCAAGAGGCACAGGAGGGATGCTCAGGCTGCTCTGGGGGCCTGTGCCCTGTCCGGGGCTGGATTTCACCGTGCTTGTACAAAAGGGCTGTCACATTCACTGCAAAGTGCTTGTCTTGCACAATATCCCTCTGTCTCCCATCACAGGATGCATTCAGCCTCTTTCAGGGATTAAATCGCTGGCTGCTGAAATAAAAGGGACTGGAGTGTCTCGTCAGGAGCAAGTTTCAGACATCCCCTGCCAGATCCGGGCGTGCTGACACCGGTGAAGTGACACCAGTCAGGCTGGCACTGTCGCTGCCCGCTGGGTACAGCACACTCAGCACATCCTCCTCGGCAGCCGCGGCACCACCTTTTCCAGACACATCCCTGGAGCTCCACCAGCCCTTGGAGCACCATGCAGAGCTGGTGCAGCACACCCCGGGGTGAATCTTTAATGCCCTGGATGAATGCTACTTGCAGCAGCACACTCTGGGGTGAATCTTTAACATCCTACCTGCAGCAGCACACCCTGGGGTGAATCTTTAACATCCTACCTGAGCAGCACACCCCGGGGTGAATCTTTAATGCCCTGCATGAATGCTACTTGCAGCAGCACACCCTGGGATGAATCTTTAACTCTTTTAACGCCTTGGATGAACCCTACCTGCAGCAGCACACTCTGGGGTGAATCTTTAACATCCTACCTGCAGCAGCACACCTTAGGGTGAATCTTTAACGCCTTCACAGGCCCAGACACAACAGGCAGAGAGGAAAGGCAGAGTTCATTTTCCAGAACAAAGGCAGAGTTCTTTTTTTTCAGAACAAAGGCAGAGTTCTTTTTTTTCCATAACAAATACCGTAAAATGAAGAACTGGTGTGAAACCAGCCGCATTTCCAGAGGTGCTAAAGCCTGTCTGCTGGGCAGCATCTCAATGCCCTTGGGGGAAAAACCACATTATAAATCAACATTGAGTAGGCTGCCCTCTCTCTGTGTGGATGGAGAACCCTTAGGAATTGCTCTCCTCGGATCAGTTTCCTCACAGGCTTCTCCAGTGGAGTGCTGACCATCTCCACGCACGGCAGGATAGGGGGAAGGGGATTTGTGAGCCAGGGTTTGTGTGTGAGGCAGCTAAAAAAGCAAACAGTGTTTGTGGCCTCGGCAGCCTCCTCTGCCAGCTGCAGGCTGCCTACCCCACATCCACACGCTGCTCACTAAATTTTAGCTTTCCTCAGCACTTCGAGCTCGCAGCCCAATTTTGTTCTGTCAGCTGTATTATTAATCAGCAAGCTGCAAATTATGTTGCTGTAACCCACGTACTTTTTATATTTTAAATTGAAAATGAAATAAATTGGTGCATAGTAAACAAATCCCAGCTCCCTGGGAGCAGCAGGCGGCTGAGCCGGGGAGCTGTGGGGGATCTGGGGCCAGCACAGATGGGAGCCCATGGAGAGCCACCCCATCTAGGCTGGAAAGGCATGGAGGGGCTGGAGCCCCAGGGAACGGAGCTGGGAAGGGGCTGGAGCCCCAGGAGAGGCTGAGGGAGCTGGGAAGGGGCTGAGCCTGGAGCAAAGGAGGCTCAGGGGGGCCCTTGTGGCTCTGCACAGCTCCTGACAGGAGGGGACAGCTGGGGGAAACAGGGACAGGAGCAGAGGGAATGGCCTCAGGCTGGGCATGGGGAGGTTTAGATCAAATATTGGGAAAAATTCCTCTATGGAAAGGCTTGTTCAGCCCTGGCACAGCTGCTCAGGGCAGTGGCGGAGTGCCCATCCCCAGAGTGGTTTAAAAACTGTGTGGATGTGGCACTTGGGAACATGGGACAGTGGTAATGGTGGCCTTGGCAGTGCTGGGGATGGCTGGACTCCATGGCCTTGGAGGGCTTTTCCAACCTAAAGGATTCTGTGATCCTTTGATTTCAGCCCAGCTGCCTCACAGAGAGCTGGGTACAGCACTGGCCTGAGTCACTGCCTCAGCCTCGCACAGCTCTCCAAACAGGGAGAAAAGGACAACATGAAACATTTAAAAAGCTCTTTTGACTTCCTAACCTTTCGTGCAGGAGCGCCAAAGGAGAGGCTGATTGATGGCCAGGCCAGAGCGAGCCTCCCATGCCCATGTTTCATATTCAGGCCTTCATAAAGGTCAGTTTGTATTTCCAGCACACAGAACAAAAATGCCATTTAATAATGCATGCACCTTTTTTGCCCTGCCTGTTGCTCAGAGGTGCCTTGCTTGGCAGGGCTCTGGCACAGCTTTGGTGTGGTTTGCACATTGTTGTAAAGCTTCACTGGAGTAGTCCAGGTGCCCTAGCCCTGGGTTACTCACACCTCTGAAACTGCTCTGCCTTCCCACTGCTGCCACCAGGAAAAGATTAATTCCCCAGGGAAATGTGTGACAGCAATGTGTGATCAGCTGCCCCAGAGTAGTATTAATGTAGAAGAATAAAGTGGAAATTAAAAACAGCAGGACAGAAAATGCTGTGAGTGTCAATCTGGGGAAATAAAACTGCTGCGGCTCGCCGTGTGCTCTGCTCAATCCTTCTCACACACTCTCATCTCTCCCCTGGGCGTTATAAATCAGATTGATACTCAAATATCAGTGTCTAGGAAGCAGCTGTGCAGGTGGGCAGCTGTGCATGGAGTGCAGCAGCCCCACCCTGCACCTGATGGGTCACGGTGCTGCAGCACCAGTGCTGGTGCAGCTCCAGGTCAATTTAATGGAACAGAAGGAAAAGGAAACCTCCCAGGAAGCTGGTGCTAAACTGGTGACAGTCTGGGAAATCAAAGGTTGACTCTTGGCTAGTTCTGCTACCTGTGAGGTGGAAGGAGCAGTCTGGGATCCCTTGCAGCTGGTCAGTGTCAATGCTCACCACCTTGGCCTGGTGCTGGGTGGGAGCCCCAGTACCAGCATTAAATCAAATGTGATGTGATGGGGACAGAAGGTACTATTGTTCTATTTGTCCTTACTTTTCTACTTCTTACATCATTTTTCTGCTGACCTATCTCATGGCTCCTGCTTAGCTCTAGTCACAGTTCTGCTGTCTCTAAAGCCTCTTTTTACAGCTTTCCCTAAACCCTCTAATTTTATAAATTCCCACACTAAACTGGTGACAGTTCGGGAAATCAGAAGCTTGGCTCTTGGCTAGTTCTGCTGCCAGTGAGGTGGAAGGAGCAGGCTGGGGCAGTCAATCCCAGCTTTTGGGGCAGTCAATCCCTCCCTCTGCCTCCTTACCTTTGGGGAAGCTCAGGGGCTGAGTCTGAGCCTCTCAGAAGGGATCAGCTGCTGCTGCAGGCCAGGCTCACCTGGGGCTGGTGGAGCAAAGCCAGCAGTGTGTCAGGCCCCTGCCCTGCCCACAGCTCTGGGCTCAGACCACTGTGGGACACCAGGACACAAGCAAGGCACTTCCAGGGGTGTCCTCTGGGGAAACAGCTCCCACCACAGTCTGCCTCATGGAAACGGGAATGCTTTGAAGGAGGAGATGTCAGAGCTGCCTTGGAGCAGCCCTGGATGCAGGGCTGGGTGGTGTGGCAGAGCACAGCACAGAGCAGCTGGTGTGACAATGATGGAGTGGTGAGCAGAGATGATGTCCAGACATGGAGTCCCTGGGGCTGGGTCTGTGTGGAGAAAGCAAAATCACAGCACAACCCATCTAGTTCTTATTTATTGCAAGTTCTTGTTCACGCTCTGTGCTCGCACTGTCTGTCCCTGTGCCTTCCTTCCTGCCCCACAGCTGCACCCAGGCCCCCTGGCATCCTGAAATGACAGTTTATTCACTCCTCCCTCCATTTTCTCACATCACATTTGATTTAATGCTGGTATCAGGGCACCCACCCAGCACCAGGACAAGAGTGGTGAGCACTGCCACTGACCAGCTGTGAGGGATCCCAGGCTGCTCCTTCCACCTCACGGGCAGCAGAACTAGCCAAGAGCCAGGCTTCTGATTTCCCAGACTGTCACCAGTTTAGTGTGGGAATTTATAAAATTACAGGGTTTTGGGAAAGCTGTGAAAGACAGGCTTTAGAGACAGCATAACTGTAATTATAGCTAAGGTGTAGCCATGAGATAGATTAGCAGAAAAATTATGTAAGAAATAGAAAAGTAAGGACAAATAGAACAATAGCATCTTCTCTCCCCATCACATCACACTTGATTTAATGCTGGTATTGGGGCACCCACCCAGCACCAGGCCAGGACAAGAGTGGTGAGCACTGCCACTGACCAGCTGTGAGGGATCCCAGCCTGCTCCTTCCACCTCATGGGGGGCAGAACTAGCCAAGAGCCAAGCTTCTGATTTCCCAAACTGTCACCATTTTGTGGGAATTTATAAAACTAGAGTGTTTTGGGAAAGCTGTAAAAAGAGGCTTTAGAGACAGCAGAACTGTGACTAGAGCTAAGCAGTAGCCATGAGATAGGTCAGCAGAAAAATGATGTAAGTAGAAAAGTAAGGACAAATAGAACAATAGTACCTTCTGTCCCCATCACATCACACTTGATTTAATGCTGGTATTGGGGCACCCACCCAGCACCAGGCCAAGGTGGTGAGCATTGACACTGACCAGCTGCAAGGGATCCCAGCCTGCTCCTTCCACCTCACAGGCAGCAGAACTAGCCAAGAGCCAAGCTTCTGATTCCCCAGACTGTCACCAGTTTAGCATCAGCTTCCTGGGAGGTTTCCTTTTCCTTCTGTTCCATTAAACTGACCTAAAACTGCCAATGCAAAGAAAAAAGATGAAGCCTCTCTCACATTGTAGGCAGGATTTACTTTTGTAAATCCTTGGGATTGTCACAACTTCTGGGCACCGGGGGAGCTTCTCACTGCCCACCCACATCCCCACCACTTCTCACCTCCTGCTGCTGTTTTTTAGGTGCTCTGTGAGCACCCAGAGCACGCTGGAGAGGAGGCAGGACACAGGACACCCCTGAGGTGACAGCTCCAGGTGCTCCATCCAGGGATGGCCTTGGAGGGCCCAGACTTTGCCACAGCCCCTATCCCAGCCCAGACAGTGCTGGAGCATTTTGTACTGGGCAGCAGGAGCTCCCTCACACCACAGCACCTCCTGCTTTGCCCAGCATCCTTCCTGCTGGCAACACAGCCCATTTATGCTGGCACTTTGCTCATTAATAAAGGCTCTAATTGAAAGCACAGCCTCTGCCTGCTCATAGACCCCACAGCTTCTGGACACAAAGACATCATGGAGAGGGAGAGCCCAGGAACAGCAGGAAGGCCCCACACTGACTGTGGGGTGCAGATTTACAGTTCTGGGAGAGCCCATGCACAACAGAAAGGCCCCACACTGACTGTGGGGTGCAGACTTACAACTCTGGGAGAGCTCAGGCACAGCAGGAAGGCCCCACATAGATTGTGGGGTGCAGATTTACAGTTCTGGGAGAGCCCAGGAACAGCAGGAAGGCCCCACAGGGATTGTGGGGTGCAGATTTACAGTTCTGGGAGAGCCCAGTCACAACAGGAAGGCCCCACATGGATTGTGAGGTGCAGATTTACAGTTCTGGCAGAGTCTGGGAACAGCAGGAAGGCCCCACACTGACTGTGGGGTGCAGATTTACAGTTCTGGAAGAGCCCAGGCACAGCAGGAAGGCGCCACAGGGACTGTGGGGTGCAGATTTACAGTTCTGGGAGAGTCCAGGCACAGCAGGAAGGTCCCACATGGATTGTGGGGTGCAGATTTACAGCTGTGGGAGAGTCCAGGCACAGCAGGAAGGTCCCACATGGATTGTGGGCAGCAGATTTACAGTTCTGGGAGAGCCCAGGCACAGCAGGAAGGCCCCACATGGATTGTGAGGTGCAGATTTACAGTTCTGGCAGAGTCTGGGAACAGCAGGAAGGCCCCACACTGACTGTGGGGTGCAGATTTACAGTTCTGGGAGAGCCCAGGAACAGCAGGAAGGCCCCACACTGACTGTGGGGTGCAGATTTACAGTTCTGGGAGAGCCCAGGCACAGCAGGAAGGCCCCACATGGATTGTGAGGTGCAGATTTACAGTTCTGGCAGAGTCTGGGAACAGCAGGAAGGCCCCACACTGACTGTGGGGTGCAGATTTACAGTTCTGGGAGAGCCCAGGCACAGCAGGAAGGCGCCACGGGGATTGTGGGGTGCAGATTTACAGTTCTGGGAGAGCCCAGGCACAGCAGGAAGGCGCCACGGGGATTGTGGGGTTCAGATTTTTGCCATTCGGGATGTTTGCCATTCAGGGAGAGCCCAGGAACAGCAGGAAGACCCCACATGGATTGTGGGGTGCAGATTTACAGCTCTGGGAGAGCCCAGGAACAGCAGGAAGGCCCCACATGGATTGTGGGGTGCAGATTTACAGTTCTGGGGGAGCCCATGCACAGCAGGAAGGCCCCACAGGGATGCTGTGGTGCAGATTTACAGTTCTGGGAGAGCCCATGCACAGCAGAAAGGCCCCACAGGGATTGTGGGGTGCAGATTTACAGTTCTGGGAGAGCCCAGGAACAGCAGGAAGGTCCCACAGGGATTGTGGGGTGCAGATTTACAACTCTGGGAGAGCCCAGGAACAGCAGGAAGGCCCCACAGGGACTGTGGGGTGCAGATTTACAGTTCTGGGAGAGTCCAGGCACAGCAGGAAGGCCCCACAGGGATGCTGTGGTGCAGATTTACAGTTCTGGGAGAGCCCAGGAACAGCAGGAAGGCCCCACACTGACTGTGGGGTGCAGATTTACAGTTCTGGGAGAGCCCAGGCACAGCAGGAAGGCCCCACAAGGATTGTGGGGTGCAGATTTACAGTTCTGGGAGAGCCCAGGCACAGCAGGAAGGCCCCACAGGGATGCTGTGGTGCAGATTTACAGTTCTGGGAGAGCCCATGCACAGCAGAAAGGCCCCACAGGGATTGTGGGGTGCAGATTTACAGTTCTGGGAGAGCCCAGGAACAGCAGGAAGGTCCCACAGGGATTGTGGGGTGCAGATTTACAACTCTGGGAGAGCCCAGGAACAGCAGGAAGGCCCCACAGGGACTGTGGGGTGCAGATTTACAGCTGTGGGAGAGCCCAGATCTGCTGCATTCCTGACCCTACCCACAGCAGAAATCCAGCCACAAGAGGTAAAATGTATGGCATTATTTCAAACATGGTGGTTTTCCTTCTGAAAGCAGAGGCCTTTCTTTTGTCATGGCTGTCCCCACAGAGTCAGATGGAGATGATGCCCAGGTGAAACAGCACCACCTCAAGTCTTCTACTCCCCCACCCTTTGGAGTAAATCCCTTCCAATACCTGGATCCCAGCTGAGCTTTAAGAGAGGAGCTATCCCAGGGACCATTCACCTCCCCACCTGGTTATCCCTGAACTCCTATCCCAGCTCCCAGCACTTGCATTCCTGGCTGTTTGCAGGACTGAGCCTGCAGAAAACAAGCAGCCGGGTTATCCATTGCATGGACTTTCACCAGGCATTGCTCCAAATTATCTGGGAAAAGCATGGGAAGCAGAAGAGAAATAAAAATGAGACTTAGTCATGGTCTTCCTATTTATTCACAGATTATTTTTCCTGTTAATTATAAGAGAGCATGCTTCAGAAGGGGAGCTGCCTCCCTGTGGTCCCAATTAAGCAGGATGGCTCTGCAGCAGCTCCGGTGGTGTCTGAGGGGCTGGGGCAGGGGGCTGATGGATGGCATTGATGATGGACCCTCTCCAGGGGCCTGTGTGCCAGGAGATGCTCTCTCCTGCAGGGACAGCCCACCTGAGGCATCCTCCATGTTGAAGATTGCAACCAAGATGTTTTCCATTCCCATCTGTATGGCAGATTACCTTTGTCAAGTGGGCAGTTTGCCTTATCTCTCTCTCTGAGTGACCACAATCACACCTCCCTCGGGAGGGAATGTCTGCTGATAACAGCTATGGAATATCACTGCATGACGGATAAGAACTATAACATCCCATTGTGAGAAGCTCCACCCAGAGGGAGGAGCCAAGCATTGCTACCCAGATATAATCAGGAGGTTTTTAGACACCAGCACGGCTTTCTCCACGGGATTCCCCACAGGAACAGCAGATATCTCTTCTTCCACTGGATCTTTAGAGAAAGAATACATCCTTCTCTACATATTCCCCTTACTCCAACAGAGCCACACATGACACTCCAGGAGGGCTGTAGCCACATTTCCAATTAGGCTGCCACCAGCACCCTGACTACAGGGCATCAGATTGGGTTCTGACTCTGTCAGTGTTGTCTAGTGTACTGCACTGTTTATTTTATCCTTTTTTTTTTTTCCTATTAAAGAACTGTTATTTCCTGCTCCCATATCTTTGCCTGAGAGCCCCTTAATTTAAAATTTATAGCAATTCGGAGGGGTGGGGAGGGTTTACATTCTCCATTTCAGGGGAGGCTCCTGCCTTCCTTAGCAGACTCCTGGCTTTCCAAACCAAGAAACTCCAGCCCTCTGTGCTCCAGATCCAGTGCCTTGAGAGAATTCCAGCCTCAGAAACCACCACCATGCCAAGTGCACACCAAGATAACATTTTATTTTTTTAAACTCCCCCAAGACTGGCCATTTTCCTGCACTGCTGTTCTCATTGCAAATAGTGGTTTAGAAGCTTAAAACCTGTTTTGGAGGTGATGGAAGCTGCCCAGCCTCCCTGATCCCAAGACACACTGAAGCTGAGCAGTGTCCATCTGTGTTAGCCTTTCCATAGGGGGGAATTCACACCCAAACCCCAAACACTCCACATCTGGGACTGCAAAGGGCTCCAGGAGCTGGCACTGACCTCCCTGCAGAGAAACTTCCCAGCCAGCACTGCCAGCAGCATCCGAGAGTCTCATGGGGAGAACACTTGAGATAATGCCCAAGGCAGCTTTTAATTAACACTGCTGTGCCTTTTCTAGAGGTTCTTAGCTGGGTGTTCACAAGCGCAAGGCAGGCAGTGAGGCAGAGCTGCTCTCCACCCCAGGCTGAGCACGTGGAAACACCCCACATCCAGTCCTATCTCTTTATCCAAGCCACACTGCTGTGTGCTTACTGTGGGAAACTAGCAACAATTCCCGTTCCAAGTGTGTAATTTGCAAATAAAACTTCTGGAGTTCTTGTGGATTTTCTGATATTGCAACTCCTTCCAACCACGAGCATTTACCGGCCTTGGGTGTTCCCTTCCAGCAGCTCGCCCTTCCAGGAGGTCCAGCAGCCCCAGGATGGGATGCAGGCAGTGATGCTGTGGATTGCTGGCACATGTGGCAGCATCCCCAGCAGCACAGGAAAATTTGGCTGCTGCTGAGATGGAAATGATGGCAGAGCTGGGAGTCTGCCCTTCCCACCAGCTGGGGCTCACCAGCCACATGGGCCTGGGCAAGGCTGGCAAGGCCATCCCTGGGGGGCTTGAGCCCCAAAATCAGGCAGGGAACACAGGGCAGGGCTGGGCTGGGCTGGGCTGAGAGTCCCCAGATGTCCCAGCCATCTCCTCACAGGTCCCTGGAGCTGGATTGTGCTGGAGGAGATGTCCAAAAGGCACAGGAGGCCACTGCTCACACCTCCTGGCTGTGTTCTCCTGGTGGAGGTAACTGCTCACAACTCCTGGCTGCTTTCTCTTGGTGGAGACACCTGCTCACACCTCCTGGCTGTGTTCTCCTGGTGGAGACACCTGCTCACACCTCCTGGCTGTCTTCTCCTGGTGGAGACACCTGCTCACACCTCCTGGCTGTCTTCTCCTGGTGGAGACACCTGCTCACACCTCCTGGCTGTGTTCTCCTGGTGGAGGTAACTGCTCACATCTCCTGGCTGTGTTCTCCTGGTGGAGGCACCTGCTCACACCTCCTGGCTGTCTTCTCCTGGTGGAGTAACTGCTCACATCTCCTGGCTGTGTTCTCCTGGTGGAGGCACCTGCTCACATCTCCTGGCTGTGTTCTCCTGGTGGAGGCATCTGCTCACACCTCCTGGCTGTGTTCTCCTGGTGGAGGCACCTGCTCACATCTGGCTGTCTTCTCCTGGTGGAGGTAACTGCTCACACCTCCTGGCTGTGTTCTCCTGGTGGAGGCACCTGCTCACACCTCCTGGCTGTGTTCTCCTGGTGGAGGTAACTGCTCACACCTCCTGGCTGTCTTCTCCTGGTGGAGGCACCTGCTCACACCTCCTGGCTGTGTTCTCCTGGTGGAGACACCTGCTCACACCTCCTGGCTGTGTTCTCCTGGTGGAGGTAACTGCTCACACCTCCTGGCTGTCTTCTCCTGGTGGAGACACCTGCTCACATCTCCTGGCTGTGTTCTCCTGGTGGAGGTAACTGCTCACACCTCCTGGCTGTGTTCTCCTGGTGGCTCCAGGCACTGCTTTTGTGCCTGAGCAAGCCAGCAAGCCTCGTGTGTCCCCACTGGTCCTTGCAGGAGTGCTCTGCTCTGTGGGCTGCTCCTCCCAGGCTCTCTTTTCCTGGGTGTCTGCAGCAAAATGTCACTGTCCTGGGGCTCAGCTGATGTGGTGTCAGAACTCAGTGCATCCCTCTGGGTGTCCAGAGCTGCCGAGGACCCTGCTGGGGGGCTCAGAGACCCTGGCACACAGCCCAGAGCACCTGGGGATTTGATTTTGACCCCTGGAGCAAGTTGCCAACTTTGTATGAGGATGTGAAAGTCACACAGGCTTGAATGGTGTAATAACAAAATGATCACAGGGTGAAAATGTAGATTTTGGGATTTTTGGTATGGGGGTTATGGGGACAAGATGGAGGAACTTGGGTGTGTCCAGCCTTTCTTCTTCTTCTTCTTCTTCTTCTTCTTCTTCTTCTTCTTCTTCTTCTTCTTCTTCTTGTTCTCCATTTTCTGCAGTGATGTTGGCACTATGGGATTGGTTTAGAGTAGAAGTGCACTGTCTAACATAGGTGATGGGTATTGGGAATTAATGTAAATATGTTATTAGTACTTTGTAGTATAAAAGGACAACACTGCCTCGGGGATGGTCAGAGTGCCTGTTGCTGTCCTGCTGAGCAGACTTTGGCTGGGGAGAAAGAAAATTTTATAGATAAGAATTAATAAACAACATCAAGACCGAAAAGTGAAGAGTCCAGACTCGTTCTTGAGCTGCGTGGGCCGAAGCAGAGACATCCTGCACATCTCGGGGATGTGGGGCTGTGCCCCTCAGTCTGGGGCTCAGCTGATGTGGGGCTGTGCCCCCCAGCCTGGGGCTCCCATTTCCAGGGGCACAGCTGATGTTGGGTCCCTCAGTCTGTGGCTCCCACTTCTCCTCTCAGTGCCCCCAAGCACTGTCCAGTTTCGCCATGGAAAGGACGTGGTTTGTCCCTGGGAAAGGGTCTGGATCAGCCAGAGCTGCTTTGGTGAGGGCTGAGGGCAGCATCAATCCCAGCTCACACGGACACACAGAGCCCTGCACGCTTTTGCCGTGCTGGTTTCACCTCTCTGCTCCTTCCCAGATGCTTCCAGCTGAAGAACAAACCAGAATTACCAGCTGGGCCACTGGTGCCAGGCAGAGCCTTTGGTCTGGAGGAGGCTGCAGCTGCCAGAGCCAGTCCTTGGACAGCCAGGGGACCCTGGCCAGGCTGCTGTGGAAGAGGCAGAACAGCCTAGAGAGGACCCTGGAGCACCTCAGTGTGGCTGTCACCAAGGGCCAGTGACAGCACCTGTGACAAGAAGCAGGAAGACACTCCAGGATTTTTTTGCATGCGACAAATTAATCTGTAACTTGATGTTTAAAGCCAGGGAAATTCTACCTCATCTGAGGAACTCTATTTGTATATTCTCTGCGTGTTTGTGGGCTGCTGCTCCCACCAGCTGGGGCTAAAGCCTGGCCTCAAGCAGAGGAGAATAAGAGGTTGGAAAAGCTCCCATGAAAAGCACGAGCAGGCTGAGGAGCTTTGTGTCTGGGTGCTGCCATTAATCAAGCTAATTCACATAAGTGAGCCATTCAAGTAATATTAGGCCCAGCAAGAGCAGACAGAGAAAATTAATTAAGGCTTTGGGAGAATAAAGGAGACTCCTGAATACACAGATGAGATTTCTGATGGTTTCTGTGGGCTCATGTAGGAAGCCAGAAAACCAGAGGGACCGACGGCCGGGATGCACTTGGGGGTCAGAGCACAGAGGATTTGGTGGCCACACCAAGCAGGAGGGACCCTCCAGTAGCTGGATCTGGGTGCAGATTGGTGCATTTTTTAAAAATAAGTGGTTCAGCTGGAGATTTTCAGGCACCCGAAGAACCCTCCCTGCAGCCACCAGTGCCACCAGTGCCCAGGTGCCCTCCCAGGCATCATCCCCCAGATGTGGGCACAGAGAGGAGCCAGAGCTTCAGCCCCTTTCCTCACTGCCTTTGGGATGAGAAGACGTTTGGTAGACCATTTGTATCACGTCACATCAGGGTTAGGTGTTAGGGAATCAAGCCAGATGAAATCAAAGGATAAAAAGTGAAGATAAAGGATGGCTGCTCAGGCCCCCTTATATTTCTTTGTCACTTCCTTCTGTGTTTGTGCCTTGCAGTGGCACTTTGTAGAGGTGAAAAAAGCAGGACTTGTCTTCCCCAGCCACCAGGGCAAGAACTCCCTGCCTGGGCTCCCCATCCATCACGGGAGGCAGCCTGGTGCTCCCATGCTGCAGAAAAGGCAGGACCTCAGCTCTGACCGGGTGAAAACATCCCTGTTGAAAGGAGATGAAAGGAAACACTGAATCCAACACCAGAACGGCTTGCAGCAGTCCTGAGCTGAGCTGAGCCTTCCAAAGCTGGTGCCTTAAGCTTGGTCTGCTCCAAAATCTGAGCCTTCCAAAGCCTGCACCTTAAGCTTGATCTGCTCCAAATCTGAGCCTTCCAAAGCCTGTGCCTTAAGCTTGGTCTGCTCCAAATCTGAGCCTTACAAAGCCTGTGCCTTAAGCTTGGTCTGCTCCAAAATCTGAGCCTTCCAAAGCCTGTGCCTTAAGCTTGATCTGCTCCAAAATCTGAGCCTTCCAAAGCCTGCGCCTTAAGCTTGATCTGCTCCAAAAGCTGGCTCTACAAAGCTCTGCAGGTTTGTGTTTCCCCCCTCACCTCTGTGTGCTCCCAGCTTCCAAAAGAAAGCCTGGTTTGCTGTTCCCTGATCCTTCTGATAACGTTCTGCTGAGTGTGTCTCCCCTGCTCTGTTTCCAGGAGATCTTCCCAAGGCTTGTAAAAAATCCAACCGTGGGACTGCAAAGCCACATCCAAGGGTGCAAATCTGAAGCTCGGGTGGGAGAGGTGGAGAGGCACATGGCTGCTCTTGGGGAAGAGCTCCTGCAGCAGCACTTGCATGGGATTTGGAGGCAAGGAGCCCCAGAGATGGTGAAATTTCCCATTGTTCACCTGCTTCCCATCTCTTCCCCACTTCTGGGCACAGACACCCCAAAGCCACAATTAATAAGAACCAGAGGAACAGTACAAATACAGAGAAAACCCCCAAATCACAGAAGATGCACATCCTGCGTGCTCAGGTGAGGACCCAAATTAAAAGTTCCAAACCATTCGTAAGGGAACGATTCTGGTGGGAAATTCACCCCTTTCAGCCTGGTGTCCCTGGCCATGAGCCGGGTTTGCAATGCTTGGTCCCACAAATGGTGGCACCAAATTCCACCAAGCAAAGTGGGAAGGAACATTCCTGCCAATTCCTGGCAGAAGCATCCCTGGCTGGGGAGACACCAGGACAAGGAGGGAGAGCAGGTCTGGCATGGAGAAGAGGGAGAGGTGCAGGGCCAGAGCTCGCACTAAGCAGCCCCCAAGGCCAGACACAAGGCTGAGAGGTTTTTCTCAGCCATGGCTGGATTTAAGCTGAATACTGGAAAGGTTTTTCCCTGTTAAGGCAGAAATATCAGGGCTTCCCGAGCTGAAGGGGCAAAGGTGCAGTCAAGTGGTTTTAATGTGGAGCTTGTCGAGTTCATGAGCAAAAATCATCATTCCTCAGGCAGGGATCTGCAAGGCTGGAGCTTGGGGGGAACGTGGGGAGGTGGCAGCCAGGGACAAAAGACTTTGTGTGCAGCCTCAACCGCCTGCTCCTGGTGTGGCCTTGGGAAGTACTTAAATACCTTAACAACTCATCTTCCTTTTGCACAACAGGGATCCTCCCAGGGCTGCTGAGATGATAGCTAGGATAGTTAAGAGCGTAAGGTCTAGTGAGGGTGAGGTCATGTAGAGTAGCATGACTGGGGGAGTTTTATGATGGTGGATAGGAGGAGGCCGGTGGTGAGAGGAGAGCCTTGGAGTACTTCTGGGGATCAGAAGTGGAATGGCAGTAGTCTAGTTTTATTGCGATTGCTGAAGTGAGGATCAGGCAGGATGTTGGGTGGGTGAGTTGGGTGATGTCCCACTGCCTGGTATGTCATACATTGGTTATGCTGGAGAACCAGACACGGGCAGAAGCAGCTGCTTGGGTCAGGAAGTATTTAGTGGCAACAACTGATCTTCCTGAACAACTCATGACAACTGATGTTCCTGAACAACTCTTGGTGAACAACTCATCTTCCTTTTGCACAACACCCAGGAACCACCGGGGACATTTAGGCATAGTCACAAGGGAACCCCTCCTGCTTCCCACTGCAGCACGAAACATCAGCGACCCCGACTGAGCCAAACAATTTGTGACAGCTTGGGGCTGGGACCTGCAGAGTGTCTGGCACAGGTGCTGGACAGAGAGCTCAGCTCACACCCGCACAGGCAGAAACTCCAGGAGCACATCCCAGCAGGTGATGGAGCTGCCAGAGAGCCTCAGTCCTCCAGAAGGGAGGGACGAGCAGCTGCAGGGCAGGCAGGGACCAGCAGCACAGATCCCCTTCAGCACTCCTCATTTTTATCCACAAACAAGGGTCCTGCCCCACGGGCTCGCTCCCGACACCCGAGGCTGTTGAAATGTTGATTGGCGTGCCCTGGTACCCACTATGCTCCTGCCCGCAGCGTTGCCATGTGTGAAAAACCCAATCACTCGTTTTCAAAATTTTGAAAGTTTAACAGTAATAAAATGGTTATAAAAATAGTAATACAATTAGAGTAATAATAATTTGGACAATTTGAATTAGGACAATATGAGACAATAGTAACAAAGAATTATGGACCTCCGGGTACCTTTTCTGGGCAGCACAAGCCTGAAAAAGGACACCCGTTAAGAAAGGATTAACCCTTAAAAGCAATAGCCTGTTGCATATTCATACACTTCATACATGATGTGTAAATTCTATTCAAATACAGGATTCTCTCTGGTCATCGTCAACTTCTTCCTCCTAATCTTAACAGCGCCTGAGAGGTGGGAAGAAGTTCATTTCTTCGGATAAGAGGGGAATAAATTCTTTTTCTCCAAAAGATTCAGGTGTCCTGTGGTTGCTATCTCGCTGCGAGTCCTTTCCTTAAAGGAACATATCCTACATAGCATCGTTTCTATTTTAACAATTTTTATAACCTAACACTATATTTAACACAGTACTTATGAGAATTAATACAGCATTACTTTCTAACACAACACATATAATATTCATTTCAGTATTTGCCAAAAGCCAATCATAAAATACATGCATTTTTCACAGCACGGGGTGAAACGGGATGTGCTTGTGCTCCCTGGAACCGCTGCTCTCCGGCCTGATTGCCCCCTTCGTTATCAGCAGGGGAAAGCTGTCAGAACTCAGTGCATCCCTCTGGGTGTCCAGAGTTGCTGGGACCCCTGCCAGGGGGCTCAGAGACCCTGACACACAGCCCGGAACACTGTGGGTTTGATTATGACTTGTGGAGCAAGTTACCAGCTTTGTATGAAGACCTGAAAGCCACAGAAGTTTAAGTAGTGTAATAATAAAATTATCACTAGGTGAAAAAGTAGATTTTGGGGTTTTTGGAAAGGGGGTTTTGGGGACAGGATGGAGAGACTTGGATGTGTCCAGCCTTCTCCTTCTCCTTCTCCTTCTCCTTCTCCTTCTCCTTCTCCTTCTCCTTCTCCTTCTCCTTCTCCTTCTCCTTCTCCTTCTCCTTCTCCTTCTCCTTCTCCTTCTCCTTCTCCTTCTCCTTCTCCTTCTCCTTCTCCTTCTCCTTCTCCTTCTCCTTCTCCTCCTTCTCCTCCTTCTCCTTCTCCTCCTCCTCCTCCTCCTCCTCCTCCTCCTTCTCTTCTCCTTCTCCTCCTTCTCCTCCTTCTCCTCCTTCTCCTCCTCCTCCTTCTCCTCCTTCTCCTCCTTCTCCTCCTTCTCCTCCTTCTCCTCCTCCTTCTCCTTCTCCTTCTCCTCCTTCTCCTCTGTGCTGTTGGCACTTTTGGATTGGTTTGGAGTGGAAGCTCATTGTTTGGCATAGGTGGTGGGTATTGGAAAGTAATTGTAAACATGTTATTATATGTAGTTTTTAGTATAAAGAGATGGCACCGCCCTGGGGGCAGGCAGAGTGCCTGGAATTGTCCTGCTGGATGGACCTCAGCAGAGCGGGAGGAAAATCTTTATAGATAAGAACCAATAAACAACTCTGAGACCGAGAAATGAAGAACTCTGACCCATTCATCGAATGCATGGGCCAAACCAGAGACCTTTCACACGTCTCAGGGCTGCAATAAACTGCAACCATCTAAGGGAAAGCCGCGCTGAATCCCCAGCCGTTCCCAGATTTCCCGTCTGGCCAGGAGGGCCCCGGAGCTGGGCTGGGATGGATCCGTGACAGGACCCGCAGGTCCAGCACCTGCCCAGCTCTCACATGAGCATTTCCATCGCCCACCCTCGGCGTGCAGCCCGTGGGCAGCTCCCGGGGCTGCTTCCCAGCCGGGAGAAATTCCCGAGCCTTTCTCTCCTCAACCAGGAGGAAACGCCGCTGCAAAGAATAAACACAAAACACAAAGTATTTCCAGCTTGTAACAGCCAGCGTATTATTTAATTAAAAACCCCTATTAAGATCAGTGTGCTTTCCCAGAGGGAGAACATGTCTAAATTATTTCAGCAGCTGATGCTCGCTGCTGCTGAGACAGAGAGACAGCTCTGCCCCAGACACCCTCTGCACCAAGGAGCGATGAGAGCAGGAATATTTTTAATGCTGTTTCTTTGTGCAGTCAGGTTACAGGGCCACCTTTGTGTTCGTGAGTCTTCCCAAGCTGCAGGACCGGCTGAAAATTCACAACCCATTTATTCAGACATGCCTAAACAAGTAACCTCAACCCAAGGGGTTTTTTTGGGTTTAGAAGGATACTGCAGGAATACATTACCGGGCATTGCTAAAGAGCTAGAAAAATGAAATTTTGATTTAAGCTCATCTAAATGCAGATAGCTGCAGCACCTAGAAGAGCAGTTTTTCTTACAAGCTTTCCTGAAGCTCTCACCAGGCAGGACACACCATCCCAAATGATTCTAATTAAATAAACCTGCTTTATCCACCATAAAAGATGCGGGTCTTGAGCAGAGTATTTTTCAGAAATGAGAAACTCCTGTGGCAGCAGGAGGGGATCTAGGGGTCCCATTAATGCATTAATTTCATTTATTTCCTTCCTCTTTAGCAAGGGTGCAGAACAGGCTCATTAGACCTTCGATCCGGGCTGCCAAGACAACCGGCACAACCACGCTCTTCCCAGATGGAAGCAGACAAGAGACTAGCAACAAACCTGCTCTTAATTAAACATTTGTCTTGCAATTACATACTTCTGTGTAATTATCGCCATCAAGGCAAACACCAACTGGATGACAGCAAGAAAAGACGGACAGCAAAGGTTAATGGGCCTTTTTCTCCCTTTGCAGTTATTCCCCAGGTCTGGCAGAGGGAAGGGCAGGATGTCCGGGATGCCGCTGCTGCTGCAAGGGAGGAACAAGCCCGTTCCAGGAGCAATTAGCCTGAGCTAGCAGACTCTGAAATTACATGTCTGAGAGGATGGATGATGAGCTCTTTGAGGTCTTGCTGCAGGCTTGGTGTAAGTGAGAGCGTGGCCAGCTGCAGTGCTCCTGCATCATCCCCCTGCACTCACACCTTCCCGTGTTTCACCACCCTCCAAGATGCACCACCGAGGGTTCTGCATCTCTCTCTACACCAAATGAGCCCAACTCCTTGCTTTTCACTTTCATCCCTTCCTAGCCATCACTACTATCCCACAGCTCCTCTTGAATTTCTCTTACCAGGAGCCAGGACCTCACAGAGAGTCCAAGTCCAAGGATGTTGACTGACTACTTTACATTTCTAACAGTTTGGTAGACCAGATCCCATCTGTGTGTACTGGCTCACTTTGCCATAGCCACACCGATGGATTCCTGCTTTAATTGTGGTCTGCTGTGGCCATCAGGTCTCCTCTGACCTACCACTGCTGGCCAGCTCATTCCCAGCCTCTGGAGTGACTCATCCCCAACCTGCAAAGCTCCTCATTCCCATGGGTATCTCCGCCTGCCATCACCCCGGGATGTGGCACCAGGAGAAGGGGAGGCAGCGTTAGGTGCCTGAGGGAAGGGAAGCAGGCACGTCTGGATACTGGATTTTAACAAATTTCACCGACACAGCACCTTGAACACCTGGATAATTCGTTGCACCTGCTTGTAATTGAGAACAAGAGGATGCCCAGATGAAGCCCGTGAGTAACTAGACTGGGATTTAGCACTCTGATGCTCCCACAGTGACTCCTGTAGCAGCTCTCAGCCCTCCTGACATCCCTTGTGACACAGCTGAAAGCACCACAGAAAACCAGACTACTGAAACAACAGAAATAATGTGGATTATTAAACCAAACATCTGACTGGTCTGAATAAATCTCAGACTTGCACAACTGTTGGAGATTTTTTCAGGGATGGCCTAGAAGGCAGCTGTGAGGAGCAGGTTCTCACAGCCTGCTTCTGTGAACAGCAGAGGTTCTCAGGTTATTTTTAATTACAAGTAAAGGTGACAAACATGAAGGCCTTGAGAGCCTTGCACATCAGAGTTCTCAGGCAGCTTTCTCATAACAAGTGGATGTTCTGTCTTTGGCTGTTTTGGGAAAGCAAGAATAATTTTGAGAACCCAAATCTTGGTATTGGAAACATAAGGTGGAGTTGGTGTGTTATCTCTGACCTATTGTGAGCTCAGATTTTGCAATATGCATGAAGTGAATTAACACTGTTATAAAAGGTGCCTGATTGATGAATAAAGTGGAGACGATGGCTGACCAATGCAAGGTGGGTCGTCTCCCTTCCAACTTCAATACACAACAACCAAGCTGCGCTTAGCTGGGGCCGCTGCTGTGAAATGAACCCCCCCAGACGGACGGTGCAGGTCTCCCCCTGCTCAGAAAGAAGGATTTTGCTGCTGTAAGAACAACGGTTTGCACGTAGCAGCAGCCTCGGTGTGTTCCCAAAGGTTAACCCCACGTGCTGAGCCACAGCTGAATTATTTATGGGCATTGGGGCAGTTTGTGCTGAGGAAGGAGCACACAGGTAGCAACCACCAGGCCGGCAAAAACTGCGGGCAGCACAGCTCACATCCCCCAGGCTGCTCGTCCAGCTCCTGTCGGGCCACAGGGAAATTTAATTATTTAGGTTTCTCAGCTGCTGCATAACCATCAAACATAAGGCATTAGCTCATAGCCGGAGTGCTGCTGCTCAGCACAGGGCAGGAGGAGCTGCATCAGCAGGGATGAGCGAGCTGGGGCTGGCCAGCACAAAAAAGGAGATGGGAGCAGGAGCTGGGCTGCTCCGGGGAATGGATTCCCCCTGAAATCTGGGAAAAGGGGAAATAAAAAGGGGAGAGAAAGGGCAAACCTTGGAATTGGATCAATCCACAAAACTTGCATGAAACAGCCTTAAAACAATGCCGGGAGAGTCCAAGCAGCTTTGGTTCAGGAATTGATGAAAAAGCCTGGACTCCTCATCCCTTACCAGCCTCACATCAATTAAATAAGACACACTAGTCAACTGGAACAGACAAAAAACTGTGCTGCTGTTCAGCACTATGATATTCCACTGATTTTTCTGCATTCTTTAAATTCACGATGAATAGAGGAAGTGGGAAAACCAATTTTCCTCTTGCAATTCTCTGTCCATGAAAACTGAGACTACCACCTGATACACCGAAATACAAATACACTAATTGGTTTCGATCCCAACTTTCCAAAATACTGAGTTTTATTCAGCTTTGGAGGCAACACATGCAGAAGTAAACTTTTTCCATGTTTCTGTCTGTACATAAAATGTTACAGAACCTCTGCCTGCACATAAACCCCAGCATGTTTAAAGCTGTTTTGTTTAAACAAGTTTTCCTGCATTTTAACTGCATCCCAATTCCCAGGAAATTCAGTGTGACACAAAAGTTAGATTAAAAAAAAAAGCCACTTAATAAGGGAGCACCATTTTAATGTGGAAAATGGTTAGCCTAATTATGGGATATTAATCTTTGCGAGAGCTTAACTGTATATTATCCTGGTTGTGACACACACAGATCCTAAATTCAACATGCAGAGCAAGGCAAACAGATCTTTGATGGCAATCACTGTGGTTTGTCTGGATTATTCAGTCCCACGAGACACAGCATGCACCATCCTGGACAAAGGTTTATACTTTTTAATTCATTATATATATTTTTTTTTTTCAAATTAAGAGAAAAAATTGATAAAACCTTTTATGGGGGAGAAAGCTTTTCCAGCTCAGGGACTGCTCTGTGATGTTCCTCAGTATCCACGAGCTTCTTTGCCCAGTTCTCTGGCTCAGCATCAGCTCCCTGCGAGCGGATGGTTTTATACAAAAGGTTTTATACTTTTTAATTCATTATATATATTTTTTTTTTCAAATTAAGAGAAAAAAATTGATAAAACCTTGAATGGGGCAGAAACCTTTTCCAGCTCAGGGACTGCTCTGTGATGTTCCTCAGTATCCACGAGCTTCTTTGCCCAGTTCCCTGGCTCAGCATCAGCTCCCTGCGAGCGGGGATCCATGAATGACACGAAATGCTCCTTTTCTCTCCCTCCTCACGGGCGCAGTGAAAGGGAACATGTGCTCTCACAGATGGAAATCACTGCCTCCCGAAACAGCACGCAGCACAAATACTCAGGGGTACGAGCTGCTCCCAGCATTGATTTCTGCCAATAATTATTTCCATTAGCGCCTCCTCGGAAGAGGAGTTAAGGAGAACAAAACATTATTTATTTTTAAATTATTTTTTTTCCTTAACAGACAAAACAACAAAGCAGCAGGAACAAAGAGCATTTTAAAAACCGGCTTGGTTTTGTCTCAGTTTTTTGGAGGCGTGCATGAAGAGAAAGAAATTGACACTGACCAGACAGAATCCTGTGTTTGAATGGGATTTATGCATCATGTATGAGGTGTATGAATATGCAACAGGCTGTTGCTTTTAATGGTCAATCCTCTGTTAACATGGGACCTTTTCTGGGCTTATTTTGCCCAGAAAAGGTACCCGGAGGTCCATAAGTCTTTGTTTCTATTGTCTCACATTGTCCTAATCCAAATCGTCCAAATTTTTGTTAGTCTAATTATATTGCTATTTTTATAACCATTTTATTACTATTAAACTTTTAAAATTTTAAAAACAAGTGATGGGCGTTTTTCACACTGACCATCCTGGCAGGATTCAGCATCCACTTCTGTCATGCATATATTCAATGACTTTGCTCCCCAAATCCATATTCAATGACTTTGCTCCCCAAATCCATATTCATGACTTTGCTCCCCAAATCCATATTCAATGACTTTGCTCCCCAAATGCATATTCAATGACTTTGCTCCCCAAATGCATCGAATATGCATTTGCTCCCCAAATGCATATTCGATGACTTTCCTCCCCAAATGCATATTCGATGACTTTGCTCCCCAAATCCATATTCAATGACTTTGCTCCCCAAATGCATATTCAGTGACTTTGCTCCCCAAATGCATATATTCATGACTTTGCTCCCCAAATGCATAATCGATGACTTTGCTCCCCAAATGCATATATTCGATGACTTTGCTCCCCAAATGCATATATTTGATGACTTTACTCCCCAAACACGTATTCAGTGACTTTGCTCCCCAAATGCATGTTCAATGACTTTGCTCCCCAAATCCATATTCGATGACCTTCCTCCCCAAATGCATGTCCAATGACTTTGCTCCCAAATGCATGTCCAATGACTTTTCTCCCCAAATGTATGTATTCAATGACTTTGCTCCCCAAATTCATATTCAACGACTTTGCTCCCCAGATACATGTTCAATGACTTTTCTCCCAAATGCATATCCAATGACTTTGCTCCCCAAATGCATATTCATGACTTTGCTCCCCAAATGCCTGTCCAATGACTTTGCTCCCCAATAATGCATATATTCAATGACTTTGCTCCCCAAACACATGTTCAATGACTTTGCTCCCCAAATGCATGTTCAATGACTTTGCTCCCGAAATCCATATTCGATGACTTTGCTCCCCAAATGCATGTCCAATGACTTTGCTCCCCAATAATGCATATATTCATGACTTTGCTCCCCAAATGCATATTCGATGACTTTGCTCCCCAAATTTGTATATTCATGACTTTGCTCCCCAAATGCATGTATTCAATGACTTTTCTCCCCAAATGCATATATCCAATGACTTTTCTCCCAAATGCACGTTCACTGTTCATCACCCCCGCGCTCTCTCCGCGGTCCGGGGGGCGCGGGGGTGAAATCACGAGCAGAGCCCAGGGATTGGGGCTGTGGGATGATCACAGCTCCCTCCTCGCTCGTTGCTACACCAGGCAATTAAGTCGGCGCTGCCTCTGCTCCGTGCCCTTGTTTTCAGCAGCTGCCACCAGCAGTGAGTGAGCGCACGGGCCGTGCTTTCAGGGGTTTTAAATTGAACCATCTGGGAGGGCTGGTAGGGGCTGTGCCTTCTGTCTGCCGGTGAGTGATTCAGGGAGCCCTGGACAGGCAGGAATCAGAGCACATCCTGCAGAATACAGCAAATTTTTAAGGCAACTTTGCAGCCACTTGCCCCGGCAGACAATCTGGAAATTGGCAAACTTTGCTGGATTTCTCCAATACTAAAGCTGGCAGCAACTACGAGCCTGCAAATCTTTAGTGTCCCAAAAGCCACCTCCTTGCTGATACCCACACCCAGGCAGCTCCTGAAAGCGAAGGTTTTGTCCCCAAAATGCCTTGGACACAGCAAAAAGCTCATCCAAGACAGGAGACAGGTGCTCACCGAGCCCCTGGGACAGCAGGGAATTGCTCTTTTCCAGCTCCCTGGCCAGAGTGAGCTTTTGGAGGAAGAAAAGTGGAAGGGCACAGTAGGTGACCACAATCCATGGGCAGAGCTCCTCGGGAGAAGGAAAACACAGCGTTAGGACAGGGAATTAAAATAATGAGCACATTTGTGAGAATCTGCCCGAGGGAAAATAGTTCAGAAAATTAAAAACTCCATAGTAACAGACCGAAAGCTGTTAACCAACATCTAATTAAGCAAAAACTGCAATCCCCACAACAAAACAAGAAGAGGAGGGGAAAAAAAATTCATGCAGCAACCAAGCTTACCCAGACCAAGTACTAAGGAAATAAAAATAAAAAAACTCTGTTTAGTGACATCCGAAGAGAAAAAATCCTGACAGGACTTTACGTTGAGTAGGCAAAACCAGGGTAAAGTTGCATACTATCTGATCTTGCTTTTTAATACCCATCAGAAGCCAAGAACAATCTCTAGGGTCCTCAAATATATTCCAATAAAATGCAGAGTAGAGACCACAGCTTGGATCTCTATGTTCCAGAGCAAAAGACCAAAAAGCAAAACCCCAAAATGCAACACACACAAAGGGAATCTAGAAACTCAGCAGAATCTCTTTATTGACAAAGTTCAAAGATCATTTGGAGTATTTTGCACATTAAATTTCATGTTAATGATGACAGGGGGCAAGAGGAGGCGTTCTAGATGAGATGTTAGGATAACAGCAGACATTGGCTCATGAAAGAAAAAGAACACAGCTTTTCTTATCAAAACAGTTTTTGTTACTTGCAGAGTTTATATTTATCACAATAGATCTACTCTGAACCATACTACGCTAATAAGTAATTTGAAAGCAACAAAAGCTGTAATAAAGACTTCTATAATAAAAACAGGACAAGTTTGACCTGAATTTTCGTGATTAATGTGAATATTTTCATTTCAAACCCCAACTGTTTCAGGCCAGTCTGACTATCTGAGGGAAAAATCTGTCTGCATGAAGAAGGTGGAAAAGCACAGGACTAACAGAATCACCAATCAGTCTAGAAGTATTTGGATCTCCTCAGATCTTCCCGTTCAGGTGATGTAGAAAACTCCAAAATGTACAGTTAGTATAAGAAGAAAGATTAAGAAAAGCAAATCTGGAAATTGCTTTGATACCCCACAAACCCTGTCCCAGCCTTTTCCCGCTGCTGCAGTTCCGCTCACTGCCAGCAGGGGCGCCGCTGGCTGCCGGCCGAGCAGGGCGCAGTGATTCCTCCGCGGCGGCAGGGGGCGCTGTGCGGCGGCGGCAGCAGCAGCAGAGAGAGCACCCCCGGGGTGGTGAGCAGAGCGCAGCAACGACCCCAGAGCCTGCCAGGACCACAGGGTTCTGGCGCTCACTGGGTATCAGGTCAGGTGAAAGTGGAGCAAAAAGCCAGCAGTGGGGGAGAGCAGTGGGGCTGGGCGGTGGCAGTCGGGCTCCTGTGAGCAGACAGGAGATGATCTCTCCCTCCAGAAGGGGTCAGGGTCCTGGGTTTCTCCTGAGGCACTTGAGCAGATGGGAAGGGTCCCTCCCAGTGAGGCTGGGGCTTGGAAAGGTGCCAGTTTGATGGCTGCTGTCACAAGCAAAAGTGCACTCACGCCGAGGAGAAGCAGTGCAGGGCAGTAGCAGTGCAGTGCAGTGCAGGAGCAGTGAATTCTCTCCGCAGCACAACCCAAAACCACAAACCCCACCTGTCTCCCCTCCAATCCTGAGAGCACTGAAGGCCAAGCCCAGCCCCTGACCCCCAGCCCAGGCCCCTCTTTGCCTTTCCTAAGAGAAATCCCCCCAGCTAAGGGACAGTGCCAAACTGCATCCCTTTTCCCCCTCACCTCACAGTCCCACCCCTCTGCTGCCACATCTTTTGTCTCCAATATCCATTGTTCTCATCTCTTAGGTAACAAACGGGAGAAAAATTCTCTGAGAGAAAGAGAAAAAAAGAAAAAAAAAAACACTCAGAAACACAAAAGGACCAAAGGAACATGGTCAAAATGCAGAGAACTTTACTGACCATAAAATGCGCCTAGCTGACTTTCTGGTGCGGGTTTATAGTTCCCATAACTTTGCAAATTAAAACTCAAATACTTGAACGCCACTCCTAATTTAGGGTAGATGCCCGAAAACCCCTGTCTGTCTGGCCCCGCTGGAGAGCAGGGCAGGGTGTCTGGTCACTCACGGGGAGCTGTTAGCAGATGACGTAGCGGATGAGCCCCGAGCCACGGATCTCTCTCACTCTCTGGCAGTGCCTCAGGATGCTGAGGATGCTGTGGAACTTCTTGTCCAATTTCAGGTGAGTGAACATCTTGATATCATCCTCCACAATGAAAAACGATCCTGGAAAACGAACAACAGTTTTGTTACAGAAATGACTCTGCTGTGGGATGCACTCAGCGTTCCACAAGTGACAGCACAGCCTCTTCTTCATCATTCCACAATGTACAATTCATAATTCTACAGTCAGTAGGATGGCTCCACACTAAATATTGGGAACTTTGTTCTAGTTTTAAAACCTGTCATCAGAAAGAGAATTGCCAGCCTTGCCCTGAAGTTCAGACACTCTGCATCATCCACAGGCCCCGCTCCTTGAGCTCTGTCTCCCAGCAGGCTCTCACTTTCTGGAATTAGATCTGGAATTAGAGCCCTGCATGCATCAGAGCTATGCAGCCCACCATTCCCTTGACTTGTATCATATTTGGAGAAGAATCGTCCATCATTACTTAAGAAAACCACAGGAAAAGACTCATCACTTGCAACATCATCCCTGTGTCTCCAAGAAAATGGCACAGGGAAGTCCTGCATCAAAGCTGAGAGCTCCCCCCTTCTTGTAGTTGATTAACTACTTCTGTAAGCAAATTGTCAATAAATTTCAGGCTGCCCAGGGCAGTGGTGGAGTTAACATCCCTGGAAGTGTTCAAAAATGTGAATGTGCCCCTGGATGACATGGTATGACATGGTGAATATGGTGCTCATTTGACACCATATTGTTGGAATTTGTGATCTTAAAAACCTTTTCCAACCTAAGTGATTCCTGAATTATGTGTAGTATATCACGCTTCCAAGTCTAATGGGAAGGAGGACACAAGGGTAGGGGTGTTTCAGCTTAGAAAAAGAAGACAGCATCCTCCCTTCTTGTTTTATCCTTAACACTGAGGCAGTGCCATCTTGGGAAAAATGGAGCATCTCTTCCTCCTGTTAAGTCCTTCCAGCTTCACTGGGATATAGCTGATACAAGCTGGAAAGCCGATGCTGCCAGAAAAGGACTGAGGTTTGTAAGTGCAATGTCCCCCAAAATCTTGCTCAGAGAGAGCTGAGAAATAACAGATCATGTTTTCTCACAGCCTGGGCCTCTCATGAGAGTTGGTGACACACTTGTCTCACAGGGAGTAGAATCTTCCAGAGACAGCAACTGTCAAAATCTTAGAGATATTTCCCTGGAGAGGAACTCTGCTGGAATCTCAGAGCTTGTAACGCCACCAAATCCACATACAGATGAGAAGTAGGAAGTTTGTTTACTAGGAAAAGAAAGAAGAACTGCATTACTGCTCAAAATAGAAAATGGTCTCAAATAGAGACCATTTACAACTTCCAGGGACACCAACACACCCAAACAGTGTTGGGAAGCCAGGCATAACCTGCCTGCTGCCTTCACAGTCTGCTACATCTGGGGGAGCATCAGAATATCCTGAATTCTGATAAAACAAGATTCCTTCTTATATTTGCTCGCAATCCAGAGTGGCAACATTCAGCAGAGCAGGATCTTTTTTGTGAAGAAATGAGAGCTGGGTGAAGGGCAGTGTTTTGGTCCACGTGCTAAACAAGCAGCTAAACTCACTGAACCACCTGAGTGGCTGTAAGTGACCCCGATAACCCAGGCAGCATCTTCTCTCATCTTGAAATCAGAGAAGAGGTCAGCTGGCAATCGGCCCAGGCTGAGAACCAGTGGGAATCCTAAGCAGAGAGACACTCACAGGAGAGATTTAAACAAACAAATCAATGGATGCGGAACGTCATCCTGAAAAATGCAATGGATAAAGACATTTAATCATTTTGTGCTGGCCAGATAAGAACCATCTGACAGCCTGCCAGGACTTTTCTCTAGGCTTTCTAAATGATTAATCACAAAAAAAACCCCCAAACAAAACCATCTACCACACAACTACATACGCACTATCAGATGCTGAATGTCCTAGTTTTCTTACTGAGCTTCCCAAGATAAACAAGAAATAAAGACCATCTCTCAGGTACTCAAAGCAATTAAGCACTTCAGTTTTTCAGACTTAAGGCCCCCAGCTGACAGAAGATTCTCTGGCCAGCTGCAGCTTTCTCATGTTGCTAGAATGGCTTCTTCCCTGAGCCAAGACTGCTGTGGATCACAGTGCAGACTGAGCAGCACTCCAAGCCCAGGAGGGCCCTTCTAGTGTTCAGCCTCTCTTCTACAGCTGTGGGCTCAAACTCTTTACTACTGTCCCAAGGACAGGAACAGTGACACCAAAAATGTGCTGTAAATTAAATTGATGAAGCCAGTACTTTAAGAAATCCAGATTAATATAAGCTTCTGTTCAACTGAGGCAAAACATGCTTAGAGAGAAGCCAAACCATCACAGCCCAAACCAAAAGTCAGTCACACAAATTTATCTAGCCGCATTAGAATGAATTTACCTAGCTGCGTTCTGTGCTTAGACTGGATTTAATAAAGCCCTTTACAACAATGACCTTTGTATGGCAACTGAGATCTCCTCTGGAGTCCTGTGTCCAGCCCTGTGACTGCAGCATGAGAAGGAGCTGGAGCTGCTGCAGCCAGTGCAGAGGAGGCCACGGAGCTGCTGCCAGGGCTGGAGCCCCTCTGCTCTGGAGCCAGCCTGGCACAGCTGGGGCTGCTCAGCTGCACCAGAGAAGCTCCAGGGACACCTGAGAGCCCCTGCCAGGGCCTGCAGGGGCTCCAGGAGAGCTGCACAGCCCCTGGGGACAAGGCAGGCAGGGACAGCAGCCAGGCAATGGCTCCCAGGGCCAGAGGGCAGGGACAGATTTTGGCCCATTGGGAATGAGGAATTGCTGGCTGGGAGGGTGGGCAGGCCCTGGCCCAGGGTGCCCAGAGCAGCTGTGGCTGCCCCTGGATCCCTGGCAGTGCCCCAGGCCAGGCTGGATGGGGCTGGGAGCAGCCTGGGACAGTGGGAGCTGTCCCTGCCCATGGCAGGGGGTAGAAGTGGTTTAATATTGAAGGCCACTTGCAACCCAAACCATTCTGTATTCTGTGTTTATCTCACGGGTCTCAGAACAAAGTGCAAGCATGTCCATCAGATGAGAATTCCCTCTCTACAGAAAAGCTGCATTTAGAACCCAGAAGTCACTGATGTTAACATCATACTGTAATATCTACAGCCTTGAAGAGCAGCAAAACCAAAGGAAGGAAAAAAAAGTTGCAGTTTATCTTCAGGGCACTCCCGAGTGCCCAGTGACTGCTCAGGGCAGAAGCTCTAGCATTCTGTCCAGGGCTAAAACAGAAGGTGGGTGCCATGGTGCTGTCAGAGACAGCTCTTTTTATGGGAGACAGAAGACAGTTTGCTCTGCTCCTTATGCCTGAACTTGGAAACATGAGGGCATTCTAAGGACATCCCCAAGCTTGATACGAGCACTATGCCCCCAGGAGTAATTATGTACTTGTTCTCAAGAGGAAAGGCATGCCAAAAAGGAGATTTTAATATTAGAGACTTACTGTGCCACATGTTTTTGGGAAAACTAGCCTGTAAGTGCAACTTTTCAATTGAAAGAAAGGTATTTTGGTTTTCACTCCCTCTATGCTTTTAAGAGGAGAAAATTTTTTTAAGATTACCAGACAGACTTACCTCTTCCACAAAGCCACTGCAGCACAATTAATTAGCCAGATTTCCCAACTTCATAAAAAATTTTTAATAATTCATGTCCAACCAAGTTTAACACCTGAGAACACATTTCTATGGTTTGGTTATCAAACTAAGAGTTTCCAGAACTTGTAGCGATTCCAAACTAAATCTTTGTGCACTCAGAGGTTCTGCCATGACACATCATCAAAGGGACATATTTTTCAAGGAAAACATGGAAAAAGTGAGCCAATCACTATGGGAAACTTCAGTCAAAAATACTGAAAAAAAGACCAGTATTTTTATACTTCTCCTGCAACTTCCAAGTGTTATGAGTTTGGTACTAACAAGGAAAAAAAAATACCTTTTGTATCCCTAGTTTCTTCTTCTATGAACCTGTGGTAGAGGTTTCTTACTGGTGCACTCATAGACTTCAAAGGCTGATACAAGATCTTGTACTTGCCCACCACGGCCTTGTTAATCTCTTGAACAACTGCATTAATCTGATCATATGTTATTCGGCCTTTCAAATACCTACAAATAAAAATAAGAATCAGTAACCAGAAAGTCACAAAGTTCCGTGTTTATTCTTCTCTTTCATCTGCCTTAACTGAAGAAGCCATTCCTAGTTAGAGGCAGTTTCTCCTGTTTTGTATAAATGAATATATCTAGTAGTTAATTCTGTTCATTTCCTTGATTGCTTAACAATCCTGAAGGTAAAAAGGCTGTGACAGAACATAAACCAGAAAGATAAAATATTAGGAAGTTAAATTAGGAAGCAGAATGCATTCAGTGCTTAAGCTGTAAAAAGCTTTTCAAAATGGAATAAAGGTTGCTTTTATAGCGTACCACTTAAACACAGAAAATTAAAGCAACTTTGCAGAAAACAGCATGAAATGAAATGTCTGCCTAGGAGCACAACTTGGCTCATATTATCACCACAAATGAGCTGTGTTTGATGTTACAGCCATTTATTGTTTGGCCAGGGCAGTGAACAATCTGGCAGCAGGCATGGATTGGGGCCGGAGCACAGCGGCCCCGTGCCCACCACGGGCCCTTTTAAAAATTTTTTGTTGGTTTGTTAATATTTGTTTGGTTGGTTTTTGCTTTGTTTTTTTTTGATGTGGCACTAAGTGCCATGGTTTAGTTGAGGTGTTAGGGTATGGGTTGGACATGATGATCGTGGAGGTCTCTTCCAACCCAGTGATTCTGTGATTATTGGGTGTTTTTTGATGAGCTGCTAGCTGTGTGTTGCCTTCTGTATATTTCTGTGCAGCCTACTGAGCTGTGAAGATAAGGTTCTGCACCACCAGCATCCATTTCTGAACTCTCAGAGCTTTTCATAATACTAGTACTAGAAGAATAAGGTCTGTTGATAACAGCCTGGAGGTACAGGAAGCACAGAAGATAAAGAACAAAGTGATGTGGAAATACTAGAACATTGGAAGATTTGCAAGTAAGGCTATTCAGTATTTATAGATGTAAAGTCATGCCTTCAAGGAAAAGGAACTGTGCTGCACACTGAGAAACCATTATATAAAAATGAAATCTGAACTCTAATGACAAGCAGTAAGCTAAATACAACAATACTTTCCTTCCCCCAAAAAATGGCAGTAAAGGCTGGGCCAGCCCTGCAATCTGCATTGTCCTGTGGCCTTCATTCAGTTGCTACAACAAACCCAGCCTGGCTGTTTGTGTTTTGTTCAGTATCGGTTTGCAGATGTGAGGAATTACACAAGTGTTACAATTCACTCTGAGAATGAATGCTCTAGGTCAGTAGAGCAGGTGGCTCAAAGCTGCGGGACAGCAAGACTGAAAACATCAATGAACAGCGAGTTCCTCCCTCGTTTTAATCTGAGCAGACAGGCTCAATCTTTGGGGAGCACACAAAGAATTCAAAGCAGAAGTAGGTAATCAATTACAAGTTCTGTATTCCAAACCAGAATTCAGACAGGCAGTCTGCAATTGCCAACTCAAAATAAGCGCTGTAGATTTCCACAGCAGCCAGTCCCTGCCAGGCAGACAGGCCGGCTAGTTGTGTGAAACTGAATTCAAAGCAATTGCTCTGCCTCCAAACCGAATTTGAAACTTAGTAGCCACTAAGTTACTTGCAACCAGCTTTCAACTTTATTGCTACCTCGATGAATTCAGGAATTCAGCATTGGAGGCGCAGCCACCCCGTAGCTATAAAATCGCTCTACTTTGCCCAGTAATAAAGCAGCAGTGCCCCCCTGACATGCAGCCACAGCCGGAGCACAGCTTGTAACCACAGCAGGGCTCTGCCTGCTGCATTAACTGCTGTTTATTGCTCTCTTTTTCCTCCCTGCGCCACAGGAGAGCGTGCCGAGCCAGGAAGGCTCAGCCCAGAGGTATAAAACACCTTTATTTAAGTTCCTGTGCTCCCACTGTCAACACACAGACAGTGAACACGCTTAATAAAGGCAAGGCAGCACCTCAGCTTGTCCTGAAACTGAAACAGAGAGGCAGGACTGGGCTGCCTAAACCTAAACACAAATGTTCTTTGAGAGGCCCTCAGGCATCCAAGATGCTTTAATCTGAAATTAAACCCTGTCAAAACCAAATGGAATTTTTATTCTGTGCATAACTAAGGATCATAAAAACTCCAGCTGTCCCACAGCCCTCTCATGTTTCTACACAACCATGGCTGGCAAACCCGTTAATGCTGACATTTATTTCAGTCCATATGCACGCTAATATAAAAATACAAAGTTGAGAAGTTCCAAATTCAGGCATTTAATTTAGATTAAAAATAACTTTAAAATCCGCTTCACTATTCCAAACGCAGTAAAATTCAAAACTCTTCTAAAAAAGATGCAGTCAGTTTCTTTTTTTAATCCACAGAAGCCCTTTTTCAAATCATTTTTTCTATAGGTATGAAAACCAGAGCACAGTGCCATGTTCCTCAGAGAAAAGAATAACATCAATATAACACATATATACCATTCTAAAAGAGATAAAGCTTGTAATGGCCACCCCCTGCTCTCTCAAAAATGGTTGGGCTAAAATAGCCATGTATTCTCCCAAGCCACTGTCTTTTGAGACTTGAGAGTTATAATGAATGCACAGAATCTAAAATGCTTTCAGCAGTAAAATTTTTAGAAAGGAATAAAAATTCTAGACACAGAATAAAGCAAACATTTTCCTCTGCCTCAAAGTCAAAAGTTAACAAAGACAGGTACTGTGAAATATCCTTTATCTTCCTCCAAAAAGCACCTTCCTGCAGCAGATTTGAAGGGTAAGATAATTTGCAGGTTTTTTATTGTGCAAAGTGCTCTGTTTGATCAGGGTGCTCCACATCTGCCCCTTAACACAGTGTGTACCTTTGCTAAATGCCAGCTGCCCAGTCCTAGGACTATGAAGTCACTGAAGCCTGTGTTCCTTTTAAGTGGCCTGATGGTGTTAGGAATAGATTTTCTTTCATGTTCAGCATAAAGCAAGTGAAAACAGCCTCCATTTTTCAGTGACCACCCCCCATCTCCAGTGCTCACCTGAAGAAATAGGCCCTGAACCAAATTCTAATTCTTCCAAGAGAATACATTCAGTGTAAGAGAATTTGTATTACAAGTATTTGCTGCTTAGATTTGGTCAATCAGTATGTGAAATTGCAAGTACTCCCTCAATCTTGTACTACAACATTGCCAGGCAACAGAAATACTGGTAGATTAATAGATCTATGTAAATTCATGTAAATTTTCCTCCACAGAACAAACATGCTTCTCCCATCTGAATAAGATTAAATTATTTCTAGAGCTCTACCAGCACAGTCCAAGCTGCAACCTTTCCGTAATGGGTACCTTCCAACACAGCTGCAACATTTTCACAAGGGGTGCCTTCCAACTCTGCTTATTCTGTGGTTTTGTGAATGTGTAATGGATAGGAAGAGGATCATCTGGCCTCTGTCCCCATCCTCCATGAACAGCAGAGGAAAACCTTCCACTTTCAAGGGTTATCATAAACACCTTTAGGTGGGAAAAGGCCTCTGAGATCATCGAGTCCAAGCTTTCCCCCAGCATGGCCACGGCCACCACTAAACCATGCCCCTAAATCCACCTGTCTTGTGATGTGGAAGATCATAGCCTCAACTGGAAGTTCAAACAGTATTTGTCTGGAATGGTCTGTGTCTATTTTTCTTGCCACTGCAGAGATAAAGACTAAAAATTCCCAGGCTCCGGCTTTATTCTCTTATAATTTTATCAGGAGAGAACTACCTAAGGGAGTAAATCCACAAAATACCTGACGTCTTCTGCAGAATAAAAATACCAGGTGCATGCTCTTCTAAGGAGTCCTTTATTGTTAGCTCAATATTCAGGATAAGGAAGAAAATGGGCATTACTCACCTGAAAATTTTGAAGGCTATAGAAAAAAATTATTGGAAAGCTTTAAATAAAGTACAGACTGAAAACCATATTTCTTACGAAACAGGCATCGTCAGGGAGCACAGTAAATCTAGAATCTCAATAACAATTTAGCCTTAGGCATCAAGAGAAAAATTTCTTCTTCTTGCAGAAACATTTAACCATGCCACCCAAATGCCCTTTAAGAAGTTATTCCTATATATCAGACTTCAGACAAGGATATCCATTAATCAGGTCCTGATGTTAGGGGAAAACACCCACAGCTTTCTATTCCAGAAATTTGGGAATTTTAGTGCAAAGTGGGTTTTTTGCTTTTAACAAGTCTGATTCCTTTTCCTGTCTCAAAACAGAGTGGTAAGTCAACCAATATTTGGGTCAAATAAAACCAGTATTTATCCCTGTTTTTCTTTCTATATGTAAACAAATCCTCCATGTTATGAGATGATGGCTCTTTTTTTTAATGTCAGTTCTCAAAACAAGATGAGGATTCACCTGTTAGCTAATAAATCTCTGTTCATACAATTACAGTGACTTTTGAGATAAGAGGTTTGGGTTCTGACTGATCAGTTTTCATCTTCCCAATACCAGCATAAAGAGGAGCCCAATTAATTAATTAGATTTTCAGGTTTGCTAGCAATGCCTTTAAACCATTTGGAGCTGTTGTCATGTTTCACCCTGTGAAATATTTAATCTCTGTCAGTCCCAGTTCTGCAAGAGGTCACTCTCCCAAGCCTATGTGTGCCACCCAAACTGATATGCCAGGGTACAAGGGAAGCCACGCTTACTTACCCAGGAACACTTTCAAACTCTTCCATGGTTATTAATGGTGCTTCTTTAATGGGTTTTTTCTCTTTTGCAGGTTTCTTCTCTTTCTTCTCCGTGATGGGTTCTACAGCCTCTGTTTCTCCATTGTGTTTCACAGCTGGCACGGTGTTGCTGTAAAATGAAGGAATATTCAGTGCACAAACAGCAGGTAAGTAGGAAAGAGAATTCCACTACACTGCTTAGTCACAGACCTAAGGTCCATCCTGTTAGGCTGGATGAACACAATTAGTGATATTTCACAAAAGAAACATCAGTAAAGCAAGCCTATTCTGTTTCAAATCATATCCTTCAGCTGACTTCAGCACAGTTCTTGCTTTCTGTGCTACAGAGGCTGCTAGCAGGTGAGCTGGAAGCAGTCCAAGTGCAGCATGGCACAGCTCAGAATTCAATGTACCATTATATTTCACACAACGCAAGGCCTGGCTTTTTATCAGATAAAACACAGCCCAGAGCTGCAGCCTTCACAGGCAGATTTGAAATACTTCATGGCTCTTTGAAACAGGTTCAAACCTTGGGAAGCCTGACTCATCCATTAAACTTTTGAAGCAAAGAAATTCTACACCACCTAGCAGACACTTCAAAAAAATTTTTAGGCAAGATCCAAAAGGTCAAAGAATTTCCTGATTTATTCCTGATTATTAGAACATCATTTTTATAAATTCATCCTTCCTCTAAACCCTCAGCTTAGAGCCTCCAACCCCAAGGGATTTGCCAGCCACCCACCCAGCTGCTCCTGAGCAGGACAGCAAAGGTGATGCATATGGCCAAATCCACTGTCATCAGAACACGTGGGCATTACTGGCACGTGCAGCAGAATTACATAAAGCAGTACAGAGATGACCTGGACAAGGAAATAATCCTCTGCTTGGATCTGACCGTCCCAAAGAGATCATGGCTGCAGATGGGGTCCCATGGCAGTGAAGGGCAGCGCAGTGCCCCACGTGTCCCCCCAGGGGCAGGATTTGAGGCGTCACTGCTGTGCTCCCCGAGGAACAGGACAGGACAGTGAGAGGACAGTGAGTGCCACCTGCTGGCTCCCACACCGCTGACACGGGGATGGGAGCGGCTCTGCTCCGCGCTGGGACACCGCACAGAGCCCTTCTGAACCGGCACATCTGCAGCCAAACTGTCGCAGATGTCATCATCTGGAGAACATCTGTTTGCGTCTGAACAACAACAGAAGGAATCTTGGCACCCTGCAGCTAGCAGGGAATGTCAGCAAACTGGAGGGACAGGAGAGGAGGGAGCATTTAGGGTGGTGGTGGTGGAGGTGGGTTTGGAATGAAAGGATAAACACAAGAACCAAGGAAGTTCACATCTTGAAACTTCATTCCTCCCACACTCCAGTCTCCTGCTGCCTATCACACTGCAACAAACCTTTTCTAGACGATTCCCATATCCAAGCACTCTTCCTTTGTGTTCCCACCCACTCCTTTGCCCCTGCACTGCTGCAGTGAGGTGGTACAGACACAGTTCACCACTGACCTGAACCATGAAAAGGAAATATTTATGCTTGTTTACAAAATCTGGCTCTGGTGGAACGAGAAACTGAATCTCAACAAACGCAGGGAATACAAAGATCTTGAGAGATATTGAACTTGCTTTTTTTTTTTTTCAGTGAGATTCCTCTGGTGAACAAGAACAGAAAACCCAAGGATATAGGAGAGAAACAGTAGCTAAAGCCATGAATTGCTGAGTTTCTCTGTGTGGGTGTTTTCATTTTCCCAGGGACTTCGAGGCCTGTCTCACCAGCATTCAAGTGCTTCTCTGCTTTCTGCATTATCTCACAAAAACCACTCAACATTAATATTCACAGCCCCATACATCCAGGGACAGAAAGAAGAGGAAGGTTTGGGGAAGAGGCCTGAAAACATATTTACACTGATACAGTGGGTTTTGAACAATTATGTCCCTTACACTTCCTTGACCCTCTGTTGCACAACAGAGTGAATATCAAGAAGTGAAAAAACGGGGAAAAAAGAAGAAAGTGTGTTTTGACAAATGGCATCATCACACAATGTATTATTAGTCAAGAAAAACCAGCAACAAACTGACACTGACAGAACAGCAGCTGTGAGCTGGCTGAGCACAATCTGTAGAAAATTATCAGGAAAACTTGGTTGGTTTTACATACTGCGGTTCTCTCTAGAACGGGAAGAACTGGCTAAAGTCATATTAACTTCCTAATCACAAGCAGGACAAGACTGTAAGGGAAATAACATCCCAAAAAATCTTTTGGTGTCAGAGGTGGCACAATCACTGAACAAGCCTCCTTTACATCTAAACAATTTCCAGGAGCTAACACAAAGTTAAGACAAAGGATTTCCTACAATAAGAAAGTAAGTTATGACAGGAAGGCAGAACCCAAGTGGTAATTTCTGAGAAACTTCAATTCTTACACACAAAAAAGCAACATCTAAATGGAAAAGGAACACATCACCCCTAGAGACATTTTGAGAGGCTGTTTCCTAAACTGAGGGCATCATCTCTAAAGGGTGAGAATAAGAATAGTCATCCCTTCACCAGCTGAGAACAATTTCAATACAATATCTACACCAATGACCCTACTGCTACACACCAACAGAAATTACCATTTATTTTTCTCTTTTAGAACCCTTTTTCCACACATTTAACCTTTTACTTTGCTGGAATATGTCTGTCATGTTTTGAGACAGGTTTCTCTGGCATGAGGAGCCAGACCAAGTGGAGCTGGTTGATTCAGGGCACATACTGGAAGCACTGAGTTCAAACTAATGCCTTGGCTCCTGACAAGCGACAAGGAGGGAAAGAAAATCTGGGATCCCCAGATAATGAGGGTCACTCTGCAAGTGACCCCACCTGACACACACTAATAATACTCTATAAAAAAAAGCAGCTCCAAAGGATGGAGAAAAAGATGAGAAACTCAGAGTTGAAATGTCTTAGAAGTCTTCTGAGTAACAATAATTCTGTTGAAACTGTTAATTCACATCCTTGTCATTTTCACACACTTGAGCTACTTGACTCTGAAAAGCTTCTTACCACAGCCCTCTCTGAGGCAAGCTAGCTGGAAAAAAATGTAGGAGTCGTGTAGGGAAAAGGGAACAAAACTCCCATAAACACAATTCAAAGTCCTTCAGAAAGACAACTGAGTTAGAGGATTTTTGATTTTGAATTGTATTTGGAAGGGCAGTGGTAAACTTCACTTCTAGTGACCCAGCATTTGAGTGACTAACCCTTTAATGAGTAGGTACTGCAGTTACAAAAGTGGTGTGTTTGTGATTCCAAAGGAAGGGATGCCCAGGCTCAGAGAAGCACTTGCTTTCTACTACATCCCACCTGTCCCTGGAAGCTCCCTTTGGAACAACCTGGGATTTTACAGACTTGATCTGACAGATTTGTTGGGGTGCTGGCACAAGCCTGGATGAGATCCAACTCCAGAATCAACAGACACAGCAGCTTTGGCTCCCAGAGTTCCCCAGTTAACACGGAGTGAAAGGAGCACAGCTGTACAGCGCTGCAGCTGGACAGTGCTAGGAGCAGCCCAGATCCCCTGGGCCCAGGTACCACATACCAGCTCTGGGGTTTAGGCAGATAGCGTGGAATGTTTTCAAGGAGGTGCTGTGCTTCCTTCTGATCTCTCTCAGCAGCCTTCTGCATCTCCTGAAATTGATATCAGACTGTATCAGAAATCTCATCCTGCTACCACCACGCACGTAAAACTAGGGCGATAGTAAATTAATTTTCAGCTTTTTAAAGAGATGTCTTTGTTTTCTCCCCACCATCTTACCTCCTTATCCCATAATTTCCCCAGGAAAACTAGTAAAGATACAAAGGAAGAAGTGTCTGTCCTTGCCCTCAGAATATCAGAGAAATTTGAGCAGGCAAGAGGAACTTTAGCAATACACCCTGCGCAAGGTCTGGTTGGGGAATGGTGGTGGTGAAGATGAGATACTGTGGTAAACTCACCTCCATTCCCCAGATAACATTTCCACAAAAGACTTAACAAAAGCACCGTGAACATACAGTAGAAAACCAGACAAATATTCTAATCGAATACTTTGTGCAGCTATTGCAAAGGTGTGTAAGTAGAACTCTTTAGATCACCGTATCTATTATGATAAAGACATGTTTTCAAGGCCAGTGATAAACACATGATTTTAATGTCCTTAGGATGAAGGAAGGTAGACTTAGATTAGATATTAAGAACAAATTCTTCCCTGGGAGGGTGGGCAGGCCCTGGCCCAGGGTGCCCAGAGCAGCTGTGGCTGCCCCTGGATCCCTGGAATTGTCCAAGGCCAGTCTGGACAGGGTTTGGAGCAGCCTGGGACAGTGGGAACTGTCAAGGGCTGGACTGGATGAGCTTTAAGGCTCCTTCTGATTCAAACCATTCTACAATTCTATGATTCTATGCACAAGCCTTGAAAAATACAATTTTTAATGTTCATTGCTCTGGAGAACTGCTTGACAAACCGCCAGCAAGCCTGTTCCAAGCCCCAGTTTTTCCTGTAAGCACATGTACCCCAACATCGCTAAGAATCCAGGGGAAAAAGTGACATACGTATCAAAGACTTCTTTGAATCTTTCAGTATTTTATGAACAGGAAAAGAAAAAAAAATTACTTTGAGTGAATCTTTCAGTTTTTCTTGCTGTTTAACTTCATTTTCCATTTTATTCAGGAGATCATGTACAAGGACCACCTCATTCTGTATTTTACGGAGCATAGGCTTGTAGAAATCATCCTCACCTGTAAAAGAGAGGACATGAAGCTACAAGGCCTCCAAGAAAAAAACAAATTCCAATATTCCTCCCCTTCACAAGCAGTGATTATCTAACTCCCTGCTCCTCAGCCACCATACCCATCCAGGAGAAGCAGCAAACCAAACTGTCAGCCCTGTACTCCACGCAGCCAACAGAGTTCATGGAATCACTTAGCTTGGAAAAGCCCTCCAAGATCAGGTCCAACTAATCCCCCAGAGCACTGTCAAGGCCACCACTAACCCGTGTCCCAAGTGTCACAGCCACATGGCTTTGAAATCCCTTCGGGAATCAGGATTCCACCACCTCCCTGGGTGGATTCCTGACCTCCCTTTCCATGGGGAAATTCCTGCTGATGTCCACCCTGAGCCTGCCCTGACCATTCCCTCTGCTCCTGTCCCTGTTCCCCCCGGCTGTCCCCTCCTGTCAGGAGCTGTGCAGAGCCACAAGGGCCCCCTGAGCCTCCTTTGCTCCAGGCTCAGCCCCTTCCCAGCTCCCTCAGCCTCTCCTGGGGCTCCAGCCCCTTCCCTGCTCCAGCCCCTCAGGGTCTTTCCTGGAGTGAAGTGCAAGCCAAATGCCACTGCTGCTCTTGTTTACCTATGTCTCTCAATAGGAGACACTTTTTAATTTCTGAAATCTTCGTATTGATGTGGAGGCATAAATCTTCCAGTCTTGAGGATGCCATATCCTTCATCATCACGCTGAGGGGAAACAAAAATGAAGGTAGGAATTTAACAAAGACCCGAGTTGCAAACATTGCCTACAAAAGCAGAATTTTTAGAAAGACACTGATCTGTCACAGAAGCAAAGGGAACATAAATGAAACAGTAAATGGAGTAATTATTTTTTATCTTTTTTATCTAAATTGAAGGCAGGAAAGGAAACATAAAGTGGCATTAGACAAGGCAATAATTTTTGCAGAACTTTGGACATAAATGCAGTGTGATGCAGTGATTTTTCACCAGACAAGAAGCATCCTTATTATGTTGAAGTGTGCAGTAAAAAAGGAGCTGGAATTTACTGCAAAAACCAAGAAATACCTGGCTTATGTGAGGCAGTTTTAGAAGACTCTCTCAGGGAGACTACATCAGATGATTGATGTTTAAAGAGGTGGGTTTTTTAAAAAAACATAATTAAGCAAAAAAAAAAGTGTCAGCAGAGTTATTAGTGAAGTCTGAAGGCATCAAAAAGAGCATTTTATATAGATTACTATATTGTCTATAATAATAGAATTATTAACCCTCTTATAGACAGGAATTGATTAAAAGAAAAAATTATACAATGTGACAAACACCCGCATTTAACACCGTGGCCCGGCGCTGAGCGCTCACACAGCTCCCTCCGGTGGCTCACACTTGGAAACTTTTAAAACGTCTTTATTTCCCTTTCGTCTTAAAATACTATCAACTACCGCGCTTATTAAACCCGTTCTTAGAGACCTGCCTCCTCCTCCACCCTCCGTACCTGCGTGGAACTCCGAGGCGGATCGGGATACCCTGAAGGGATCCAGCTCACCCCTGCGCCCCCGGCAGCGCCCGTTTCTCCTCAGGTTTCACCAGGCCCAGCGCCGGTGATGCACGGCCTCCGTCCCTGTCCCACTCCCTCAGGAGGAGGCCGCTCGGCCGGGGTTGGAGGGCGCTCGGCCGGGGTTCAAGGCCGCTTGGCCGGGGTTGGAGGGAGCTCGGCCGGGGTTGGAGGCCGCTTGGCCGGGGTTGGAGGCCTCTCGGGCGCGGCTGCCGAGGCCCGAGCGGAGCCTCGGTTTGAATCTGCCGCGCTCGGGCGGGCGTTGGGGAGGGCGGGCACGGCGCGTGCGCGCTGAGGGCGGCGCTCAGGGCGGGCGGAAAGGGCGGAGCGAGAGCTGCGCTGAGGGAAAGCCGGGCGGGGAGGGCGGGAGCGCTGAGAGGGAGGCGGGGCGGCATGCTGGGTACTGTAAAGCAGGTTGCGGGCCAGGTGAGGCTCGGTCTCTTTTCCCAGGCCGCCAGTGATAGGACAAGGGGATATGGTCTCAAGCTGTGGCGTGGGAGGCTCAGGTTGGACTTCAGGAGGAGTTTCTTCATGGAAAGGGCGTTCTGGCCATTGGAAGGGACTGCACGGGGAGGTTAGAAGTCCTCGTCGGGAGGTGTCCAAGGAAAGCCTGGACGTGGCACTCGATGCTGTGGTCTGGGTTACAAAAGGGGATCAGTCAGGGGTTGGGCACGATCTCGGAGGTGTTTTCCGGCCTTTGACTATAATTCTGTGAGTCTGGTGGGGCTAGGAGGAAGGGCGTGAGGCGGGAGCTCTGGGGGGAGCGGGAGTGTGGAAGGTATCGTTTTTAGGAGCTCTGTGAACAAAGACACAGAGTTCACCTTAGAAACAAGACATTGTTTATTCAGCGCAGCGTGCGAGGAGGACGTTCCAACTAATCAGCTTGCCAGGGGGTAAAAAGTTACATCTGTTATACAGTAAAATTCACACGAACACGCCCGCTTACTGCATATTCTCCGCCCACCTAATGCACATTTATTTGGGTGATGTAATCTTAACGCACGGCTTGAAACAGGCTCTTTCCTTCACTAGGCAAACTCCTCTCGTACAAGTAATTTCACATAAGTTACGTTAAAAAAAGGCGAGAAAAAACCGGAAAGTCATAAAGGACAGCGGGAAAGGAAAGGGAAAGGGAAAGGAAAGGAAAGTGGAGGCTGCTGAGAGAAGGAGGGCAGGAAGGCCAGGAGGGGGGGAGAGAGGCGGGATCACCGAGGAGAGCGGCAACGAAGGGCGGAAGGCAGGATTGCTGAGTGGAGCCGGGATTGCCGAGGGGAACAGAAGGAAGGCGGAATTGCTAAGGGGAATGGGAAGGAAGGGCGGAATTGCTAAGGGGAACGAGAAGGGAAAGAGGGATCGCTAAGGGAGGCAGTAAGGGAGACCGGGTCGCTGAGGACAGCCGAACGCGAAGGGAGGCGGGATCGCTGAGGGGAGCGGCAAAGAAGGCGGGATTGCTGAGAGGGACGGGAAGGAAAGGCGAAAGGCGGGATTGCTGAGGGAAATGGGAAGAAAGGCGGGATTGCTGAGGGGAACGGGAAGGAAGGGCGGAATTGCTAAGGGGAACGAGAAGGGAAAGAGGGATCGCTAAGGGAGGCAGTAAGGGAGACCGGGTCGCTGAGGACAGCCGAACGCGAAGGGAGGCGGGATCGCTGAGGGGAGCGGCAAAGAAGGCGGGATTGCTGAGAGGGACGGGAAGGAAAGGCGAAAGGCGGGATTGCTGAGGGAAATGGGAAGAAAGGCGGGATTGCTGAGGGGAACGGGAAGGAAAGGCGGGATTGCTGAGGGAATCGGTCAGGGAACCGGGCGGGAAGGGAAAGCGGGATCCCTGAGAGGGGCGGTAAGAGAAACCGGGTCGCTGAAGGGAGGCGGGAACGAAAGGCGGGATTGCTGAGCGGAGCCGGGTGAGAAGGAGCCGGGATCGCTGAAGGCAGGACCGCTGAGGGTGGGGGGAAAGAAGGGCGGAACGCGGAATTGCCGAGGGAGCCGGCCGGGATCTCTCTGAGGCAGCGCCCTCAGCCTCCCGCTCTGGTTCCGCCCCTGAGGACTTTACTCCTCCGGAGAATTGTGATAGCATTGACCAACAACCGCCTCACTATTTATTACTTGGTTGAATAAATTCAGTTTATTTCAGCATTTAACAGAAGACAAAGCCCTCAATAAAAAATCAGTTTTCTACATACATATGCTGGTGTGTCTTCTATAGGACATTGTCACCCATTGCTGCTTTTTTTTTTTCTCTTGGGGTAGGGATGGAGATAGTTAAACAGTTTACACTGATCTCAAGCTATTTTTTTTCTTTTTAGCCATAAATATAAAGGTTTATTTTACTGAGGACAGGCTGCTTATCTCTCCAAGGAAGGAATCAACAGAATGTCTTGCTTTTCCACAATTCCCTGATACGCAAAGGCTCACAGTTCCCTCTGTTCTCTATCCCCAAAATTCTGAAAAGCTTATAAACAGATTAACATACAAACGAGTTAAAGAAGGACTGTGTTAAAGCAGGGATACAATCCAATCTGTGTCCAGCAGAACTAAGGAGAACAGAAATGTACAAAAGCAGCGCTACAGCATATTATTGAAATTGCTTAGTACAAGAATTTATCTTTTTAGTATTTTAGCAGAAAAGCATGGTCAGGGCGGAAATGTGGCACTAATTCCCCCAGGCAAACCATAGAAAAAGGAGGAAGAAAATGTTCAAAAGCCCTGCTTCATAAGGAATTTTTAATGTCAATAATTAAGAGATTGAAAACAAACCAAAGAGAGACAGTTCTGAGCCCAAAAGCTCAAAACCTGGGTTTTTACATCTTTGCTAGCTGCTCTAAACAACCACATAAATGCTTGTTCTAGACTTTAAGCGTGGGGTTGTCTTGCACTAACAACCTCTCCAGTAAACAGAATTATAACATGTGACATAAGAAAGGGGAAAAAATCTGAAACTGCACAATCAGACATAGAAAAAAACATGCTACTGATCCCCATGCCTGTGAAGAGTATTTAAACCTGGCATTCAGAAGTTCCTTTTGTTGTTCAAGCCACATCATGGGAGTGATCTGAGGTTTATACAGGCAACTGAAACCCCTCCTGAGGTCTCCACCCTTTTGTTGATTAAAAGATAAAGTTTCTGCTGCATGTTTTTGGGGCAGAGGAAAGAAGGTCAGAAGAAAGTTTCTTTCTGGAGCCTACTACACCACCCGGTGCTACCAGTAGTCACAGGTCCAAACTTAGCATAACGTTTCAGAAAGCTGTGGTGTGATCACAAGTCAGTTTCATCATCAGGAAGCAAGGTTGTTCTTCTCGGTTTACTAGGCAAACACCCCTGAGTAAAGAGGCTGATATCCACTTTCTTCTTTCTTGCAAGTAAGCACACAGACGCTCAGCATGCCGAAGAACTGGAAAAGAGGGAGTGCACAAGGGACTAAGTCCTGCTGTGTTTGTTTCAGTTGTCAGACTAAACACCTACACGGCGGATGACTTCATTATATGGAAAAAACTCATTTAAAAATACATCTGCATAAAGTGTTATTTTTGCATACCAATTCCCAGTAATAGTTCCGGCTGGAGTGTTTCCTCTCTGGTTTGTTCCATTAATTAGTACATTCACATTAATTAATATTTATCTTGCCATGGGGAAAATTTCAGTGAAAGGCTAGGATTGTTTGGGGATGAGTTCTCCAAACTATTTAAGCACACCTTTGGACAAGGAGTGACAGGAATGGCTTTCCACTAGGAAAGGCAGGGTTAGGTGGGATATTGGGGATGAGGAATTGCTGGCTGGGAGGGTGGGCAGGCCCTGGCCCAGGGTGCCCAGAGCAGCTGTGGCTGCCCCTGGATCCCTGGCAGTGTCCCAGGCCAGGCTGGATGGGGCTGGGAGCAGCCTGGGACAGTGGGAGCTGTCCCTGCCCATGGCAGGGGTGGGAATGGATGGGCTTTAAGGTCCCTTAGCACCCAAACAATCCTGGGATTCTGTGACTATGATAAAATGGACTCCACAGTGAATTTCCATCCCAAACCCTCTACTATTTTTTGAATCCCTCCCATCATTGTGAGGCAGATGAAATGGAGACAGTGGGAAAAACACAAGTGAGGAACAGAGGACTGAGTCTACTCCAGAGGCAGAAGAAAGCTGCAGGCTGTTAGGACAGTGAAGATGAAGACCTGATATCCAAGGGCAAACAGTACTATTTTCCATGAGGGAGGAGACAAGAGTGTTTACCTTTACGATGGCAAACCCCAGGATTACAAGCATGGCATAGCTGATAACGCTCTGCAGCCCAGACTCCAGTTCCTGTGCACAGCCCTGCCATGAAAGACAGAGGTAAAAACATGTTAAAAGGTGTTCATCCAGCAGGAAGTTTTTATTATTCCCCCCAGCTCTCCCAAGGCAGCAGGGCCTGGTAAGGCCTGTCTAATCCACACTGCAGGTCTGAGGAACTCCATTCTTGTCTTCCAGACCTGGTGGCTTATTTCCTCCTGCGTGAGGAGAGGCACTGACAAACTGCAATTTACTGACATTGCTGCGTCTGAATTTCCTCTGGCTCTGGTCATTTAAACAAGACCCCAAAACTTGGGGCCAGAATGGCCATCAATATGATCTATTAAAGTCAGCTTAGGGCTTTGTGCCCTAGACTGGAGAACGCGGTATGGCGTCTGGAATCACAAAGTGTTTGGGTTGGAAGGGACTTTATAAGATCATTTGGGCTCCCCCTGCCATGGGCAGGGACAGCTCCCACTGTCCCAGGCTGCTCCAAGCCCCATCCAGCCTGGCCTGGGACACTGCCAGGGATCCAGGGGCAGCCACAGCTGCTCTGGGCACCCTGGGCCAGGGCCTTCCTATCCTCATATCTGATCTACACTGATCTTCTAGCTTAAAACCATTACCCTTTGTCCTGTTGCAACAGGCCCTGCTAAAATATTTGACCTCATCTTCCTTATAGGGCAACCTCTGGGCCCTGGTAGGGGCTTTGAGGTGTCCCTGGAGCTTCTCTTGTGCAGGTGAGCAGCCCCAGCTGTGCCAGGCTGGCTCCAGGGCAGAGCACTGTCATCCTCCAGATTCAGTGTGGTCAATCCCAGATGAGTTGTTTCCCTGACCCAGATGTGTTTAAGCAACTACACCTATATCCCTGAACTGTGCCTGGCATGCTTCTCTCCACAGTTCCACCTGGCTGAAAATGAACACAGCCCAGGTGTGACCCCGAGCCACTCATCCTCACCCGTGTGTTGAGTTCCTGCAGCTGATCCAGGTGCCCGGTGCAGTTCTTGGCCTCTTGCTGGCAGCAGCTCTGAGGAACACTGTTGTTCCCAGTGGAATTAAACCACTGGGTGGTGGTCCAGTCGCTGTAGTTCTTAACCCCGCAGCAGTGAAGCTATCAAACACGGGACAGTGACACAGCAGTTACTGTTACATAGCATTATACATAGGTATTACTAGTTACATTATATATATGTAATATATGTTCATAGATATGAATGCTCGTGGTGAGTTAAACATCTCTTAGGCATAGCCAGAGCTGCCAGTAGCTTGCAGCAGATTTACAAGCAGCGGTGCTTCAGGAAAACAATCACAGATGTAATAAATCAATCTCCATACATTACCATGTCCCTCTTAGTTTATTCTTTGTGAAAGCTCCAACAGGAAGGTGACAAGTTGAAGGGCAGAGTCTTCCATCATCTCACTATTTTATGGCGTGGTGCTCTCAGCAGCAGCTATTCCTATGCACTTATTTGCTGTGATGCAAGTGTCATTCACATCAGCCACATCCCTGCCTGCATGAATGTCACACCCACAGCCTGGACACACCAGCTCTGCAAAGCGAGGAGCACCCTCAGCTGCCTTGGGGAATTGGATGCTAAACACAGAGCCAAGCTCCAGGATACTGCCCCACTCATCCTCTCCCCACCTTTCCCAGCCTAAATTCCTTGTTTAGGACCCAAACATTGCTTTCCAAACAATGCTTAAGTATTTTCTTACCTGTTCTTGCAAGTAATCCACAACCCTAGACTCTGGGTTTTGGCCATCATACTTCTCAAAGACGGAGCGCATTGTACCTTGCACATCAGTTTTTACCTGTTTAGACAGAAAAACAATGCAGATGATTTTAATGTGAGAGCTGAACATTTCATCTGGTGGAAACTGCAAAAGATCTGTATCTCAAATAAGTCAAGGGGGAAAATAAGAAATAAGAAAAATCAAGCAATGTTTTAGACAAAATTCAGGTGGCCCTTAGTCAGAATCATGTTCCTGGGTAGAAGCTTGCTGCCCTTGATGGAAAAGCCCTCCTCTGAGAGCATCAACAACTGTTTGATCCAACTCAGAGACTGTTGTGATATCTGCCAGGTACTTTATATGTTCACTATGTTCCCAGAAAAGACATCCCCATTCCCATTTGCTCTGCAGGTTGCAGGACAGGGGATGGAGTAAAAAAAACCAAAACAACCCAGATAAATTGGAATGATTAAACAATGTGAGATCTGTTCTTTACTTTTATGTTGGGACAGAGATGCTAAAAATTCTTAGTTTACCTTTTCTCTGTAAACAAATCCCAAGACAAAAGCGGACACTTCTGCAATGAAGATAACCAGGATAATGGCCAAGAACTGAAAATAAAAAAGAGACAGTAAGAGAAAATCCCACAGCACTTGAATTCAACTGCACAATACACTTCACATTACTTTACAGCAGCAAGTGATTGTTATCTCTTATTGCCTCTCCAATCAAAATAGTTCCCAGAATATCATTTAGAATAGAAGAAGCTGTGGCTGCCTCACCCCTGGAATTGTTCAAGGCCAGGTTGGACAGGGTTTGGAGCAACCTGGTTGCATTGATTGGTCTAGTGGAAGCTGTCCCTGCCTATGGAAAAGGGGTTGGAACTGGATGAGCTTTAAGGTGCTGTCCAACCCAAACGTTTTGGGGATTGCTGTGCGTGGCTGGGACGATGACTGTGGCTCCACAGGCTCTGTGCCTGATCCTGAGCACTGCCATGGTGTGACCTGTGTGAAGAGCCTGTGGAACACTTCACAAGGTGGATTTCAAAGGGGAGAGCACACAGATAAACCAGCAGCCAAGTCAGGTGCATCGTGCGCTCCCTGTTGGGCTCACATTGCCTTCAGGGCATGAAGCTACTCTAAGTGAACCTTTCTGGATTTTTAAAAGTAATTCTGTGAGCAGTCAAGGCATGAGGATTAAAGCCTGCAGAAAGACTGATACACATCTGGTTTGCTCGCTTGCTTAGAAACTCGTATTTCCTCCTGTTCCTTCACCACCTCACTCCTCCAAACTTGCTGCTCCCGCACTCATCTGGGGCGGACCGGAGCATCCCAGCTGTAGGTGACTCGCACAACCCATCAGTGCTTCAGCAGCGCTACCCACCAGGACCTTTCCCTGCGTTCGGCTCCCTCCCGTGCCGGCGGGAGGCAGGCGACACCCGCGGCGACACTCACCAGCCCCAGGCCGACCCGGGACTCGCGGAAGGTGGCGCAGCAGCCGATCAGCCCGATGATGAACATCACCACGGCCACGCAGATGATGATCACGGCCGGCAGCAGGGCGTACTTGTCCTGCAGAAAGTTGTCGTAGCTCTTGTAGGTGTTGATGACGTACGCCCCGACATAGCTGAGGCCTGCTGCTGCCGCCTGAAATGCAGCAAGGAAAAGTGATTAGCAGCTGCTTATTAAGCCTCTGACCTGGAAACTAATCATGGATTGTTTTCTAATAGAGATTTTAGAAATAATGGCTACAGTGTGCAAAGAACTAGATGGAAAAAACCGGTGAATCTGAAACTATTACTTGAGGCATTCAAACTTGAACACGGAGAAGACAAAATTCACTGTATTACTCCACACCCTTGATAATAAGGCACCACAGGAGCTGAGGTGAAAGACGTCTGTAGATGTCTGTAGACTTGCATCAATGTCTTGCAGAATGCCAAGCTCGCACTACATCCCACCCAAGGCTGCATTAACGAGAATCAGATCACCACATGGTTGGTTTTTGGTTTTTGTGGTGGTTTTAAAATTTTTTAAAATTATTTTTTGAGAAAAACTCATCCTTTCCATTCTCATTAACCACTAAGGCAGGCCCAAATGTACCTAGTCTCAGCAAAACAGTCCCTCCTTTTCCTGCAGGAAACAGATTTCTGCAGCCTTTAAAATAATCTCTCTCCCAGAAGGATGTTTTGCTGATTGAGGCCAAGGTAGAGTGCATCAGTGGCAGCTGCCCTGGAGACCAAAGACTTGTACCCACTGGACTGGGTATAGCCCTGGAAACAACACCAAAAGGCTCAGCCATGGCACTGATGGCACAAAAAAATCCTCTCAAGAGCAAGAGAATTCTCTCATCCACTCTCTGTAATCCTGCAGCACAAGGAAAGCAGCACCCCCCGTATTCACATTCTGGAAACTTGAGGGAAACCAGACAGATTGTTTTCAACAGGTCACAGCAGGATTTCGTCACGCAGCCTTGGAGCAGTTCATTACCTCCCCAGCACTGTACGTTTTAATTAATCAAACACTCCTCATGCTGGAGCTGGGACTGGCTAATTCCTTGACCTTGTTTGGCTCTTTCCCCTTCAACCAGGTCTGCTGCCTGCCTTTCAATTACCTCCAAGTGCAGGAGCATCCTTTGTTTCAGACAGCTCCCATCCCACAATCCTGCATTCCTGGATGCTGTCTGTACCCCAGAATTACTGGGTCAGATGCACCAAGTGATGAAGCCAGACATTTAGTACAGGACCTGCAAGGTCCCACTGCCCTGGGGCTCAGATACAACAGGTCCTCTGCAAAGTGGGATATCAGGAAAAGGAATAGGATTACCAATTCTCAGGTTGTTTTTCTTCTCTGCATGCACTGGGTTTTCAAATATGCTGATGATGAAAGTGGTTGTTAAAGCTTCCTTTCATTTTTCCTCTCTTTGAGGGAAATCTCTTTCCTATTTCCCTGTCTACAGGTATAGGGTGACAATGACTTTTTTCCTGTCACCCCTTTTTAGGGATGCAGGGAAAGGATGAGACCACTTTATCTCAAAGGGCATTATTGCCTTCTCACTTCACCACAGGAGTGAGGAGAAGCAGCCTCACCTTCTGCCTCAACAGTCTGTTCCTGAACTGAAAGTGGGACAGGAAAAGTCCTTGGAATGGCAGCAACAGTAAAGTGTCACAGCAACGGGCCCCCGGCTGGGTAATAATCAACATAGACGCCATGTATTCACAGAAGGCTGATAATTTAATTTATTAAGAAACCCATTGCTTTTTTATACCTTAGTTTTCTACAGGTGGAATTGATTGCTCCTCCAATTCAAACACCATCACCATTGGCTAATTAAAAAACCACCCTTTGGTAAACAAATCTCCGTAACACATTCCACGTGTTCACAACAACAGGTGCAGCAAGTGAAAATAAGAGTTGTTTTTAATTTTTTTCTCTGATCTTCTCACAGCCTTTCCCAGGCATGGCTCTGGGAAAGTAATTTGTTCCTCTACTGTTCCTTTTTCCTTCTATTTGTTCCATTTGTTCCTTTACTGTGGCCAGAGAGCTGCTGCCACAGTCAAGGTGGAGGTGGGGACTCATCACCTCCATCCCCCTTTGCCTTCAGTTGCACAAGAAGAATGAAGGGGCATGACTCAAAAAGTGTGTGCTGTATTTCTGGCCTGGCTGGAAGGCTGGATGCATGTGTCTGTCCACCTGTTCTCTGCTCTGAAACAGCATCATCTGGGCGAGGACAGTCACAGAGGGGCAAGCAAAGTTGTGCCAGGGTCTCACAACCACAGGGTGGTGATTCCTCCCCAGTATCCCACCTCACTCCACCCTCTGGCAGTGGGAAGCCATTCCCCCTTGTCCTGTTCACTCCAGTGTCTTTTCCAAAGTCCCCCTCCACCACGGTGAAGAAACATTCTTCATTTTTAACTCATACTTCATTTTCCATCCATTTCCAGCGTGCTCAAAAGGCAATGCAAAGGAAGCAGCACAGGGCATGCTAAAGAACAAAGCTCCCAGGCTGTGGGGAGCTAAGAAAGACCTTGCTGCAAGTAAAAGGCTGCCAAGAATTAAGAAAAAAAATAAACTATGAAGCCAATTCACAAAGGCCCCTAAAGCCAGGACCAGCAAAACTCCATGACTGCAAGACAAAACCAGAAGGTCTAGTGTTAAGTTCAAGGATCTCGAATATAAAGCACTTTCACAGTGGGTTTTATTGCAATACTCAGGATTGCCTTGTTTCTGGTCAGAGACCAGGCACAACCAGCAAGAAGTTTACTAAAATTTCCAAACTTCTGCTTCCAAGCAGAAAAGGGAAGAGTAATGAGGCAAAACCAGAAGTCTTTGGGAAAAGACTTAAAGGAAGATGACCACAGATACTGCCGCGACTTCACCCATGGTTTTTAATTCATTTGGAAGAATCCTGAAGCCTTGAAGAGCAGGGTCACTCAGGAATAGAAGGCATCAAAGATAATGACCTCTTCCCTGATTTTTGCAGGTGAGTCCCAGAGAGAATTTTTGAGAGCAAAGATGAAAAATACTTCAGAGCTTAAATCAGAACTCTTCCCTTAAGCCTTTCCGGAATTTAAGTCAAATTCAAAATCTGGTGGAGGGATTTGTTTCACCTCAACATCACAAAACCTGTGGCCCATTTCTAGATCTAAGATGAAGATGTACTAAGATGTACTTCTCTAGAAGGACAAGTCCTTTGCATTGCAAAAGATGGATCTCAAAGTATGTCTGATTAGGTTTCTGATTGGATCTCAAGAAATAAACAATCCCATAAACACCAGTTTGAGCAATTAGTTTTGAGGAGGAATAGACCAAATACGTCCTTTTCCATGATCAGTCAGCCACCTCCTCAAACCCATCTAAAATGACACAAAGGATGCTAGGATTATGCCAAGAAATACACATTTTGTCACAATTTTCGTTGGTCTCCTGCTTTGCCAGCGTGCTTGCAGCCAGGCCTGGTGCCCAGCAGGCTCACACAATGTGGCACCAGCCTCAGGAAACTGCTCCTGCTTCTTTTCAGTGCTGGCAACTTCCTCAAGACAAGATGACGAGATGAAGCAAAAGGAAATTTTGCAAGAAAACCCCTTTCCACAGCTGGGCAGCTCTGCTGCCTCGCCCCCGCGGCTCGCACCCTCCAAGGACCTAGGGCCAGCATCACGCAATTTTTCATATCCCACACCCTTGACAGAGAGCAGAAAAACTATTTGAGCGTGAAAAAGTGAACTCCTCGGGGCTGAGTGAGAAGAAAGCCGAGCTGTGACAGTCAGCAGATTTTCCCAGGCTGAGGTTTGGGCTCACCAAGCCCTTCCAGGCTCAGCTGAGCCAGGGAAGCAGGTGCACAGAGGACAAACACAACACGAGGGGACTCTCAGTCACATAACACACACACAGAGCACTGTGAATATTCACTCCCGCCCATGAAACAGAACCCTGCGCTGTCTCACTGATGCAGAACAGGACAGCTGCTGGAAAACACCAATTTTATGTATTTTTTAAAATGCAACAAGCCTCTTTGTGTTCCACTCTTTTTATATGCTGATGACCAAAAATCCCTACCCTGTTCAGGAGGCTTTTAGCCATGCAAATACTTCATGCCACTTAATCACAGACATAGAAGGGGCTGCTTAAAGCTTCCTCTATACCACTGCTCTGAAATACATGCAAATGTTTCATATATATATATATATATTTTTTTTTTTTTTTCTATCAGTGAGGCAGAACAGGTGCTTTTCCACCTTCACTTCTCTGTTTTCATAAGCCAACCTTGCGTGATGGCTGAGAACAGAGATTAGTGTTCGTTCACAGTTATCAGCAGGCTTCTTTGTCCCCTTCCAAACTCAGATAAGGTACAGCAAAGGAGCCAAACTACCAACTGTGGTGTTAAAAGGCAGTGTCTGCTGCTTGGAGGATTTGGGATACTTTTTAAAAGGTTTCTCCCAACATCCTCCCATTTCAGAGTGTTCATTCTATGACTTGACCTGTTACTGCAAACTGGTACAAGACTTTATTTTGAAAAGGCTGGAAAATTAAAAATACAGAGTAACAAAGCTGTAGTGTTCAAAGGAGAAGTTTAAGAACAGGGTGAATTCTGAATTCACCCCGTGTGTCCAGCAAGATGCAGCATCTGTACAGTAAAAAATTGAGGCCATGAGACTTACAGATATTTCTCCTTTGTCCAATGGGACTTTCCCAGGGCCAGCACTAATATCCACCACAGCACAAAACTCAGTCTGGCTGGATTTTTCCTGTATCATTAACTTTCTATGGGCAAAGACAGATAAGAGAAATAATACCGTTTTTCATGACACAGTAAGAGAGGCTGTCTTCCACAGCAAACTACTGCAAATACAAACTGGAGGAATTATGAATAGCCCCATAAACCCTTTCTGAACCACTGCCACGAAACTCACCATTAGAAAGTCAGCTCACAGAGCTGTCTGAGTTAATTTTAAGGCTCAAATCCCACTTTTTTTACAGTATCTTTGCATAGTCAGATGAAAATTATTACTTCAATTATTCTTTAATTATTACTTTGCCAATTACAATTATTACTACTGCCCTGTCCCAATATCTCTCATATCTAGAGTCAGCCCCCAGCAACACTGGCCTCAGTTACAGGCGCCCATCCTCTCCCTAATACAGAAGACACTCCATGTCTTTGTTTTTTGGCTTTTTTTTCTGTGTACAAGAAGTGGTTTTGATTTACCTTGACAGGTAAATCTTCTGCTCAAAAGACTTTGCACATTTCCTCCATAAATAATGTATTTTATTACCCAACAGCCAGCTTGCATGGCAAAGAGAATTACTACCTGGCTCCCTTGCTGATTTATTGTACTACAAGATTTATTCTTCCCATTCACTGCCACAGTTTCAAGTCCTCCCTGGCTGCTGCACTACTCCATTTTCAGGGAGCAAGAGGTTTTCTAAGGATTTTAGAGAAGAAGAAAGACACTGAGCACTTTTGAGAAAGCTTTTTTCGCTTTATCCTCATTTCAACAAGTTTAAACTCCCCTTGGCCCTCAAGGACCAGGCAGTTCCCAGAACTGAGGGTCCCTTGGCCTGAGGCAAAGCTGGTTTCTCCCAGCAATGAGAGCGACCCCAGCTCAGCACTTCCCATCCCACCTGCACAACTTTCTCTCCCTTTTCCATCCTGGATTTAGAACTCTGCCAGCTGGAAGGGACCTCCTGGCTCCAGCTAACATTTCCTACCCTAATTATGGTATTGATTTCTCTAAATGATAGATCAGGTACTGCCATATTTGTGTTCTCTGGCATCACCCAGGACAGTGTGTGACCGTGCTTGGTCACTCTTGCAGTGAAAAGGGTTTTTGATGTTCAGAGGGACCATTTGCTTGCAGAGGAGCAAGCAAAGCTGCTGTGCCAGGATACCTGTGCCAGGGCCTGCCCACCCTCCCAGCCAGCAATTCCTCATTCCCAATGGGCCAAAATCTGTCCCTGCCCTCTGGCCCTGGGAGCCATTGCCTGGCTGCTGTCCCTGCCTGCCTTGTCCCCAGGGGCTGTGCAGCTCTCCTGGAGCCCCTGCAGGCCCTGGCAGGGGCTCTCAGGTGTCCCTGGAGCTTCTCTGGTGCAGCTGAGCAGCCCCAGCTGTGCCAGGCTGGCTCCAGAGCAGAGGGGCTCCAGCCCTGGCAGCATCTCCGTGGCCTCCTCTGCATTGGCTGCAGCAGCACCAGCTCCTTGTGCTGCTGGAGCCAGGGCTGGGGCAGGATGGGGTCTCCTGTTAGTACACAATCTTGCTGTGTTCCCTCAGATCTTCACATTGTGAAAACACTGATTTACAAAATAATAAAAAATACTGAACTCAGCAAGCTGGAGCTGGCTTTGGGTTGGAGCAAAAAGCACCAAAGATGTGAGCTCCTACCAGGCTGCCCTCGATTCCAGCAGCACCAACAGCTCCAGGAGAGAACTCCTGCCAATCTCATGCCAGTCATTACCCTCACACTAAAACCTTCAAATCAGTTTCCTGAGGTGAGCTACAGAGGTGGGACGGAACCCAGACAGCTGTTCTGAGCCAAGCTAAACCAAGCCACAGCAGACTCATCAAGATCTGTTACACCCAAATATTCAGCTGGGATGTACAGCTGAGGGGCATGTTTCAGCCTGCCCCCAAAACACACCTCAGGCTGCTTGCTGGGTATGGTGGGAATTGCTTGTTTTTTCCTTTTCTTCCTCAAATGAAAACAATGTGCATCTGCCAAAAGGCTCTGAAAACCCATGCCTCTTTTTCAGGAGAAAAAAATTCCCAAACCTAAACCAACATTTTCTTGCAGTTGGCATGCTGCAAGACCACACACTCAGAGGGGATTCTGGGTGTAGTGGGCTTGTTTTCAGGCTATATTAAGTAAATATCTGCCTTAAGAGTTGTTTTAGCATGCTGCCTTTTGTTCTCCAAGCCTAATTCCAAGGTTATTTTTCATTCCCTAAAAGCTAGCATGTACCGAAAAAGCACAAATGGTGGGATGTCCTCAACTGAGACACTGTACAGAAGTGCAAAGCAAGGAATCCTGCCCCAGTTCCTAATGTTTAATCCCCTGCCTTGGGGCTATGGTGCTGCTGTTAATCACAATCACAGAGGCAACAGGACCAGGAGGAGGAGAAACCCATTTCCACTTGTCAGAATCCCCATTTTCACTCGTATTCTCCCCAAACACACAGACTGCAGGGCATGAGCTTGCAGGGAGTGTAACTTCAGCTGGGCATGGACTGGTTTATCAGCCAGTGCCAGGCTGTTATGGATCTGAGCAGCCTGTCAGGACACAAAACACCCTGTAGTTCAATATTTGCCTTCCGAACCACCCCAATTTCTCAATCAAGCTGCTCCAGGCTCTGACACTGGACGCTGCAACTAAACCAAGGTGCGCCTAAATCACAGCAGAGCTAATCCTAAATCTTGCTACAGAGGTACCAAAATGAGCCCTTGTAATGACCACATGGACTTCCACAACATGGAACCACAGAATCGTAGAAGGGTTTGGGTTGGAAGGACCTGCAAAACTCACCCAGCTCCACCCCGTGCCATGGGCAGGGACTCCTTCCACTGTCCCAGGGTGCTCCAAGCCCTGTCCAACCTGGTCTGGAACACTTCTGCTCTCTGGGCAACCTATGCCAGTGCCTCACCACCCTCACAGGAACAATTCCTACCCTGAATGTCCCCCCTTTTCAGTGTGAAGCCATTCTCCCATCAGTGCAGCTCCTGATGAAGAATCCCTGTATGGTTTCCTTGCAGCCCCTGTCAGACACAGGAAGGCTGATTTCCACGTGGCCTTCACACAACTTCCTCTTCTTCAGGCTGACTACCCCCACCTTCTCAGCCTGTCAAACTGTGGTTTTGGTGACCTTTGACGAGACCAAAGTGCCTTTAGAGATGGATACACAGCCTGGCCATCCAGGGTCCCTTCACAGCCACAGGGACCCTCTGGCTGAGGTTGTTCCCTGGAATCTGCATCACTATCCCCACACCTCCCCTGTGCTGACCACACAGCGCCAGCACCTTCATTTTAATTTAGTCTGTGAGGCCCTATACAATACAGCAAAGCCTATTTTCTTCAAAGCCAGTTCAGTTCGGCTTCCTGATTTTGGGGAGAATAATTTTAAACAAGGATCAACTTTATCCTTTCAAGGCATGCTCAAAAGGATCACACCAAAGTGCCCAGGAATCCGCCCCATCCTGTGACCACTGCATCATGTGGCTGCTCTGCTCTCACCATTCAGAAATGAGCTAGAAATCACAGAATGGCTGGGGTTGGAAGGGACCTTAAAAATCACCATGGTTCCAGCTCCCAAGGAACCCTACCAACCATCTTCCCCTTCCCTTCCTCAATGTAACCTTTGCTATTCAATACATTGTTAATTAAAAGTATCCAGTACATTGTTAATTAGAAGCATCCAGATTCCTCTCTGACTGAGGCTCCAGAGCAAGCATTCCCAAAGTACTCATTACTAGCATGAGTGATTTTAAACCATTCACACATGCAGGAATTTTTCTTGCGGGTAACTTTATACCTCCAAATCGCTAAAAATAATTTAGAGTGAACCGCAGCAATATAGTGTTTCCTTGAGCAACCTGTTCCAGTGGAAGGCGCTCCTGCCCATGGCAGGGGGCTGCACTTCTTGCCAGCAGATCAAATGCTGCTCTCTCAAGTCCCCTGGTCCCACTGAAGCACCCTAGGCAGGAATTTGTCCTTATGCTTCTCCCTGCTGTTGGGCAAGTCAAGCAAGGAGGCTGGGGAAGCACCCACCTCTGCTTAGAAGTGAATGGGAAATCTGGGAAAACAGGATTTTCACTGCAGGAACACCTAAGGCAGCCCTCTGGAGATGAATCAGAATATCTTGCGTTGGAGGGGACCCACAAGGATAGTGGAAGTCCAGCTCCTCATCCTCAGGACCACCAGAGGATGACAAACCCCCTCTGAAGGCAGAGACCTGCTCAGTGACAATGAAGCTGAAGGTGAGCAGGGGCAAGGTGCTGGATGCTTTGAGGTTAACAGCGACTGGAAGGTGCTTACTGCACATGATACAGAAATACTGGAGCACCAAGCTTCCATCTGGTTTTAACATTCCCAGTTTCTTCCCTTGGACCAGGAAGTGAATCCCAGCATTCCACCTCTCTCCTTCAAAAGGAGCATCATCACATCTCACCCAGCCAAGTCCCCTCAAAAGACATTGCCAAGAACATCATGGTCTGCTCTGACCCTTCCTCTCAATCTTTTGGGACCCATGAGATAAACCTGCATCCCCAGCCTTCCCCTGGAGCAGGCCAGCACCCACTTACCAAACTAATAACTCACATTTCCTTCTACTCCTTTATAGAGGATCTGCATAAAAACTTGTCTTAAGCAGACTCTGAAGCCCAGGGCCCATAAATACTGAGAACTTTTTGGAAGGCTAATTCCTTCATTTCTCCCATGTCATAATTGCTTTGCTCATTAAGAGATTTCTGCATTAAATTTATATTTGTATTTTTTTACATCTTATATTTGAAAACATGAATATATAATGTCTCCCTGGAACTCTGCACCATTATGATGAAAGATAGAAGTGGAGTCTAAGACAGACATGTTTAATTAGTGAGAAAACTTGACATTTTCAGTGTTTAGACTAGACAGGGAAAAAGCCAAGAGCAAAGAAGTGGTTTGGGGTGATTTTTTTTGAGATTGCTGAAAATAATTGTTTTAACACGAATTAAAATGAAACTTTTCAACTTTTGTAGTGTATCAAAGCCCATTAGAGTTAAGGTTCAATGCTTATTCACAAATCCAAATATTCCAATTCTTACCTAAGTGGGAGGAAATACTTTATTATTTTTGAGTGATAACCACTCAAATTCTATAAGTGGCAATTGGAGAACTATGTCTTCATTAATAAAAATATCACTTGGCACATCATGAGGGTGAGTGGTCAGGTTTTGGGTTCAACTGCTGGGGTAATTTTTTTTATCAACTGGCAATGGAATTTTCAATCTTTGGAAGCCAGTTGCTCTTGCTCTTACCACTCACTTGACCTAATTGGTAGGTGCTCAGGAGGAGAAGAGGAGGTGGGAAGAACTCCCACAGCCTGAAGCACCACCTGTGGTAACCTTATAATTAAATAATCTTTAATCACTGAGTTTTTGGGGGCAGTTATGCATAGGTGCCTGACCTGCAGAATGACCTGCACGTATGATGCTGAGCCGAGTGCTTAGGAGAAAAGCTGTTTTTTCACCTCATTTAGGAAGCCCAATTTGTCATCGTGGAAGATCTGACTTCTTCACTCTGCATGATAATGATCAGATAGCCAAAAGAGGATTTTTTGCCTTTTTAGGATATTCTTAAGTAATAACTTCTGTCAAAGAGCAACATCTGCACCATCTGCTGACTACGCAGGTGGTGAATTATTTTCCATAATCACTTCTGAGCTGGGAAAGATCTGCAGCATGCAATGTCTGGACATGAATTACTCCTTGGAGAAGGGCTCTGATGTTCTTGGCAAATCCTGTTTTCACAATCATCTGGAGCCTTGTACTTACAGAGCCCTGACTGTTAGAAATGTTCTGCAGGAGCATAAAAGAATCAGTCCCTCCATCTCCACCCTCCTAAACCAGAATTCCAGGTTCTGCAGTTCTGCTGCTGGAATGTGATTACCACACATAATGGCGGCAGCAGCATCTAAATGCCACAGGTACCAGGCTGCACTGCTCTTACTGGGATGAAAAACAACCCAAAGGGCTGCTCTGGGTCACCCCAAATTCAGAGGCCACAGACGTGCACAAGGATCATTGCTGACAGTCCATGGAAGAAGATCACCAATCACAACTAGAGAGTGCTCCTACAGCAGAGGGAAAAGCACCAGAGACATTTCTAGGAGGATATAAGGCTGTTTCATTTCCAAAAAGCCAAGCAATGATGCTTAGCTGAGGTACACCTGTTCTGAGGCTCAGGGGCTTTCCACATACAAACAGAGGGATGCTGCGATGTTTCTCTGTGGCTACTTAAAAAAAAAACCAAAAGAAAATCACCACCAACCAAGCAGACACAGTGAGACCATGTCACCTGGTGTGCAGCAGTGGCTTGGCTGCAGCTCCATTTGTGTCAGTGGCTCAGGAGCTACATGGAGCACACGCAGCAATAAACTGTGCTGGGCCTCATAAAGGAGGCACAGGATGGAGGGGACGAGCTCCTCACCACCGCCAGCAGCAAGTCATGTTTTTTACAAAACGGCACCACACCCCACGAGGCCCCAGGGATTAATTAGAGCAGGATTCCTTCTTTTGCCTTATTTTTTCTCTCCTCCTGTAGCCTCTCTCTTTGGCAAACTTTGGTCCTGCTCTTCAGAAAGAGCCCCTGCTTCACCCAGAGCAAGGGGCACTGCCACGCTGAGCCCAGCCTGGCCGAGCAGCTCCAGGCCCCGGCTGTCACCGGCAGGCTGGGACATCCCTGGCAAAGCCCCGTCTGGAAAACACCCAGGTGCTACAGAGCAGCCGTGAACCCCCAGCCCACGGGCCGACACACCTGAGCTGTGACACCGCCCTTCCTACAGCAGCACACAGGTCCAAGGACGGTCCATGGTGATGGTGGGGGTTTTCCAAACTTCCCCATGCAGGGGGAATGCCCCAGCCGGGTTACCAGAACAACCCCCAGAACAGCCACCAGCCCCCGCTGTCACTGTCCCGAGGCACCGTGCCATGAGCCTCCGATGCCGACACCCCCAAACCAACACGGGTTAGGCTAAAAACTATACAAACCACCCTCATTTTCTCACTCGCTTGTAAATAATTATCGCGGAAGGGATCTGGAAAGCCGTAACTGTGCCAAGGACACAGCTGGAACAAAGTTCTCAGCAGTTTTCCTCCCCAAAAGTCTTCTGGCCCCAAATACGGAGCACAGCCCTTGTACAATGCCCTCGCCTTGCGGCTTCATTTCCTTTAGACCACAAAACGCGGCTGTAGACTGCTTGAACTAAAAACACTACTAAAATGCCGGGAACATTAAAAACACGCCACGAAGAAAAAAAAAAAAAACGAACAAAAAAAAGTAACAAGCTCTGACCTTGTTGTTTTTTTTCTTTTCTTAAAAACTTAACCCCCTAAATCTCCTTGTTCTTTATAAACACGTAATTAGGCGTTGCTACAGAAATGTACGAGCGCACACAGCTAAGCTCCATGCCCGGCTCACTGCGGGATCGCCCAGCAGCGTGTCCCCCTGTCAGACCCCGTTCCCCCCGGCCCGGGACAGCCCCGCGGTACCCAGAAGGCGAGGCTGAGCAGCAGCAGCACGGTCTTGGAGGTGATGACTCCGCAGTCCATGTTCGCGCAGCTCTGGGGCTGAGCCGCCGTCGCACCGGCCCCGGCTCCCCACGGGCCGCCCCCGGCCCGCCCCAGCCCTGCCCTGCCCTGCCCAGCCCACACACGGGACGCGTTTCCCCGTGGCCGAGCCGGCAGATTTCCAAGCAGGGGGTGGGGAGTGCCGGGAACAAATGTCAAAGCAAATTGCTGGTGACTTCGTGGTTTGGGATTTTTTTGGTGCTTTTTGTTTTTCCCAAAACTTCTGCAACTTTCCAGCGAAGTTACACTAAGCCCTGTGAGAAGCTCTCATTGCAGCACAAAGTTTTACACCAGATTTGCCTTCCAGGGTTGCTAACCCACAGCTATCTCCCCTTCATCCAGCTTGTATGTTTTGGTCTATCTGAGGCCAATCTTCCCAATCACATGCTCCATTGAACAGCAGGAATATCTGGATCAGTGGTGGGCATACGTGGATCCATGCTGAGTTAACAACTGGATTTGGTGCCCTGGGCTGATCCCCCAGCATGGGCAGCAGGGCAGGGGGATCCTGCCCCTGTGCCCCTGGGCTCAGGTGAGAGCCCACCTGCAGAGCTGCCCCAGCCCTGGCTCCAACAGCACAAGGAGCTGGAGCTGCTGCAGCCAGTGCAGAGGAGGCCACGGAGATGCTGCCAGGGCTGGAGCCCCTCTGCTCTGGAGCCAGCCTGGCACAGCTGGGGCTGCTCAGCTGCACCAGAGAAGCTCCAGGGACACCTGAGAGCCCCTGCCAGGGCCTGCAGGGGCTCCAGGAGAGCTGCACAGCCCCTGGGGACAAGGCAGGCAGGGACAGCAGCCAGGCAATGGCTCCCAGGGCCAGAGGGCAGGGACAGATTTTGGCCCATTGGGAATGAGGAATTGCTGGCTGGGAGGGTGGGCAGGCCCTGGCCCAGGGTGCCCAGAGCAGCTGTGGCTGCCCCTGGATCCCTGGCAGTGTCCCAGGCCAGGCTGGATGGGGCTGGGAGCAGCCTGGGACAGTGGGAGCTGTCCCTGCCCATGGCAGGGGTGGCACTGGATGAGGTTTAAGATCCTTCCCAGCCAAACCATCTTGGGATTCTTGGATTCTGTGACCAGCAGGGTTGCCCACCTGGACAAGAGCAATCAGGAGAAGTGGATGGGGAACAGCTGACTTGGAAGCAGTTCCTTGGGCAGAAATAGATGATCACAAGCTGGGAGTGAGTCAGCAAGGCCATGGTGCTGCAGGAGAAGGCAGAGAACTCTGGTGATCTCTTCATTACAACCCTTGGGGAAAACACTGCATTTCCAGGCATTTCAAGAGAAACAAATCTTAGTGGGAGAGAATGAGTTCTGGAAAGTAACAGAACTGGCAAGTTGTTTAGTCTAGCAGGAGGAAAACAAAATGGACATATTTTCAGATACGTCATCTCATGTGCAGGAAGGAATTTTATCTTTACATGGTGGCTGTCTGGTGGATAAGGGGAAATACGAAGGCACTTTTCCTATCACATGTTACAGCTTTCAGTACAAACCACTGAGCCACGCCGCTGAACGTGCCATAAATAAACCAGTGGGAAACCTGTTGTTTTTCCACTATGTTTCCTAAACTGATCTCAGACTGAAATCCAGCAAACCCAGACCAAATTTACCCAAGGCAAGGGATCTAAGGCAGGCAGCAGCTCTGGAAACACAGCCTCCTTTGAGGCTTTATCAGGTTAGGTAGTTTTCATTTCCTTTTTTCCCCGTCTCCCTTCCAAAGCTGACTGTGAAAATTCCAGGTTACTGCTGTTTTAAAATCTCATGTTCAACAGGGATCTCTTGATTTTAATACTAATTTGTTAGGAAATTATGCAGAATATCACAACCATGCCTTCTTGTGATGTTTGGGATACATCTCTAAGGGCACACATTTTGTTCTGGTGAGCTGCTTCTAGATCACCTATAATAAAAAGTCAGCCACAGTTGATTTTAAATAACACTTTGCTCTGAACAAGCAGCATACAGGTAGTGACATTTTGTTAAGGATCCCATTTTATTCTCACTGTGAAATTACCATTTTTATATTTCTAATTAAAAAGTTTTCGTGAACTAACAAGTGACAGAATTGGTAACAATATCTGGATATTAAAGAAAGGTGAGGTTTGGCTGGTGTTTGGTTGGTTTTGGTTTTATTAATTCCTTTCTATTTCATTTTAAATCAAACATCAGACTTTGCGCTTCCATTTTTCTTCAAACTATTTCCCCCAGATTACCAATTATTCCTATAAAACTAGGAGAAATGTTTTCCAGATGATTTGTTGTTTTGTTTGTTTTTTTTTTTTTTTGCTTTGTCCACTTGCCACACTACAAGGAAAAGTGAAAGTGCTGATTTTTTAATTTAAAAATACTCCACAATTACACACTTTGTTAATATTTAGTGCTGTAATAGAAATTATGGTGGCAAGGAGAGCCTTGCTGGTAGGAGGAGCTCTATGAGCAGTCCTCAAGTTTTGACTTTGTGCTGATCTTTTCTCTCCAAGGAATTTGATGTTGAATATCAGCTTCACCCCACTTTCTGCACGCAGATTTCTCTTTTCAGCAGCCAGCACAGTCAGTCTGCTGCCTTTCAAAGAAGCTGTAGCTTAAACTCATGGGTTGTGGACAGAGGCTGTCCATAATCTCCCTTTCCTGCTTTCCTGTGGGAGAGCTGGTTCAGCACATCCCCTCCAAAACCCATCTCCCCCCAGAAGACACTGCATCACACGATTTTTGCCAGGAAGGGGCAATGGCAGGAAACTCGTTACGGCTGCATCCTGCAGCCCTGCCAAGGGGTGGGTTCAGCTCAGTTCGGGCTGCCAAAGGTCCGCTCTGAAAAACAAACCCCTGGCTGCCAGTCCTGCACCTCAGGCTTGTTTGTAATAGCATGAGGCTTGGCTGATGAGAATAAAGCAACATTTGCAGCTCTCTGCAGTCACTGAATTCCAGTACCTCTCTCTATATCTGCTCAGCCTCACATTCCAGCATTTGGGATGTGTTCTGAGTGTCCAAACCTGTGTTGTGGAGTCACAGAATGATTCAGGTTGAAAGGAACATTCAGCACCATCTCATTCCACCCCTGCCATGGCAGGGACAGCTCCCACTGTCCCAGGCTGCTCCCAGCCCCATCCAGCCTGGCCTGGGACACTGCCAGGGATCCAGGGGCAGCCACAGCTGCTCTGGGCACCCTGGGCCAGGGCCTGCCCACCCTCCCAGCCAGCAATTCCTCATTCCCAATGGGCCAAAATCTGTCCCTGCCCTCTGGCCCTGGGAGCCATTGCCTGGGTGCTGTCCCTGCCTGCCTTGTCCTTTCTGCACCATGTCTGATTTTTCAACCCTCTCCTCTTAGTCCTCCAGATCTCTTGGCAACTCTATTTCTGTTGCAGTCCTTGTCCTTAACACCTCCATGTCCTCATCACATAAAAAATTCTCTGTTCTCTTCTCCAGGTTATTACTGAAATTTACACCCCCAAGGGGTGGGACAGTAACCCAGGTGACACCAAGCCACGGGTGGGGGACCCAGGGGTTGTTCAGGACAGGCCACGGGGATGAAGGTGCTGTGGGGCATGGGGAGGTGTTAGAGGCCTTATCCCATTAAATATACTGCTTCTTTCCCCACAAGGCCTGTTACCCATCATAGAGGGAAATGTAATTAACATGAAACAGTTTGTCCTTGACATATCTATGTTGCCTGGTATTTGTCTCTGTATTTTCTTCTTGTCTGCAAGTGATTTCCCAATTACTTATTCCATGGTCTCTTTGATGTTGTTAATAAGGAACTGAAGTTAACTGGTTTGTAATTTCCAAGTGTTTGGTTTTTTTCCTCAGTCTGCCAGCACCTCACCTCCCTTCCAAAAGCCCCACTCCAAACAGTTCTTAGGTGGCTAGACTCGCTTTCTAAGTCTTCTGGGGAAAAGCCCATACCACCGAATTAATTTGAAAGCCATCAGTTGATAAAACCTCTGTGTAACCTGTCCTTTCCTCATTCTCCCACTGACTTTAGCCCTTTTCCCCTACTTTTGCTGTGCCAGCTGCTGATTGTGCTGGACATTTTGGTGCTCCCACTGCAAGGAGGACAGAAAATCAGTCTCCCATGATTGGCACATGAGGATGACGCAGAAGCATCTTCACAGTACATGACCTTATTTCTTGGAGTCATTTGGGTCTGTTGAAAAGACTAATGTAAAAATAACAGGAAGGAAAATTTACAGTCAACAGAGATTGCTTTCTAGCTAAAAATAATAAAATAATCTTCTATTGACATCATAAATTTAGCAGGTAGCCAAGTCTGAAAAACTCAAATACTTTCACTTCCTCTTTAAACACTCCAGCTGGGTTACACAGTCAGTTCTTGTCTCAGGCATGAAAACAAGTGTGTTTCCCAGCACAAATATTCACATTTTTGCAGTAGGGAAATTGTTCCTGCCTGGAGTTGGATTAGGAAGGGAAGGACTGTGCATGGCTCTCCATCCCATGCCAGCAGAGAGGTCAGCAGGGCAGCATTTCCCTGGAGTGTTTGTGTGCAAGGATCCATGTCACTAGCTTGGAATTCTGATTTCTGCCACACCTCATCACTCTGCCACAGGTAGCACTGCCCCAGCCCCAAAGCTGTGCCTGCAGGGAGCTGCAGCCTGATGCTCTGCTCTGCTTCAGGGATCTGATTTGCTGGGAGGGGAATTTTTACCTCACTGCTGATCTCACCCACTGTGTGAGCTGTGGCTGAGAACAGCCAGGCAGGATGTAGGTGGTGAAACCCCAAACGATGCCTGGTGAGCTTCTCTGTTATATCCCCTTCTAATCACAAAATACAGATAAAGCAGCTTGGAGATGTACAGTCTTCCTGGTGAAACCTGGACCACACAGGGAGAGTAAGGAGATGTTTCCTGATATGGATCGGCTCTTGGGGCAGTGAGGTAGGGAAGGACCACAGGCAGCTCTATAAAAATAAAGCTGTAAATCCACTAGTAGGCTTTGCTCTGTCTTAATCACGCTGGAATTATTCACCCCCTCCCTCACACCATGTTCCCTTTTTGTAGTCACCCTTTGCTCTTTCAAGGCTGAGAGAAAGGAAGGAGAAAAAGATCTTTTCTGCTCGCCCGTGGGTGTGGAGAGAGGGAAGCAGCTGATCCTCCACCCTCCCACCCCCTTCCACAGTGGGGATTTGGGGTAAAAAGGAGCATTTGTCGGATGGCGCCTGGCTCAGACGTGGTTGGGAAAGGACTCTGATCTTTGCACTTCCACATCTGCACCACAGTGACCAAGCAGGACTCATGCACGCAGCTGACACGGCCAGCCACAGCCAAAGGCAGACCTGTCCCATCAGCTGCCTCCTTCATTCACTCGGAAAGTTCAAAGAGCTCTTTTCACTCTCCAACTCAAAACTCTCAGTCCTCCCCTGAAGCTCAGAGTCAAATAATTATCAAGGACTACCTGAATTTTATGTGCCAGTGCTAGAAATTTGCATCTTGCTGCCATTGAATTCCGTGGGGAGATACATGGATGAAACAGAAACATGTGTTGTGTCACAGGTATGTGAATGATGAATCAACGGTGCTTAAAGCTCCACCATGAAACATCTGTGGGACTTCCAGGCTGCAGAACTTAGTGCCAGCATGAATTTAAATTAATCACAATGGTGAGAGAGGAGAGCCAGGACAGGAGGCTGCTGTCTCAGGGCAAACTGCACAAGAGACATGAAAAACATCTGCATATTTTGGGGGCTCTAGTCATGAGAAGGAGCTGGAGCTGCTGCAGCCAGTGCAGAGGAGGCCATGGAGCTGCTGCCAGGGCTGGAGCCCCTCTGCTCTGGAGCCAGCCTGGCACAGCTGGGGCTGCTCAGCTGCACCAGAGAAGCTCCAGGGACACCTGAGAGCCCCTGCCAGGGCCTGCAGGGGCTCCAGGAGAGCTGCACAGCCCCTGGGGACAAGGCAGGCAGGGACAGCAGCCAGGCAATGGCTCCCAGGGCCACAGGGCAGGGACAGATTTTGGCCCATTGGGAATGAGGAATTGCTGGCTGGGAGGGTGGGCAGGCCCTGGCCCAGGGTGCCCAGAGCAGCTGTGGCTGCCCCTGGATCCCTGGCAGTGCCCCAGGCCAGGCTGGATGGGGCTGGGAGCAGCCTGGGACAGTGGGAGCTGTCCCTGCCCATGGCAGGGGGTGGCACTGGCGGGGCTTTAAGGTCCCTTCCAGCCCCAGCCATTCCAGGGCTCTGTAATTCCTGGCAAAGCCAGGCCTGCGTGGCTCTGCACCATGACACGTGGTGCCAGATGGCAGGTACTGCCTGTGACCAGCGACGTAAGGGAAAGATTTATATTTAACTCACATTTTTAAAATGTATTAGTAGAAGTTCTGAGCTTTGCTACTGATGCAAAGCGTGTCATGTCACTGTGACACACTTATATATTTATGTGACTTTCCTGTTCCTGACTCAGCCAGTCATGTGGATCTGAGCAAACAGGAAATCCTTCACAAAAAAACCCAAAAAACCAAAAAAACCCCAAAAAGCCCACTCAGAACAAATGTACCCATAAGACAAAAAAAGCCAAGAGTAATGGGTTCCCTAAGCAAGTACTTTGAATATTGCCTGGAGGAAGAATCACAAGAAAGCCTGGCTGGAGGAACCTGAGATGGTGTGGAGTGTGACCAGTGAGGAAACCTCAGGGGTATTCATAACCACAGAGGAACTGGCAAATTCTGAAAGCCCCGGCCTGGAAAGCCAGGGGCATCTGCAGGACAGAAGGACATTGATCCCGCAGAGGGAAGGGGGCTGGTGTGCCCCAGCACTGGCTCATGTAGCCACCACAACCCCAGACAAAGAGAATAGGCAGCCATTGTAGGGAAAGTTGTCTTTTATGAGGGGTGGGGAGGACTTTGGTTCCCTTAAATAGAGTTAATTTTCCTTCTAGAGGAAGAAGCTGAAAGTTTCTTTTGTACAAAGAGGGAATTGTCCGTCAGCTGATATCAATCAGTTTCTCATACTTCCTTGAAGGACAGAAAGGCCCTACTGTCCTTGCCAGATTTTCCCACTGCAGATTTTGCCCCTGAAAATGGGCTCTGGTTTGATGAGTTGCTCCATCTGTCAGCGCTGCTGTCCTTCTTCCATGCCTTCCCAGCCTTTCCCTCCTGCCAAGGGGGCTTGGAGCACCCTGGACAGTGGGATGTGTCCCTGCCCATGGCAGGGGTGGAATGGGACAGGATTTAAGGTCCCTTCACACCCAAACCACCCTGGGATTCTGTGGTTCTGTGAATATATGAAGTTTATGGGCCATTCCTTTGAGAGAGGTTTCAGGAAGGAGAATTCAATCCAGCCAATCCAGAACAGACCATATCCTATGTATATCCTATATCCCATATACATTCCCAGTGAGGAAAGCCAGTGACCAGGGTCCTCTCAGGCACCTAAGTTAAGGAGAATCTGTTTTTTCATCAAACATTAATGTAAAATAAAGTCACAAGCCATCTGCCATGACTTCAGAATAAACCCAGTTTTCAGGAGGAAATGTTCTCGGAGCTGGTGGAAGGACTTCACAGAAAAATGGGGACTTCAGAGAATCCACACATCCCTGTTTATTTTTGGAGGTCAAACAAATGGCAGTGCTGCACATTTGTACAGTCTATTACACATAAAACTAATTGCTGATTTTGTGTAGATCTTAAGACTAAGGCAACATTCCCCATTAAACACACCATAGAATATGAGGCAAAACTATAAAACACCAAGAGATTCAGCCCTCCACTTGTATTCCACTCAAATACAAGTTTTCAGGGGGGAAGTGATATGAAGTTGTTTCTTTTTGACAAATATCTCAAAGACTAAGTCATGATAGTATGACAGCATTAAGTCTCTACTGAAATAAACTCAAAAGATTTAATTTCAAGCACTACCATGGTGGTAAACATATTCTCCAGTTTGTAAACCCTGTGTATCAAACTGCTGTATTTGACTGTGCAAGGATCACATTGTTGACACCAGAAGTAATTGCACGGGGTTTTAATTGGATGAGAACAAGCTTTACAGCCAGGTTAAACATTGACCTTTCTTCCCTGGGATAATTTTTTTCAACTTGCTATCAGGCAAGCTAATGTGATTATGCACAAGAAAGCAAAGTTCTTGGCAGTGTATGTGTGTGTGTTCCAGAGCTTCAAAGCTTCAGCAACAGCTTTTTCTCATGACTCCTTTGTGGGCAATGAGCTTGAAGCAATCACTGATGCACAGCCAATGTTTTACTACCCATTTTCCTCCAGCTCAGGCAGGTCTGGAGCCTGGCATCAGCAGGATGTGCTGCAGGAGGTCTCTGTGACAGTCCTGACCTGGGAGCTGTGGGTTCACTCCGCTCCATCACCTGTGGGCACAGAGAACCCATTCTCGTCATTAGCTCTACTTCACAGAGTCACAGAAGGGTTGGGGTTGAGAAAGACCTTAAAGCATATCCTGTTCCAGGCCCTGCCATGGGCAGGGACAGCTCCCACTGTCCCAGGCTGCTCCCAGCCCCATCCAGCCTGGCCTGGGACACTGCCAGGGATCCAGGGGCAGCCACAGCTGCTCTGGGCACCCTGGGCCAGGGCCTGCCCACCCTCCCAGCCAGCAATTCCTCATTCCCAATGGGCCAAAATCTGTCCCTGCCCTCTGGCCCTGGGAGCCATTGCCTGGCTGCTGTCCCTGCCTGCCTTGTCCCCAGGGGCTGTGCAGCTCTCCTGGAGCCCCTGCAGGCCCTGGCAGGGGCTCTGAGGTGTCCCTGGAGCTTCTCTGGTGCAGCTGAACAGCCCCAGCTGTGCCAGGTTGGCTCCATAAGATAAGTCATTAACCTAAATCCTTCCCATTCCTGTGCCAGCCTGTCTTCACTGATGCCCCAGCACTGATACCCGGGGCTGCACCCTGTGGTCCCTTACGCCGTGCACGGTGGGGACGGGGCTCCTTGTGGCTCCCTTCCGACTCAGGATATGTTATGGTTCCATGATCAAAGAACACCCTTTCTTCAGAAACTTGTGCCACATTGTGCCACATGGACGGCAGGGCTGCCCACAGTGCAGTGGCAGTGCAGGAGCTGAGGAGGAGCCGGGCTGTGGCTCGGGGAGCCGCGGTGTGGTGGGTTCGGAATTACAGCGGCAGTGCTGGATCATCCTGAAGGTCTCTTCCAGCCCTGACAGTCCCCTGACCTCGGGACACCCCTCAGCGCCCCCGGCCTGCCAGGACATCCCTCAGTGCCCCCGCCATGCCGGACACCCCTCAGCTCCCCTGCCATGCTGGGACACCCCTCAGTGTCCCCGCTATGCCAGGACACCCCTCAGTGCCCCTAGCCGGCCGGGACACCCCACAGCGCCTCCTCCATGCCAGGACATCCCTCAGCGCCCCTGCCATGCCAGGACATCCCTCAGTGCCCCTGTCATGCCGGACACCCTCAGCGCCCCCGGCCTGCCAGGACATCCCTCAGTGTCCCTGCCATGCCGGACATCCCTCAGCTCCCCTTCCATGCTGGGACACCCCTCAGTGCCCCTGTCATGCCGGACACCCCTCAGCTCCCCCTCCATGCCAGGGCATCCCTCAGTGTCCCCGCCAAGCCAGGACAGCCCTCAGTGCCCCTGCCATGTCGGACATCCCCTCAGCGCTCCCGTCATGTCAGGACAACTCTCAGTGTCCCCCGGCCTGCCAGGACACCCCTCAGGGCCCCCGCCATGGCAGACACCCCTCAGCTCCCCTGCCATGCTGGGACATCCCTCAGTGCCCCTGCCATGCTGGACACCCCTCAGTGCCAGGACACCCCTCAGTGCCCTCACCACGCCAGGACAATTCCTTCAGTGCCCCCGGCCTGCCAGAACACCCCTCAGTGCCCCCGCCACGCCAGTGTCAAAAATAGGTTAGAAACTGTTGTAAAATAGTTAATTGTTAGTTGTTAATAGGCAATTGTTAAACATGTACTGTTAGTTTAGTTATTCTTTGTAAAAGGGCTTAAAAGGGTAGTTATAAGAAATACGGTACTCAACATACCGTATTACACCTAAGCAAAGTGCACCACCCTCCCAAGCTGAATGAGCCAGCCTGGACAGAACTGTAAAGGGCCAATCAAGAGCCTTAAACCTTCGTGCAAGTGAAAGGATCCCAACAGAAACCAATCCAGAGGGACAAAAAAAGTGTTCCGGTGAATGTGTGTCGCTCCACCTGGAACATCGGGTACATACATAGCTGCTCACGAAGACGGAGCGCCTGCGCTGCAGCATCCTCGACGGGAACACTCCTGCTTGACCCGCAGGCTCCCATGCTTTAGGCCTTTTTATTATAATAAATGCTAAAATCACTTTAGTACCGGGAGTGTGGTCCCGTTTTTAACGCCGGGACACCTTCAGCACCCCCGCCATGCTGAGCACCCCCGCCATGCTGGACACCCCTCAGCGCCCCCGCCGCCATGATGCCATTTCCGCCCTGCGCGCGTCCCCTCAGCAACGGCGGTGCCTCCATCCGCCATGGCGGCGCGGCCCCCGCCCCGTCCCCAGCCCCCTCACTGCTCTCACACACAGAGACGCCGGGAGTTCACCGGCTGTGGGCCGCTGCCGGGCGAAGTGGCGGTGGTGAGGGGCCACACCGGGGGCTGCTCTGCTCCGGGGAGCTGTGGGGACGTGGGGGCCGAGCCCCAGAGCGGGGCCGGCTGAAGCGGGACCCTCTGGGAGCAGCTGGGAGGGGTCCCGGAGAGCCCGGTGCTGTGTTTAAAGGTCCCAGAGAGCCCAGTGTTGTGTGAGAGCTCCCGGGGAGCCCAGTGCTGTGTTTGAAGGTCCCGGGGAGCCCAGTGCTGTGTGAGAGATCCCGGAGAGCCCGGTGCTGTGTTTGGGGGTCCCGGGGAGCCCGGTGCTGTGTGAAGGGTCCTGGGGAGCCCGGTGTTGTGTTTGAAGGTCCTGGAGAGCCCGGTGCTGTGTTTGAAGGTCCCGGGGATGCTGTGTGAGAGCTCCCGGGGAGCCCGGTGCTGTATTTGAAGGTCCCGGAGAGCCCGGTGCTGTGTTTGAAGGTCCTGGGGAACCTGGTGCTGTGTGAGGGGTCCCAGGGAGCCCGGTTCTGTGTTTGAAGGTCCTGAAGAGCCTGGTGCTGTGTGAAGGGTCCTGGGGAGCCCGGTGTTGTGTTTGGGGGTTCTGGGGAGCCTGGTGCTGTGTGAAGGGTCCTGGGGAGCCCGGTGTTGTGTTTGGGGGTCCCGGGGAGCTCGGTGTTGTGTGAGGGGTCCTGGACAGCCCAGTGCTGTGTGAGAGCCCCCAGGGAGCCTGGTGCTGTGTGAGGAGTCCTGGGGAGCCCTGTGATCTTTTTGGGGGTCCTGAGGAGCCCGGTGCTGTGTTTGGGGGTCCTGAGGAGCCTGATGCTATGGGAGTGTAGGCAGGGCTTGTCTAATTTAAGAGGAATTTCTTCACAAAGAAGACATTCAGGCCTTGGAAGGGTCTGCCCAGGGAGGTGTTGGAGTCCCTATCCTTGGAGGTGTCCAAGGAAGGATGGGATATGGCACTCAGTGCCCTGGGCTGGGTGACAAGGTGGGGACTTGATAATCTTGGAGTTCTTTTCGAGCCTCAGTGATTCTGAGATTACTCCATAATTACTGTGAACTCATCATTTGGTATTAGGTACTTGCACAGTCATGAATTCAACTGAAAAACGCGCAGACTTTTCACCCGTGAATGGTTTGGGTTGGAAGGGACCTTAAAGCTCATCCAGTGGCACCCCTGCCATGGGCAGGGACATTTCCCACTATCCCATGTTGCTCCAAGCCCCATCCAGGCTGGCCTTGGACACTTCCAGGGATCCAGGAACAGCCACAGGTTCTCTGGGAAACCTGTGTGGGTGCCTCATCACCGTCACGAAGAAGAATTTTTTTCCTACATTTAGCCTAAATTTTCCCTCTTTCACTCTGTACCCATTTCCCTTGTCCTGTCACTACAATTCCTGATGAAGTCCCTCTCTGGATTCACTGTAGGCCCCTTCACATCTTTGGAAGGGTGCTACGAGGTCTCCACGCTTTCTCCATTGCCTTTCTCTCACAGCTAGCCAAGCCCACCAAGAGAGACCTGTTCGAAGAGACGATTTTGGCCGAGAGGGCGCTGGAGGAGGAGCAGCGTGAGTATGAACGTGACCTGCGGATGCTCCGCCACTACCGCAATGTCTCCGACTGGCACAAGGGCGGCGAGGAGAAATGGATGCAGCGCGCTGCCGAGAGGAAGGTCCGGGCCACGCTGCAGCAGTACCTGAAGGAGATCGAAGTGAGGAGAGACAGGTAGCAAACAAGTAGCCAGTGCAGCGCCCCTGCTGTTTTCGGTGTGGGCTCAGAGAGCCCAGCACTCGCGACATGTGTTCAAACACAGTAACTGTGTAGCTGAGGTGGGATTTGGAGCCTCCTGTCTGCCACAGACAAGAACAGAAGTAGTGGCATAGCACTTTCATTCCCTGATTTTTAAAGAAGTTGAAGAGTACTTTGATACAGTCATGAAATGATGGAATGGTTTGGGTTGGAAGGGACCTTAAAGCTCATCTTGTTCCAAGCACCCTGGCAGGGACACCTCCTGCCAGACCAGGTTGCCCCAAGCCTTGTCCAAACTGGCCTGGCACATTTCCAAAGGTGGGGCACAGAATCATAGAGTTCCAGGGTGGATGGGCTCATCTAGTTCCATCCACCTTGTCGTGGACATTCTCTGTTTCTCTGGGTAGCAAAGTGTCAGAAATTCTCTCAGTTCAGTGTCACTGAGGGTTTTGTTGCAAACTCATCAAGCTGATGCTTAGCTCCTACAAATAACACTTTGCGGCACAGTCAGCTGAAAAAATTAAAATTTTCCAGAAGTCTTCAAAAATATTAAAGGTGAAGCACATTTCTGCCATGTAAAGAACAGAATTATGCTGTACTGATCTTTGGAAAAAATATTGTGATTTAATTTCTCAGTTACTGTTTCATGTCAAGTGACTTTGTAGCTGTGAAGGTCATCAGTTTGGTTAGAAACTGTTTGGTTAGAAACTGTCCTGGTCCAGTGTGCCTTCAGGGGAATTGCACATGGTTCCACAGAAGCACTGGGGTTAGAAGGAACCTCCTGAGATGATCTGGTCCAACCCTGGTTCTTGAGCTCTCTGTCAGACTTCTCCCACTCAACTTTTCTGCCTTTCATTTTAAGCTGTAGAGAACTTACAAAATGTTCAACATAGAGAGCTTACAAAGAAAATTCTGGTGGGCTGAAGTCTTGTTCTTCGTTCCTCAGCCCTCAGAGATCTCCTGCTCAAGAGCATTTGCAGTTAGATTTAAGACTCCCTAAAACAAAATATTAAGAAATGTAGGTTCATTGGTTGCAAAGATGATGCAATATTTACCTGGTCCTTGCACAAAGATATTTTTGTAATTGCTTAGTTTTTAGAGTTTCAAGATCCTGAGACGTTCAATTCTGGCAAATAGTTGACAAATTATTAAACTTAAAGTGAGGCTGCAGCATAAATCTTACACAGCTGACAGCAGTGAATGTGTTGCTGCTGTCACCTGGAGCAGGGTGTCCAGGAGTGTGTGTCCATTGGGTTTTGTTTGTCTCCACACATGGAGACTGAATCACCTCTGTGAGCATTGTGTCCAATATCTCACCCCACTCACAGTAAAAAGAAAAATAAATGTTTTCTTCTGTTCTTTAGAATTTCATGTGGTTTAATTTGTGGCCCCTTGTCCCACCACTGAGCACTACTGAGGAGTAGATGTCTGTCTTTCCTGCATTCCCTCCCTTCAGGAGTTTAGGTGCATTGCTAAGATCCCTCCGTGCCTTCTCTTCTCCAGGCTGGACAGTCCCTGCTGTCTCAGGAGAGAAGGAACTTTAGGAGAGATGCTCCTGTTGGGAGAGGTGCTGCAGTCCCTCAGTGTCCCTCCACTGTCACCCTCTGCCGAGGCCGTGTCCTTGCGGTGCTGCAGAGCCCGGAGCTGGAGCCAGCGCTCCGCTGGGGTCTCAGCAGTGCCGGGAGGAAGGATGCCCTCCCTGGGCCTGCTCGCAGTGCTGCTCCTCCCGCAGCCCAAGCTGCCTGTGGCTCTCTTTGCCACCAGGGTGCATCATTGGTCTGTGCTCAGCTCGTCTGCCGGGACCCCCAGGGCCCTTTCTGCTGAGACCCTGTGGTGTATTGGCTGAAATCAGTGATTTCTGGACTCTGCAGCCCCAGGTTTCTCACTGCTGGGATTAACAGAGAAGTAAATTATGATATGTTTAAAAACTGCCTATCTGACATAATTTTCTCATCGAAGATATTTCAGGATGAAGTGTTCTGCAGAGTGATGCAAAAATATCAAGAGGTCATTTGAGAGAAAATGCAATTATAGATGCATAGAGGAGGGAGGACATCAGGGAAAGGCTTTTCCCCCAGAGAGTTGTGGGGAACTGGCAGGCTCCCCAAGGCTGCCAGAGCTCCAGGAGCCTTTGGAGAGCACTGCCAGGGATGCCCAGGGTGGCATTGTTGGGGTGTCTGTAGGGCCAGGAGCTGGAATGGGTGATCCATGGGGGACCCACAGCTCAGGGTGTTCTGTGGGTCTGTGCTGAAGGATAACCATAGCACAAAATCTAATTGTTATCAGCTGGTGACAAATGTCGTCTGAGAAATAGAATAATTTGATGAATGGGGAACTGAAGTCATGAAGCAGCTTTGAAAGTGGGTTTGCAAAATCAGGAGTTTAGACTGTGCCTGGACAGGATCACTCATGTTGTGCTGTAAGATTCCCTTGATGGACACAACATGAATGATCCCTGAGTTAAAATTTGATATTCACTTCTCTGACATTTGTAAGAGGTGTTAAAAGGAGCCCAGTACCCACTTTCTGTTAATAGCAAATAGACAAAAACTTTGTCCTTCGACTGAAGGATTGATTTAGCCTTTATTCAAATGTTTTCATTACAGGCTCCGTGACTTTCTGGAGGCAGAGGAGAGCAGGCACCTTGCTGAGGTGAATGCACTTGATGAGGAAAAGGCACAGCAGAAAGAAGCAAACTTGAAGGAACAAGCAAAATTACTGAGGGAGAAGAGGGAGCAAGAAAGACTACGAGTCGTGGCTGAAAAACGAGAGCAACAGTTCAGGTATTGCCATAAAAATATCTTATAAAAGAGCATTTGCCCAAAGTAAATATATAGGGACATTTTAAAAAGAAGGTGGCGATAATAAACGGAGGAAGGAAAGATGAAAGTGGTTGAAACAGTAAGACAGAAAAAGTCATAGTAGTTAATTTGTACAAGTGTACTGTGTCCTCCTTGTTGCACATGAGCATCCCTGCATTTCCACCTGCCAAGTCAACCCTTTTTGTAATTCCTGTTCCAGCTTTATACTGTTGGAGTGAACAGGCTGCAGGGAAGGTTAATTTGGCCTAAATCAAGCTTACTAAGATAACATGTCAGTAAAGATTCTTGAAATGTAAGATTGTCCAAACAGACAGTGTTTTTTATTTATTGCATACTTTTCAAGAGTAGCAGCTGCTGCTAAGGGTTTAATGCAGCCTGAAGTTCTGTGCCAAGACTTCCTGACTGAAAGCAGTAACTTGCAGGTACTTACTAGGACCTGAGGCTTTGGCATGAAGTCTGCCTTGTCCCATTCTTGTAAATCTGGTTTTCCGAGGGAGGGATGAAAGAAATAATAATAATGTTATTTAACTGTGATTATTGGAAGTGTCTTTCCCAGTCTCCCACGGTACTGTGAAATCTACAACACCTGCTTCTCAGTGTGCCCAGGATGGGGATAAAAATCAACATAGGCTCTTACTTGTGCATAACCACTAATTAACTAATTCCACAGGTAAATATTTGTTAAAATGTGGGGTTTATTGACTTAGACAGGTGTTAGAACTTCACATGGTGGTTTGAAAATGTGGCCCTTGCCTTTTGCAACTTCTGGTTTGTTCTCTATCTATCACATAAAGTGGTCGAAACTCACTTTTAAAATAGTCAGGAGGGGGTGCTGCTGGAATGCATTTTATTTTGTACTTGTAGCTTGTTTTACACACCAGGGAGATGTTACCTAAAGGTAGGTAAGTCTCAGTAGTGGTAACTTTATATTCACTGGGAATCTGCATTCCTGTTCTATTCAAAACTTCACCAAAATCAGGACAGTTACAGGAACCTAAAGTCAGTCCCAAACAGGCTTATCCTGCTCTGTCAGCTGGGCTGCACCCCAGCCTCTACTGACTTTAATTAGGTTCTCATTGATCAGAGTGGGAATTTAGCACATATGCAGATTCCTGTTCAGATGTCTAATTTTAGATATTTTAATTGCAAACTGAATCACGCCACTGAACTCCATCATCTGGTGACACATAGTTGAACTTCCATGCTGTAGTTGCCTGTCCTAATGTCTCAGGTCCTTTGTCCTCCTCGTGTAGCCCTGTTGATCTATGGCTCACTCAGTCTCATGGGAATATTTCATCTTATATTGTCCTTTTACCTTTCCCACTCTGCTCTGGGATCTAAGCCATATTCACTCCACACAGTATCCTGTTAAAATTGTTGTTGAAACTTTATTGTGGTGTTCTGCTGGCTGCCTGTTTCAGAGGATTTAGAGGCAGTGAAACCATCTCTCCTCACAGCTGTTGTGGGTGGCAGTCTTGGTGTATCTGCATCTATTTGTCTTGTTTAAGGAGTCCCAGGTATGCTTTTTTTTAGCTGTTAGATGTTACTCTTCCTCCTAAACCATCCTGGTCCAGGCAGAGGTCAGGGAGCAGGATTTGCTGCTCAGGAGACCAACACTTACTGAAAATCCACAAGCAGGAGTCTGTAATTGTGTCATAGCCTGTCCTCTGGAGCAATGGCCTCCAGTCCTCTGACTGCACCCCTCTGGATGTAAAAGCTTTTAACATTCACCCCAATATGTTTATTTATCAACTACATAAATATGTAATAATATACTGTACTGATATATCGTGTACATTATAAAACATATGCACAAATAGAAATTAAAAAGGATGAGGTAAAGATTAAATAAATGCCATTTTTTACTTTTTAATGTTATTTATCAGTGATATAATACATATTTTCTTCCTGCACACCTGCCCCCCTTTGGAGATGATTACTCCAGGGCACACCCAGGAGTCCTGGAAAGTAGCAGGTGGATACACACATGATTTTCTGTTTCTCTTTGCCTGTGGATTTTCAACTCTTTTGAATATCTTTCTGAAACCTGATACAGACTAATTTGTATTTCCTTTAACTCCAAGCAAGGTGCTCCAGGCATGGATTCTCAAACCTTGAGGTATAGGAGCACCTACCCTGTCAGACATTATTCCAGAGCATTTTTTATTTTTTATGGTTGGTTGCCATGGCCTGAGGGTACAGGTGTAGCAGCTTCTCAGTAGTAATATCAACCAGGAGGAGTCCTTTGTCACAAGGTGACAGAGGGGACAAGGCTTGGACCATGGGAATCCTGCTGGAATTCATTTTCAGGGAGGGCTACACCTTGTTTGAGAAGAGACTCAGCCCGTGCTAGCCTGAGGGCATGTTCATCATTGGTAACTTAAAAGAAAACTGCAATGTCTTAAAATTTGCATAAAACACAGATCACATCCTCTTTCTTGTGGTAACATCAGAAGCATCCATATGGGGTAGGATGTTATCCCAGCAACATTGTGCTGCAGCCATAAAATGAATGAATAACTGGGGAGGTTCTGTCTTTGGGAAGTAGCCACATCCAGGCACAGTTTTAATGTTAAGAAGCTTAGGATAGCAAAGTGAGGAAGAAAACCTGCCATCTGGGGGAGCAGATGTTTATGGGTTGGTGTAAAAGCTGCTTTGAGGGAATTATTTTGATGAAATCAAGCAATTACAGGGTTATTTTATATTAAAATTCTAACAATGCTGAACATAATTAACTTCTACTCCCCCGTGGGAATTCAATAAATATCAGATTAGTTTATAATCACAGAAAAGAATAACTAGTTCTTTATTCCTTCACTGCTGAGAGAACCTTGAACCATTGTGTTAATACAGTGATTGATAATTGTAAGATGTAGAATCTTAATTATAGCAAGATTTAGAGTCTTAATAATAGCATGTTTCCCTCACAACATTTGAGAAATATGTTTTTCATGGAGACTAATTAGTGCTGTGGTCTTTCATCACCACTAACTCCCGCCCAGGAGATGAAAGATGGATTCCAGTGGTGAAATGTAAGAAAACCATCAATGACGTAGTACGTTTGATGACCTGCTGGGAGCAGGGGTGCTCCTTGAAATGTGCCATGGCTGATCCCTGTGCTGCTCTCTGCTATTATTGCCGGGTTAAACAGTGGTCAGGAGGTTCCGGTCTTGTCCAAGAGGTAAAACAACCATCCCTTTTCACCAGTCTGCACTGGCACTGACCTACAGCATCTCATCATGGAATGGTTTGGATTGGAAGGGGCCTTCAAAGTCATCTTTGTTGTGGGCAGGGACAGCTCCCACTGTCCCAGGCTGCTCCCAGCCCCATCCAGCCTGGCCTGGGACACTGCCAGGGATCCAGGGGCAGCCACAGCTGCTCTGGGCACCCTGGGCCAGGGCCTGCCCACCCTCCCAGCCAGCAATTCCTCATTCCCAATGGGCCAAAATCTGTCCCTGCCCTCTGGCCCTGGGAGCCATTGCCTGGGTGCTGTCCCTGCCTGCCTTGTCCCCAGGGGCTGTGCAGCTCTCCTGGAGCCCCTGCAGGCCCTGGCAGGGGCTCTCAGGTGTCCCTGGAGCTTCTCTGGTGCAGCTGAGCAGCCCCAGCTGTGCCAGGCTGGCTCCAGAGCAGAGGGGCTCCAGCCCTGGCAGCATCTCCGTGGCCTCCTCTGCACTGGCTGCAGCAGCTCCAGCTCCTTGTGCTGCTGGAGCCAGGGCTGGGGCAGCTCTGCAGGTGGGCTCTCACCTGAGCCCAGGGGCACAGGGGCAGGATCCCCCTGCCCTGCTGCCCACGCTGGGGCTCACCCAGGGCAGGGGGTTCAGGCTGGGCAGGTTCAACAAAGAGCAAGCAGAATGGAAATGTTTTCACAGCAGTGCTGCCCCTTTTGCTGTTTGTGTCAGTGCCCTTCACCTTTCAGCATAGCCTCCGTGGCACTGGGTGCTTTAGCCAAGAGGATGAACAGAGAGATTTCCTTGTCCCCAGGGAAATGTGAGGCAGCGACTGTTGAATGGCAGCAGGGAGAAAATGTGGTGAGACCTCTGCTCTGAAAGTTAAATAATTACCCTGATATGGAGATTGGTAATAGCATTGAGGTAATTGCCTGATGAATATTTAACATTTTTTTTACACAGGATAGTCAGCTAAAGCTTGTGTAGTGTCATAGTATTTCGCATTGCGCAGGTAACTGCTGCTGCTGTCAAGTTGTTCATGATTCAGGCTGTGATATCTTCCGTGAATTCCTAAACACCTTTGCAATAATCTGCATAGATAGTTTCATTCAGCATGAAATTGTGAGATATCTTTTCACTTCGCAGCATTCACATGTGTCTGTCACACATCCTCAGACTTGTACATCCTTCACACTTGCTGGTCTTCACCTTTGTCTGCCAGTTTCACATTCTGACTTAATGAAAATCTATATCCTGTTTATAAAACAGAATTAAAGTGCCTGCAGATTGTTCAATTTAAATAATGTTTGATGGCTTGTGTTGATCTCAACAGTGCTTTGTTTGCAAAAGTAAAAGCAGGATCTGCAATTAGAGTAGTGTTCTTCAACTGAAGATAAATTACCTCTTTATATGCAACTCAGTTGCAGAGAGTAAATGAGAATTGAAAGCTGCATTACTTGTTTGACTTTCTACCTTCTCCAGGCTTTTATTGTGACTTGTCTGAATTATCCCATAGAACTTGACTTTAAAAATTAATAAATTTCTAGTGGTTCCTGCTCAACCATGTAACCCACATTTCCACGGTCACAGTATTTTCTGAATATGAATGAGCTTTCAGGTGACTTACCAACCTATTCTGTCTTTGTTTGAATAGAGACCAACGTACATGTTTGAATAAGTGTAGCAGGCATATGTTTTATATGTTAATAAAAGGTACAGATGCACACAACCCCCCATGTCCCAGCTATATGTGGAGTACACATTGTGTATGCAATGTGTGGATGCATTGTGTGTTCATTTACACTCACAGAATATCCCAAGCTGGAAGGGACCCCCAAGGATCATCCAGCCCAGCTCCTGCCCTGCACAGACCCCCAACAATCCCACCCTGGGCATCCCTGGCAGCGCTGCCCAAAGGCTCCTGGAGCTCTGGCAGCCTCGGGGCTGTGCCCATCCCTGGGGAGCCTGGGCAGTGCCAGCACCCTCTGGGGAAGAGCCTTTCCCTGAGATCCAAACTAACCCTCCCCTGGCACAGCTCCAGGCATTCTCTCTAGGTTCTGTCCCTGTCACAGGGAGCAGAGATCACTGCTGCCTCTTCCCTTCCCCTTGTGAAGAAGTTGATTCAGGCCTTTTTTACAAATTCAAATCCTTCAGCTCATTAATGTCAAAACCTCCATCAAATCAGGCTCTCTGTGGTTCCTTAGGTTCCACAAAAATCAATGTCAGACCAGGGGTATAATTGGTGTCTGGAGTTGCTGTATTTTGAGCAGTGATGAGCTGAGAGCTTCATTCACCACACACCTCCAAACCTGCTTATTGTTTTGAGACTTTTTAAAAGAAACTTTTACGTTGCCTTCCAGAAACCGATGTCACGAGTATCGCGAACACTGTAAAAAACTGAGCGAGAAGGAGCTGGTTGACTGCCAGCTGGCCCAGCAGGCTCTGAAGGAGATGCTGAAAGAGGAAGAGAAGATGCAGGAGCGGGAGCTGGAAGAGATTTGTGAGAAGGAACTGCTGGCCAAGGACCAGGAAGCGGAGCTGAGGGCGCAGGAGGCGGCAGCGCGGACCCGGGAGATGGTGGATGTGCTGGATGCCCAGGTGGCCGTGCATGCTGCTCGCAGGGAGGAGAAGAAGCAGGAGATCAGACAGGAGGCTGAAAGGATGGTAATTTCCACAGTGTTCTGCACTCAGGCTTGGGCAGAAGGCCCTTCTAATGATAGGCTTACTAGACATTTAAACTAATCCATACCTTATTTGTGTCTTTACTGATACCATTAGTATCTGAGCCTGTGCTGTTGAACTAAGCCTCTTTTCAGAGCTGTGGCAAAGGCATTCCCGTTTACAGAGGGAAATACTTCTTTTGAAACTCAGCATTCTAAAGGGTTTTGGCACTCAGTCTCTCAGAGGTGTTGTGGGAAATGGAAACATTTTAAAGCTTTTGCCAAATACCTTTGTTGCTTTTTGATTTCCAGTTTCCTGGAGGAAAGCGGGGAATCTTGTTTCCCAGCTGAAATATTTATTTTATATATATTTTTAAAGCAAATTAGCAAGCAGCACTTAAGCTCTCTTACCTGTTAGACCTGCCTGCTGTTGAGCTCACATCACAGGAGGCATTTGGCTACCTTGGCCCAACTGCTCAGCCAGTACCTTCTATTTTCCTCATCCTTATCCATCTCTCCTGCTGTAGTTTTGCTGGCTTTAGTGTGGCTTGCTAGTTCAGTATTCTATGTTGACTTTGACTTATGGGAGGCTATTTAGCTCAGACTCAATCTTCATTTTGCAGCTGTTTACATATAGAGGCTGAATGATCTCTCATGATACTCTGTTAGACACTGGAAGCTGGTGCTGGCATCATATATGCTTCCCCATTTTATAAAAATGAGACAATAATGAATCTAAAGCTCAGAAAATGCTGGCTGTGAAAATATTCCAAGCTAGACTAATGTTTTGCTTATTTAAAAACATGTAGAACAGAATTATTTTCTTGTAACAACTTCTAAGGCACTGCCAAACCTCCCAGGCAAAGAATGCTGTTCCTTAACTGGCCTTTTCAGAAAAGCACTATTAGAATAGAAGGCTCTGCATCTTCCCCTGGAGACAGCAGCCTGGGGCTCTGTCAAGGAGATACATTTCTAGTGAAGTGGTTGAGTCTCTGAAAAAAAAGAGCTTTCTTTGAAGGAGAGTTCCTGTATGGAAAATGCAATGTAATCCATTCTCAGCAGAGTGGCAGATGGTCTCATTACAAGTTTTTCATTGCAGGCTGGTAGCCCCTAATGACCAGGAGTTTCATCTGGGTGAATGGGCAGCTAAGTGTGCATAAAGGTTTCTCCTGGTTGTTGCAATGAAAATAGAATATTTAGTGAAGGAAAACTTGCACCTTTGGCAGGGTAGACCACATGTGTGCACCAGGATATCTCACAAGTGGATGACAAAGCAGGGACAGCAATTTTTGCTTTAGCTACATCACCTACATTAGCTGCCTTCCTTCTTTGTCCTATTTGTGCCTTAAAGGATTGTGATTTCTTGGAAAGTGATTGACTCCATGTTATCCTAACTGTAGTGTCAAGAGTTTCTGCCGTAGCATTTGGTCCTGGCTTGCAGAAGGGTGGTTGGTAACCACTTCTTTGCACATCTGTGACATTGTGTTCCTCCAGTGAACAAACTTTCATGGATCCCATCCTTGGCTGCTCTCACACAGCTTCACCCATGTCAGAATTCATCCAAAGACAGGTGCCAACTTGCACAGCTGACTGCTAACTATTTCTGCTTCCTTTCCACCTTTGCTGTTCAAAGCTTTTTGGATTTCTAATGCTATTCCTCAAATTATATATATATATTGAGTTTCAAAGCTGTTTCACCAGCTTCTGAAAGTGAATTTGACAGTTCAGGCAGTTACAAAGTCAGCTTTGGCTCTGAAATACTGCAAGAACCCGTGGGTGCTTTATGTCCAGAATAAAAAGGGATTTTTGTTAGGGAGTGCAGCTTCTGCTTCCCTATGGAAAGATTAGACATGCTGTTTATGACAAATCTGCTAAGACATTTTTAAAGACTCATTCACATTACAAAAGAGACATTTAATTTAAAAACAGGTTAACAAAAAAGTGTGTGCCTTAGAGACAGCTGAAGCATGATTTCTGAGGTAATACAGTGCTAATGATGGTCACACACTGTGTTATGACTATATTTCTGTGCAGTTGTGCTTATACACTTATTCAGTTGTCCAAAAATTATGCTTATGAATTACTTAATGATGCTACTTTTGAAAATTTTTTGTGGCTAAATAATCTTGAATACACAAATACTTATTTGATCTCAAATATGCATTTCTGATTTGTCATTGTTTCTTTTTTTAAGAACTTAGTTTCACTGTACGTTTTTTCAATATAAGGTGGAATATAAAGTTCTTTCCAATACGAAGTGGGATGGTTTGAAACCATGAAAATTCAGTAAGTGCCCATCAGAACACAAAGATACAATCACTGACTTTTAGCAGCCTTATGACTGGTAGAGATGCAGTGCTCTGAACACCCAACACAGGCAGAGGACACAGAATATCTACAGAAAAAGCAGGAACACATGGCCCTGTTATTTGTCAGTGCTTATGGATGTGTATGAACACTTGGATATAGATCAAATGTGCTGCAATGATACTGATTTCCCTAAAGAGATTACTCTGTCTGAAACATTTGTAAAGTACCAGGCACAATCCCGTTTTTATATTGAATTGCTTGTGATGGTTACTGATAAAAATCCTGAATTCTAGTGAAAGATGTGCTAAAATGTTCAGGCTTTACCACGTCTAGTGGATGACACTAATTGTGTGTTGCCAGCAAGGCTTTTCTCTTCAATGTTGCAATAAACCAACTTTAGACAGCACTTAATTTGAAGTTACACAGCAATTTTACAAGCTGGCTACTTTTATCCATGTAGGAAAAAGAGCTGCACCAGTTCAGGAAAGAAAATGAAGACCTTGAGAGGAAGAAGCTATATCAGCAGAAGAAGTGCAGGGAGATGTTGCTCAAAGCAGTGCAGGACAGGCAGAAGCATCTTGCTGCAGAAAAACAAATTCAACTTGCTGAAGAGAAAGCGGCCTTGGAAAATGATTTGGAGGACACAGATAAGGAATATGAGAAGATCAGAAATAAAAAAGTAAGGTGTTTCATGGTGAGCTTGTGGGGCAATACCTCGTGTAGACCAGCTCTGTGGCCCTGTGAGCTGCTCAGGGTAACAGAGAGCAGACACAAGCCCTTCTCCCTGAATGAGATAATTCTTTTCTTGAGCAGCCTGCTGCCTCTCCTCCTGCCAGCACCCTGCAGCTCTGCAGAAGCCCATTAGCTGTAAAAACCACAGCACTTTAAAGCCTGCTTTGCAATCAGCAAGGCTGCCAGGCTGGATAAATGAAGTGGGGGCTCTGGGGAAATCCTGGAATTTTGTCCCTGCATGCTGATTTCATTGTGTAAATCACCTGAGCTTTATCATCCTTACACTGCACGGACATAATAGAGGCTGGAAAACTATTTTTTGTTTCATGGACCTGATGTAGCAAGTATTTGTAACTGCAGAAGAAAGGAAATATTTAACTTATTGTAATTAATGAATACTAAAAAAAATTACATTTTTTAGAAACATTATGTAGATAGATGCAAACTCTCATGTTTTATTTCTTGGGGATGCCATGAATCAGTGGATGTGTCTGTCATTTCCTGAAGTTAAAACAAGTAGATTGTCCAACTTTAGCATGCAAACAAGTCTAGGGTATTTAGGACACAGGTGAGAGGTGGTTAGGAGCTCCTGTAGGTTAGGAGCCTTGTATCAACTCAGTGTTAGACTTTGCTGCAGAATTACAGGAGGTAATATATGTTATATTATATTACATTATTATATTTAATGCAAGTGATACTGGAGTAGCCTGGTTTGCTGTGGAAAGTCTGTAAAAGGGGTGTGTTGTAGGCAGCTGAGCTGCTGTGGGTAAAGGGATCACTCTGTGTTTGCCCGGTAGAGGATTCTGAGCAGTTCTTTGCTGTGGCAGGTTCTGGAATGGTCTCTGGGCTCCCAGGTCCCACAGTGGCTGTGAACTGTCCGGTTTATCTCGGCTGTTTGAGGGGCCTGGAAAGGCCCGGGGTGGCCTTGGGGCAGCCCGCGTATCGAAGGACGAGAAGAGGCTTCAGTTCTTCTTTCGGTTTTTATGTTTATTAATTGTTTATCTAAAAGATGTTCTTTTCAGCCGAACAGAGCTCTGCTCAGCAGTCAGCCATGAGCACACTGTCTGCCCTCCGGGGCAGCCACGTATCTTTATACCCATTGTTACGTGTACAATATTTATCATTTTTCCCCAATACCATTTATTCTTATAACTCGGTGCACTTTCAGTAATAACCAATCCGAAAGTGCCACCATCACCAAAGAAGATGGAGGAGAAGAAGAAGAAGGAGGACAGGACACACCCCAATTCCTCCATCTTACTTCTCTAAACCCCCCTGTACATAAATCCTAAACCCTGTGTCTCACCCTCTAATTAACTAATCCCTTCGCCATTCACCCCGGTGAAGCCCTCATCCTTGTCGTCTCCTGTGTAGGACCAAAGTGCAGCCACCAGACACTTCTGGCAACATTCCAGGACTCCCGAGCCCCCCAAGGTGGTCTCGGTGGCCCGGCACCTCAGGACTGAGATCCTGAGATCCGACAGTGAACCACCACTTTTCTTCAGGGTTTGAAAGGCTTTTTTGAACTAATGTACTCAGATCTGCAAACGTCTGTGTGTTTGCAGCAAACGCTGTTGAAGGAGCAACTTTCTTACCTGGATTATCTGGCCGAACAGCTGAGGAAGGAGAAGGAGCAAGAAAGAGAGGATGAGCAGATCTTCAAGGAAGAGAGGGATAAGATTTGGGCCGAGAGGGTTGAGAAACAGAAGCGAGAGAGGGAAGCTCGGTTTGTCACGCTGAGAGATGTCCTGATCGCAAGGCAGGCGCAGATGGAGGAGAAGTGTAAGTGGTTGAACTCACATCTGGGCAGAGGCAGCTCAACACCCTGCTGCTGGGAACAGCATTGCCCCAGCACACACTGTGTGACAGAGTGGACAGCAGTGTGACCCTCCCCGAGCCTGTTCCCAAAATGCTCTCCCACAGGCATTCCTTGCACTAATTCCCCATTGCCATCACCACAGCAAAGCCTGGTAAAGTGAGGATTGCATGGGCAAACGGTCATTGCTATTAATCATATTATTATGAAGCCCTGAATGTGAGATCTATCCAGGTCTGAGTGGATGAAAAATAAATAAGCTGGGAATACACCTGCTGTTGTTTGTGTGGCACTTCAGAAACAACAAAACTCAAACCTATTATTTAAGCTACTTAGCCCAAATGCAGTCTCACTGGCCCTTCAAGCTCAGCAGAGCTGTTACCTTCTAAAAGGATTTCTGGTTTTGTTTTCCAGTGCAGAAAAAAGAAGAGAGGAAAATAGAGATTGCTGAAGAAAAGAAGGCAATGGCTGAAGCAGTCAGAAAATTTGAATGTGAGGAGGAAGAAGAACGTAAAAGGTACTTTTCTTCTATGTCATCAGGTCATTTCTTTGCAGACCAATCTTTTAAATTTGTGAGAGAGCTGATTATTGTTTTCTGATAACTCTAGAGCACTGGGTGGACTTCTTTCTATTTAGAGAAGGTTTTTCACCATGTACCTTATCAGTTCCAAACTGCCCAAGAGCAGACTTGTGATGCTGCAGCTGGTATTAAGTCATTAATTCTGACCTCAGAAGATAGTGGTACATATCCTTGTGTTGGTGTTTTTAATCATCGTGTGACTTACATCAATCATATTTCCTAAGCACATCCCCTCACACTGTGAGCTGTTGTTACAAGTGACTGGGGAGGAGGGTTAATGAAAGGTTTGTTTGTTCCTGCCCCAGGAGAGCAAGTGTGTCCGGGCTTATTGCTAAACCCCACCCACAGACATCCCTTGAACGATCCTGTGTCAGCCACCAAAACACCAAAACACCCGGCTGCAGCGCCAAACCCCGGCTGCACAGGGCTCTGCCTAGTGCCTCGGGATGGGCAGAGCCTTACACGCAGTAGCTGGAATGTTCCTCTGGGTGTCATGCAAAGCCTTGGGCAAAGGGCTTTGTCTCGCTCACTTCCCTTTTGTACTCCTGCCCTTTCTCCTCTCTTGTCCGTGGGACACAAGTGGCTCCTTCCGGAGCCGGTGTCTGTTGTGTTCTCTGTATTGGGAACAATCTCCTGGCTGTGGCAGAAGTGTCACCCTTGTGAAGGAAACACGCTGGGGTCCAGCTGGGATGTGCTCCCCTTAGCAGAGACGGCACTCAGCAGTGTCAGGAAGGGTTTGTGGCTCAGCTCTGTTGAGTTAGTGCACAAGTGCTGACTACTCTGCTGGCATTCAGGTGTCTGACTCCTGCTCCAGAAGGGCCTGAGCACGTAAGGCTTCCTCTGCTTCTCCAGAGGGGACTGAAAGCAGCACAAATGACACTTGGCACTGAAAGCTGCCAAATGCCAGCATATCAGAAAACTGGATTTGAAGAGGGATGAAATTTTATTGTATCTCGATTCAGGATGTCATTAATGGTTTTTTACATTTTTATATCCAAATAGATATGTTGGTGTATGTATACACACACACACATATATCCGTACGTAAAATATTAACAAATCCAAAGGGGAAAGTTGCTGGGACTGTCAGTGCACAGAACAGAGCAAATTGAGGGACTCTACCCTGGATTGGGATAGACATAATTTTCTGAAGTTGTAGTTTAATGTGCTGTTCTGGGTGTGGCCTTTCTTTAGTATACAGAAGAAAACCAAGATATGTTCTGAGCCTGCTAGCAACTAGGGTCTTTAATGTCTGTCTACTGAGGGATGTAAAGTTATTTTACAGGGTATTTACACTTCCTTTCTGTTCAGCTTTGGTGTGTGTGCCTTGTCCCATAATTTTTGATGAGAGCTGTGTTATACTCCATCTGCACTTGCAACGGACCCCAGGAATCACACAAGTCCTGAGGTGCAGTGGAAGATTGATTTCTCCTGACAGGCACTTGCAGCAGTGTCAGTGCAGCAGGGAGTTGATCTCGGCAGGAGGGTGAGGATGGGTGTCAGCAGCAGCATGAGCCCAAGCCAGGGATGGACTGAGACCCAGCACCCCCATCCTCTATTCTCTCACCATGGCATGCTGATTGCAGGGAGTTGTTCTTTCCCTCTTTCTGATAAAACACCAGTTTTACAGTCTGCTTTTTAGGACACAACAGAGTGCAGTTAACTCTCTGCAGGACATAAGGTTAGCACGCAGCGTTCGGTTATTTACTGCTAAAAGGAGCTTTGAATGGTTCTTTGGTCTAAGCTCAAATGCTAGCAGATTACATAATAATAATAATGTTTATCCTTTTTACCCACACTGCTTAAATAACCTATTCATTTGGCATTTCCAGAAAAGCACAGAAGGCCAAAGAGTACAGAGACCAGCTCACAACTCAAATTGCCTATCAACAGTTGCTCCAAAAAGCTGAAGAAGAGAAGAGGAAGAAAGAAGAAGAATCAAATATGGAAGCAGAGAGACAGTACGAAGAACAGATAAGGTTCATTCAGTCAATGACCTACAAGTTTGAAGTAAAACCCCCCACTGCAGAAAAGGCACTAAGGCCTGCCTCTTAAGGGCATCTCTTACTTTGGTATTTTAGCTCACTCAGTTGCCTTTTAAAACATTTTCTTAGGATGCTTATGCCTGACTTGAGTTGGGAGAACCCTCTCCACTGTGATACTCAAAACATTTAATTGGAAATTACAAGAAACATAGTATTTTAAAGTTTATTTTTCCCCCATGGATTTTTGTTTTTACAAATCTGATCCAATCCAAAGTGCTTGACATTTTAATTCAAGAATACTGTCTGCCCTCTACAATATAATAGTGTATTATTGTGACATGAACAAAGCACTGGTATTCTTTTTAATCTGCAAAAAGAAAAAATGTAGAAAACTTTCAGTGAACCTTTATTAAAATGCCTTTCAAACTGAAAACATTTGCAAAAGTATCTTTTTTGTATTTAGATACCAAGTATAAAGCTCTGAATGTATTTTACTGTGGGGTGAACATTAAAAAGCTGATATTATTTTCCAAGATTTTGGTATCTGTGGAATACTGGATCCCAAGCCTGTGAGTCCTCTGCTTGGGCAGAATTAAGTCTGCAGGGCTGAAGTTAGAGGTGTCTCGTAAAGAGGTTTATTCTCTGTAATTTTCTCTACAATGACACCTCTGCCTCTCTGGGCTTCCTTGGATCACCACACTGGACACATGGGATGGGGGCAGGAGCACACCATAATCCAGACAGCAGCACAGGAGCTGGCTGGATGTCCCCAGGGAGGCACTGGTGGCAGTGGGAGCAGGGATGTGGAAGGGGCCAGCAGCAGGCCTGTTAGCTAAAGGAACGAGGAGGAAGAAGAAGAATAAGAAGCTGATAAGGAGCTTTCTCCAAGGCCCTAACCAAGGAGATTGAGAGAAGGAAGATAAGAGCATTCTGCAGCTGGATGAAGCGTTTTTAGAAAGTTAGGTGGAGTCAGAGTAACTTTTCACCAATGGCATGGTATTGAATTATTGTGGCCAATAGTTAAGGTAGAAGAAGGGTAAACAACTGGAAAGTGTATAAAAGATCAGCCATTTTCATTCATAAACTGTTGCCAAGTGTTACCAACTGAGACTGCCTGTGGTCTCTGCTTTATGTGGTGACGGCCTCGACTGTGACACGGGGACGCCTCGGTGGCCTCTCTGTGCCCACTCCAGCTTGGCCCTGCTGCAGGAGGAGCAGGGATGTGGAAGGGGCTAGCAGCGGGCCTGTTAGCTGAAGGAGCAAGGAGGAAGAAGAAGAAGAAGAAGAAGCTGATAAGGAGCTTTCTCCAAGGCCCTAACCAAGGAGATCGAGAGAAGGAAGATAAGAGAATGCAGCTGGATGAAGCGTTTTTAGAAAGTTAGGTGGAGTCAGAGTAGCTTTTCACCAATGGCATGGTATTGAATTATTGTGGCCAATAGCTAAGGTAGAAGAAGGGTAAACAATTGGAAAGTGTATAAAAGATCAGCCATTTTCATTCATAAACTGTTGCCAAGTGTTACCAACTGAGACTGCCTGTGGTCTCTGCTTTATGTGGTGACGGCCTCGACTGTGACACGGGGACACCTCGGTGGTCTCTCTGTGCCCACTCCAGCTTGGCCCTGCTGCAGGAGGAGCAGGGATGTGGAAGGGGCTAGCAGTGGGGCTGTTAGCTAAAGGAGCAAGAAGTAAGAAGAAGCTGATAAGGAGCTTTCTCCAAGGCCATAACCAAGGAGATCGAGAGAAGGAAGATAAGAGAATGCAGCTGGATGAAGCGTTTTTAGAAAGTTAGGTGGAGTCAGAGTAACTTTTCACCAATGGCATGGTATTGAATTATTGTGGCCAATAGCTAAGGTAGAAGAAGGGTAAACAACTGGAAAGTGTATAAAAGATCAGCCATTTTCCTTCATAAACTGTTGCCAAGTGTTACCAACTGAGACTGCCTGTGGTCTCTGCTTTATGTGGTGACCGCCTGGACTGTGACACGGGGACACCTCGGTGGCCTCTCTGTGCCCACAGCAGCTTGGCCCTGCTGCAGGAGGAGCAGGGGGGTGTGGAAGGGGCCAGCAGCAGGCCTGTTAGCTAAAGGAGCGAGGAGTAAGAAGAAGCTGATAAGGAGCTTTCTCCAAGGCCCTAACCAAGGAGATCGAGAGAAGGAAGATAAGAGCATTCTGCAGCTGGATGAAGCGTTTTTAGAAAGTTAGGTGGAGTCAGAGTAGCTTTTCACCAATGGCATGGTATTGAATTATTGTGGCCAATAGTTAATAGGTAGAAGAAGGGTAAACAACTGGAAAGTGTATAAAAGATCAGCCATTTTCATTCACAAACTGTTGCCAAGTGTTACCAGCTGAGACTGAGACTGCCTGTGGTCTCTGCTTTATGTGGTGACCTCCTCGACTGTGACACGGGGACACCTCGCTGGCCTCTCTGTGCCCACAGCAGCTTGGCCCTGCTGCAGGAGGAGCAGGGGTGTGGAAGGGGCTAGCAGCGGGCCTGTTAGCTAAAGGAGCGAGGAGTAAGAAGAAGAAGAAGCTGATAAGGAGCTTTCTCCAAGGCCATAACCAAGGAGATTGAGAGAAGGAAGATAAGAGCATTCTGCAGCTGGATGAAGCGTTTTCAGAAAGTTAGGTGGAGTCAGGGTAACTTTTCACCAATGGCATGGTATTGAATTATTGTGGCCAATAGTTAATAGGTAGAAGAAGGGTAAACAACTGGAAAGTGTATAAAAGATCAGCCATTTTCATTCATAAACTGTTGCCAAGTGTTACCAACTGAGACTGCCTGTGGTCTCTGCTTTATGTGGTGACCGCCTGGACTGTGACACGGGGACACCTCGGTGGCCTCTCTGTGCCCACTCCAGCTTGGCCCTGCTGCAGGAGGAGCAGGGATGTGGAAGGGGTCAGCAGCGGCCTGTTAGCTAAAGGAGCGAGGAGGAAGAAGAAGAAGAAGAAGCTGATAAGGAGCTTTCTCCATAGGCCCTAACCAAGGAGATCGACAGAAGGAAGATAAGAGCATTCTGCAGCTGGATGAAGCGTTTTCAGAAAGTTAGGTGGAGTCAGAGTAACTTTTCACCAATGGCATGGTATTGAATTATTGTGGCCAATAGTTAATAGGTAGAAGAAGGGTAAACAACTGGAAAGTGTATAAAAGATCAACGATTTTCATTCATAAGCTGTTGCCAAGTGTTACCAACTGAGACTGCCTGTGGTCTCTGCTTTATGTGGTGACCTGGACTGTGACACGGGGACACCTCGCTGGCCTCTCTGTCCCCACTCCAGCTTGGCCCTGCTGCAGGAGGAGCAGGGGGGCACATGGGGAGCATGGCTTGGGGTGACCCAGCTGCTCCCCACGGGCTGCCCCTGACCTGCTCCTTGCTATGCATTTCTTTAGTTTTCCCTCTGTCCTATTCAGAGGAGGGGAGTGAAGAACCCATGTAAAACCTCTCATCCTTTCCTGCTCACAGGCTTCGTGGCATTTGGAAATGTTTTATGTTCTTTTTTCATTTTTCCATATGAGTCTCTGCTGCTGCTGCTGCTGCTTATCTGCAGCTGTTTCTCTCACCTTCAGCCTTTCAGCTTCTGCCATCTTTCCTCCAGCTCCTGCTTTTTCACCTTTTTTCCCAAAACTTCCTTACTTACAAACAAAACTTCCTGAGTCACCAGGTGAGGGAAAGACACTGGAACTGTTTCCATCCTGGCAGGGAGCCAGACAGACCAGAGCAGTGCCTCTCAAGGCTTGTTCCTTGGACTCCTTGGATTCCCTGGATCCAAACAGGACTTGTCCTACAGCTACTGAGGAAGGAAGCTTCCAGAAAGGTGAAGCTTTGGGCTGGGAGAGGTAGGCTGGTAGTCAGGACATCGAGCCCTTTTCAGCAGCCATCCCAAAGCTGCACAGGGCACATCAGAGCTGTCCTGTTTTGCAGGTGGGAAAGACCATCCCAGATAAAGGAAATAGTTTCATTAGTGCAGAGAGCTGAGGTAGGCACAGGTCTGTGCTCCCACCACGGAGTCAAATTGGCAGAATGATTAAGAGATTAATTTCCTGGTCTGCCGCAGACTCCCGGAGTAGCCCGTGCAAGCAATGTAGATTTTCCTTTACTATTGTGACCTCCCTTTGAAAAATGAAGATAATAGCACATCCAGAATTCCAGGATTAATTAAAGCATGTTATTAAAGGCTGTGACATTTGTTGGGTACACCCGATATGAGAGATTTAAAAAAACACCACATTGGTGAGCTTTGTGAATTCAAGTCATCCAGAACCATAATAAATCTCCTTTTCTAATAAAATAATAACTCAGAAGAGGTGGTCAGAGCTATCAAACATTTATAGAGTGTCTGAGCTCCTGCTCCTGGAGGCAAATTTCCTCTGCAACGAACATGAGGTCTGCACAAGATTAAAAGAAGTTTGCCTTCAGCAGGAGCGAATTCCCACGGGATAACGGGCAGCTAAACTCTCCTGAGACAAAGCTGTTGGTGGGTGAGCGTGTTGCTGGGGCTGAGCCCTTTGCTGCCAAGAGCTTTACAGGATTCAGGTTGGTCCAGAACAACTGGCGAGGCTGGCTGGGTCAGAGCCTCCTCGAGAGGCTCCTTCTCGCTGCCCCCGACAGATGAGCGATGTAGTTAGAGCGATTTTCTCTCTCCAGACTGAAGGGTTTCCTTAATTCTGCAGATTTCCATCTTCTCCCAGCTCCTTGAATCTCCTTGCAGTAAACTGGGTAAATAGGGCACCAGACAGAACGTGCTGCAAAGCTTGGTGCTGCCTTTGCCTGCCTCGGGCCAGTGCTCAGGTTACACCTCTGGCTTACAGGTCACCAGGCAGTAATGAGCCAAACACAGCTGGAATTGCGGCTTGCAGGTGCCAAACACAGCTGGAATTGTGGCTTGCAGGTGCCGGGAACCTCCTGAGCATTAGCTGCTGCTCCTGAAATCCTGTGGCATTTCCTGCCCCAGTGAGCAATCCTGCAGGCAAACCAGCTATTAAACCCGGAGCGCAGGGACGCCCCTGGTGAGGGAAGCAGCCTGGCCCAGGCTCTGAGCCACACAGAGACAGAACCAGCGGCATTTAGAAACCTGGCAGTCACAGCCTCTTCACTTAGACACATACCAGGGCTCTGCAAAATATTCTTCCCAGTATTTTTAATTAAATTTGTCACGGTGACAGAGGAAGAGCAGAGGTGTGGAGCGTGTGGGTGACTTGCCTGTGGCAGGGCTGGGAATGCCAGTCCCTGATCACATCATCCCAGACTCACTCCAGAGTTTGAGCCCTCAGCATCTCCCAAGGCTTTTCTACATGCACCCATCTGCTTACCAGGGCTTTTATACCAACCCCAGGGCTTTCCATGGTGGTGTTTTTGGCCACACACAAGATGATGAGCTCTGGAGTGGTTCCCCGTGCCCTGTGGCACAATGCTGCCTTGGTCCCCTACTCCCTGGGGCTGGGCTGCAGGGCTCTGGACAGACTCTATTTGCAGGAATGTTAATTATTCATTTCTTTATCACCTGGAATAATTTATCATTACTTTAACCCGGGCTGCAGAAACAGCCCGTGCAGCCACACCCAGGGTACTGTGACTCTGCCAGGCCCAGACTGTGCCCAGATGTGGTGGCACGTGGTGGCTTCTGTAAGGCATAGGAGGAGTGAAATCCCAATTTGAGCTCTCTGGGACATCTTTGCATGAAAAAATTCAGGACCTCGTGTTGCACTTAACAACAGCCAGCTCTGTTCTGGTGACATTTAGAGCTGTCAGAATTGATGCTCCTCACTGGCTGTGCCATCACCTGTCCATCCATCCATCCATCTGTTCCTGGGTTCTCCATGTGTCACTATGACACAGGGACAAGGGCAGGACCTTAAAATGAACTCCAACCCATCCTGTGCTTGTAAAGAATCCACTGGCTGTGCTTAAAGGGGAAAACCCCTGGTATTTAGTTAATTTTTTACCTCAAAATGCCCTCTATGTGAATGCAAGAGGGGGTACCATAAACTGCTATTTAAGAGCCCGTGCCTGTTAAATTTGATCAACACAAATTTTGATTCCCAAGTGGGAAGAAGCTTCTGTCTCCTGGAGGAGACAATTTCCAGCAACTCAGCAGTTGGGATGTACTTCAGGGATTCTGTATGTATTTTGGGGTTTTCAGTTTCTGAGTTTAATTAAAGTTTTAGATTAATGGAGAATCGCATGTGACACCAGCTGGTATTCCACGGGAATGGCTGTGCTTTGCCTCGGGGCTATCACTGCTACCCCAGCTTCACTGAAAGCTTTGCTTCTAATTCCACCAGTGCTCCACGTTTTGTTTCCGCAGCTGATTTAATGAAATGAGAGGAGCAAGTTTTGTTTGCCTGACTAAGCTCTCTTGGAGGCTTTGCAGGGATTATGCTGTCAAATTTTCCCAGGGCATTTTCTAGACATGGTGCAGTTTATTTTCCTCCCCTCCCTTCCTCCTTCCCAGACTGCCCCCAGAGCCACCTGCAATATTGTTTTGGTTCATCGAGGATATCAGAGCTGGAAAAGAGAGGTATCTGCAATGCTGGCTGTCCTCCCACCACATCAGCACTGCTCCCTGCCAGGCCCTGGGGTGGAAGAGGGAAAATGTGACGGGGGGGAAGAGTTTTATCCTGCAGGGGGACAAGGAGCAGAGTGCGAGATGTACCAGTGATCACCGTGAGGAAAGGATGTGGGTGCCTGTGAGCGGCACAGCCCGAAACCAGGGCGGGAGGGATCCCAGCGACGGAGCAAACACCGGTGACAGGGAGCAGGATCGCTGAGCGCGGCTTCTGCCTGCTCGGTTAATATGCAAAATACCTCGAATGATAAAGAATAGCAGTAGTGGTTAATTAGGAGCGCTTTGCATTTCATTCTGCTTCCCAGGCTCCGAAAGTGCCGTCTAAGCATGAATTGCAGAACAGGGTGCTCCCGTGGGATGGAGGGAAGCAGCACGGCCAGGATTGACGGGCTGGGATCAATTTTTGGCTGTTGCTGTGGAAGTTGGAATTCCTGCCGTCGGTGTAGGAGTGGCACACAAGCAGCGCCCAGGAGCAGTGGTGCTGGTGGGACCCCAAGCCCACCTGCAGGCAGAAGACAGAGCAAAGCCTTTCCCTGGCACACTTCTCGAGCTGATTTCCAGTGGGGTCAGGAGGACAATGCTCCTGTCCCGGGAGCAGGTGTGTCCTGGCAAAGGACACCGCAGCGATGCCGTCCCTCACTCCTCAAAGCGTGGGGGATCCCCAGAGCCCGGTGGGCCATGGAAGACCCGAAAAACACCAAGGGCCACCTGCTTGGGGCTTAATTACTCTTCCTCTGTGAGAAAGGGAGATGGATAAAAGGCAAAACCCTCCCAAACTCAGCACCAACTTGCGCTGCCGGGGGGACCCTGCCCGGGGGGCGCCGGAGCTGGGCGGGATGGGGATGCCGAGGGCCGCCGGGTAAAGCGGCCGGGAAGAAAAAAAAAATTATTAAAAAGAGCATTTTTTTTCTTTCCTTTTTTTTTTTTTTTTTTTAATAATTAAGTAAAATAAATGATAATAATAAAAGCGGAGCCGAGGAAACCGAAGGGAGCCGGGCCGAGCCTCCCCGTACCTGAGCGGGGCGCGGCGGAGGCGGAGCGGTGCTGCTGCCGCCTCCTCCTCCTCCTCCTCCTTCTCCTCCTCCTCCTCCTCCTCCTCCTCCTGCCGCTGCCGCTCCCTTCGCTTCCCGTGCCCGTGCCCGGCCGGCCGCGGCGGGTGTAAAGGTCGGAGCGCCGGTGCGCCGGAGCGTCCGTGTGTCCGTGCGGCGGTCGGTCCGGCCGCCCGCCGCCCCCATGCCCCGCGCCTAGCGCCGCCCGCCCCGGCCATGTCCGCCGCGCAGCTCTACACCAAGGTGAGCGGGGAGGGCGCGGGGGGCTCTGCGGGCGCCTCTCCGAGCTCCCCCTGCCCTCGGGGGGGGGGCTCGTTCCTGGCCCGGGAGGGGCCCCGCAACTTTCCCGCAGGTGTGCGGGATGCGGAGCGGCATCCCCGCAGTGCCCCCGCGGCCCCGGACCCCTCCCGGACCCCTCCCGGGCCCCCGGAGTTCCACCCTGCCGGCTCTCCGCGCTGCAGGGCGGACTTCGCCCGTGGGTCGCGGCGGCGGCCTCGCCCTCCATGCGCTCCCGTCACCTGCGCGGCCAAAACCCTCCCAGCCTGCCCAGACCCCCTGGGATATCCCTGCCCTGCTCGATTCCTGCCCTGCTCGATTCCTAAAGCCCGGGCCGGAGGGGCAGGAAGGTGCGGAATCACAGGAGCGCAGAGCGAGTGCCCAACTCACCGAAACGCTTCCGTGGTGTCCGGTTTCCAGAGCCCTTTTTGTTCCACAAGTCCTGGATGAGATCCCTTGGCAGGGGCGCGATGGGACGCGCCCGCTTCCTCATGGCAGCCAGGGAAGGTGGCACGGCTGGTGGCCTGGCCGGGCACCGCGCCCCGACCGGCCCCACGCTTCCCTTGCTCTTAAAAAGCGATCGTGGTGGTAATTGTGAGGCTCAGGTGCTGTGTTTAAAGCAGAGCCCGAGATCTGGACTAGAAAAACAGTTTCCGCTCTGGTTTTAATTTTTTTTTTTTTTTGTTATTTTGTGTCTGTGGGATACTCGGGTAACCCCAGCCCCTGGGCTGTGGATGCCTCCCACACAGTTCGGGGCTCTCCGCTCCCTTTCCCCGCGGGAGTTTGTGTCCAGAGAGATCTGTGCCGATTGACCTGTCCCGATGAAAGAGCTCTCGCCGGCAGTGCGAGACCCGCCTGGCTCGGAGCGCTCGGATGGGGAGAGAGCCCTCTCGCCGCGCTCTGCATCTCCCGGGGCTGCTCGGGGGCAGCCGCGCTCCGGGAATGCCAAAACCATCGGTACCGCCGGGCCGGGGCTCGCCGGGAGCGGCGCTTGGCTTCCGAAAAGGCTTTGCTGTGTGGTAGTGTCAGCATCATCTGTTGTCATAAAGGGAATTTTAGTGGTTTGGGCTCTCCCTGTGGCCGTGGTCAGCTTGTGGAGGTGCTGCCAGGTTGGCAGCAGAATCACTTTGTGTCCCCCGGGCTTAACTTTGCTGCAGATTTCTGCTCCTGTAACTCATTCTGCCAGCAGCTTTTTATGTAACGTCGGGGGTTGCCACGAACCTTTCCTTTGGCCGTCAAAGGGATGCAGGATGAATGGTGGATCCAGTGATCTCCTCTGAACCCGCGGGCATTGCAGAGGCCCTGCTGGACTGAGCTGGGCTGTCTGTGAGAGGGATGACCTCCATCCTTCTCGGGAGCACTTCAAAAGCCGAGATTGGAACATCTTTTCCCCTTGGAAAACCCGGAGAGGAGCAGGAGCAGAGAGCTGTGGCTAAACAGCCCTGCCGTGCCCACCACAGCACCTCTCAGGATGAGTGCATGGATGTGATGGCCAGCATCCCTGGCTCCCAGTGCTGTGCTATCCCCCTTGATGGGCTGATTAAAGCAGCCTGGTTAATTGATTTTTGACTTGATGAGCAGTAGTTAACGTGTGTTGTCTCTTTTGCTGCCCGGGTTTTCACTCCTGTTGGTCTGTTGAGCAGGTGTGAGCTGCCTCCTGGGGCATTGCTTGGGATCTTTCTGCTGTGTAGGGACTTTCTGATGAGGAAGGGTTGGGGATTTGGTGGCAACCTGTGTGTGCTGTTAACTTTAGGTTTATTTTGAACAACAACAAAGTTTGTTGGTGAGAGCGCGTGTTTCAGCACTGGCCCTTCTGCTGTTGCCTGTCAGTTTTGCAGGAACATTCGAGGGATGAGCTGGATTTTTAGGTGGTGGGGCCAGGGGATGGAGCCCACAAGGGCTGTAACCCACCAGGGCTGTCTGTGCAGCTGAGTCACGGTGAAATTTAGGGCTGTCCTGCTGGGCTGTCCGCTGCATGGGGCCCCTGTGCCAGCTCTGGCCTTTGAAGCAGCAGGAAAAATGTTTCCTGTGACTTTGAGAGCACAAGAAAAAGATCAAAGAAGGCTTAAAACCCACAACAAACCCCACAGTGCTGGAGGTGCTGAGCCTGGTGGTGCTGGTGGCTGCGGAGTCCCCGAGGCAGAGGGGATGTGTTGGGCTCAGTCCTGGTGCTCACCTGCGGGTCAGCTCCATGCAGGGGTGAGGGTGATGCCCAGGGACAGAAGTGATGCCCAGGTGGGCAGGGGTGATACCCAGGGACAGATGTGATGCCCAGGGACAGAAGTGATGCCCAGGCAGGGGTGATACCCAGGGACAGATGTGATGCCCAGGTGGGCAGGGGTGATGCCCAGGGACAGAAGTGATGCCCAGGTGGGCAGGGGTGATGCTCAGGGACAGATGTGATGCCCAGGTGGGCAGGGGTGATGCCCAGCGACAGAAGTGATGCCCAGGTGGGCAGGGGTGATGCTCAGGGACAGAAGTGATGCCAAGGGCAGGGCTGAGGCTCCTGGGCCTCTGCTGGCAGGTGAGGCTGTTTGTGGGGAGCAGAGGAGGGGGAAGAAGGTGATCTAGGCTCAGTACAGCTGTCTTGTTGAGAGCCTATTGATCCAGCAGGCCATTGATCCCACAGGTGCTGCTGTGCTGGCACAGCCACAGCTGCACCTTCCTCTGAGTCATTCCTCCTCCCGCTGGAGCCAGCATGGGAGAAACTGCTGAGGAGCCACTTTGGAGCAGCCAGGTGGGAATTCTCAGGTCTCCTTCCTGCTCAACTGCAGTGGGAGCTGGTGTGTGTTGTGTGGAGGGCCCTCAGCTTCCATGTGCTGCTTGCAGAAGGTTTTCTGGGACCTTGTGGGGATCTGTAGTAGTAGTAGTTTTCTTGGTGTATAAATTTGTCACCATGCTGATGAGTATTTGGTGTGTTGGATTGGCCTGGGGGACACTTATGCAGGAGAGGAACCCATCCTGGGAACACCAGCAGCTCTGAACTTCTGCTGGAGGCCTTCTCCATGGGATGCCTGTGTCACTGCAAGGGCTGACTGGTGTTTAATACCCCCATCAAGCAGGGTAATTAATAGCTCTGCCTAATTATGAGCATGACAGTAGATCCACAACTGCTCCAACCTTCTAGTGTGTAGGACCCCACTTTGGTCAATAGTTATGGAGGGACTATTCTCTCTTGTCACACTCACTTCACCTGGACACTCTGGGATTCTCTGGCGGTGGATTTCATTTTATGGCAGAAACAAACAGGAGTTGAGCAGCAGAAAAGGAGTTCTGTGGCAGAGGAGGGCACCTGGCACCAGCCTGTGCAAGAGGTAGAGAGCAGGTGGTGGCATAGAGAATTACAGCCGGCAAAAACCTGTTCCATATGGAGACATAGGAGAATTTCACCTAATCTGTGCATAGCCCAAGACACATATTTATAAGGCTGCTTGTGCTGGCCCTGCCACCTCCCTGATGTGCCCAGGTACAGCCAGGCCCAGAAAAACTGCAGCTGGGCAGGGGACTTTCCAAATCCTCTTTACTGGAGCAGGGGGCAAAGGCAGCTCATGAACCCACGAGCCTGTGCAGGTGTGAGCCTGGTGTGGGATCACAGCCTGGGCAGTGCCAGTGTGAGCCTGGTGTGGGATCACTGAGCCTGGGCAGTGCCAGTGTGAGCCTGGTGTGGGATCACAGCCTGAGCAGTGCCAGTGTGAGCCTGGTGTGGGATCACAGCCTGGGCAGTGTGAGCCTGGTGTGGGATCACAGCCTGGGCAGTGCCAGTGTGAGCCTGGTGTGGGATAACTGAGCCTGGGCAGTGCCAGTGTGAGCCTGGTGTGGGATCACTGAGCTTGGGCAGTGCCAGTGTGAGCCTGGTGTGGGATCACTGAGCCTGAGCAGTGCCAGTGTGAGCCTGGTGTGGGATAACTGAGCCTGAGCAGTGCCAGTGTGAGCCTGGTATGGGATAACTGAGCCTGTGCCAGTGTGAGCCTGGTGTGGGATCACTGAACCTGTGCCAGTGTGAGCCTGGTGTGGGATCACAGCCTGGGCAGTGCCAGTGTGAGCCTGGTGTGGGATCACAGCCTGGGCAGTGCCAGTGTGAGCCTGGTGTGGGATCACTGAGCCTGTGCCAGTGTGAGCCTGGTGTGGGATCACAGCCTGGGCAGTGCCAGTGTGAGCCTGGTGTGGGATCACTGAGCCTGTGCCAGTGTGAGCCTGGTGTGGGATCACTGAGCCTGGGCAGTGCCAGTGTGAGCCTGGTGTTGATAACTGAGCCTGGGCAGTGCCAGTGTGAGCCTGGTGTGGGATAACTGAGCCTGGGCAGTGCCCGTGTGAGCCTGGTGTGGGATCACAGCCTGAGCAGTGCCAGTGTGAGCCTGGTGTGGGATCACAGCCTGGGCAGTGCCAGTGTGAGCCTGGTGTGGGATCACTGAGCCTGTGCCAGTGTGAGCGTGGTGTGGGATCACTGAGCCTGTGCCAGTGTGAGCCTGGTGTGGGATCACAGCCTGAGCAGTGCCAGTGTGAGCCTGGTATGGGATAACTGAGCCTGGGCAGTGCCAGTGTGAGCCTGGTGTGGGATCACAGCCTGGGCAGTGCCAGTGTGAGCCTGGTGTGGGATCACTGAGCCTGGGCAGTGCCAGTGTGAGCCTGGTGTGGGATCACAGCCTGGGCAGTGCCAGTGTGAGCCTGGTGTGGGATCACTGAGCCTGGGCAGTGCCAGTGTGAGCCTGGTGTGGGATCACAGCCTGGGCAGTGTGAGCCTGGTGTGGGATCACTGAGCCTGTGCCAGTGTGAGCCTGGTGTGGGATCACAGGCTGGGCAGTGCCAGTGTGAGCCTGGTGTGGGATCACAGCCTGGGCAGTGCCAGTGTGAGCCTGGTGTGGGATAACTGAGCCTGGGCAGTGCCAGTGTGAGCCTGGTGTTGATAACTGAGCCTATGCTGTGCCCCGGGCTGTGCACTGGGTAGGAGGGATGTACCAGGTCACCCCATGGAAGATGCCATCATCATCATCAGGGTTGATTTGCAGCACTAAACCAGAAATTAGACTTGTTTGTATGGCTGACCTTTGTAACATTGGAAGGTGAGTCTCTCTGTATGGCAAAACCAACTGTAATTGCTTTGGCTTTTGATGTTCTGCTCTCTTAAAGGTGCTTCTTAAAATATGGTAATTGTCCTTGTAAGTATAGCCTCTGAACCTCATGCAAAATAGTGCTTCTGCCAGGCTGAGGAATAAGCTGTGTCTCTCTGCTCCTGGGGTGTTGTGCAGCTCAAGATATGCTCTTCAGAAGGTCTGCAAGCTCTGGGTAAATAAGAAACCAGGGTATTTATTTTTCATGTTATTTTTTTGCTGTCGTTGTGCAAAGTGGCTGCTGTTTGCCAAGTATTTTCTTACAGACTTTATGCATTAAAAAAATCCTCTTCTAATGGCCAGTGTTGGGTGTAGAAGACTCGGGTTTTCACTTAAAGTTGTATTAAATGAAATAGCTGGAATGAATTGGTGGTTTCTGACCCTGGGGAGAAACTTCTCAAAAGGGTGTGAATGCTGCCAGTGTGATCACACACTGATTGAGTCAATGCATTGGCACAGACCTTCTGCCATAAAACCTCCTGAAAATTATTTATCCTGCAAGGCTCGGGGAGGATTCATCCTCAGCGTGTGCCTGTGGGCTGGCTTGGGGCTGAGGAGCAGCAGGGAAGGGGAGAGAAGATTTTCTGTGGATTGTGTAGAACAAATTTCTGGGAATAAGTGCTGGGGGCGGGGAGTGTTTGGGGTTCAATCCCAGGACATCCACGCGATGCTGCAGAGCTCCTGAGCTCATTGCAGCTCCTGTGAAGAAAAGCAGGTTACAGCTGAAGGTTTTTGTCTCTTTTTCTTTATTTAGATGATGAGAACACGTGTGGGTCATAGCACAGAGGGCAGGGACAGCTGGGAGGCCACCCTGGGGTTTTTATGTAAGGATGGGGCTGTCTCGCTGAGGGAGCCAGGTCCATCGGCATCCCCGGGCTCCTCCTGAGCCTGCCTCATTATGAGCTGCAGTGGCAGAGAGAAAACCATTGAAATGTAAACTCTGATTGCTCCAGCCAGCTCTCTGCAGGCTGGGGCTGTGCCAAGGGCACGGGCAGCGCCGCAGCCACCCGGGGCCCCTCGGCCTCCCCGCGGTGGCACAGGGACAGACAGACAGACAGAGCCGAGCCTGGCCTGAAACACCCTCCAGCCCACTGGGTCTGGGCCTGTCTGCCTCCCAGGGAGGTGAGGGATTGTGGCCTGGGGGCATTTCCCTGCCTCGATGGGCTGGAGTTCACCCCACGCTCTCCTGGCACTGTGTGGGTGCATGTCCCACCACAGGGCACGCTGCTCCGGGGGCTTTGTGCTGCAAAAATAACCCCATTTCCATCTCTGTTTGTGCAATTTTTCATCTCAGTTGTGCATTTAATAATCCCTGTGCTTGGGTCAGATGAGAGCCACTGAGCCAAGGAGCTCAGAGCTGAGTGCAGGTGCTGGGGCACAGCCCCAGGAATGGTTGCAGCAGGGTTAATTAGCTAGATCCCGCTGCATGCCCTCTTGCTGGCTGGGATTGATCAGCTTGCTCTTCTAAAAAACTATTTCTGAGAAATTCCTGCCCTGATTCTGCTCCAAGGGTGTGAAACTGTGGTGTGGAATTCACAGTGCATGAAGCCCAAGTCGCGGTGATTTGCTGGGCTCACTCCAGGGTGAGGGATGGGAGCAGCAGTGGGTGCTGTGCTGGTTCCTATGGGATTGGGTGGGATGAGTCCTCCCTGCCCTTTCCTGCCCTCAGGAAGGAGTTTATCCGAGGTTATTTGTTACAGGCAGCCTGGTTGCTGTTGAGGAATGTATTTACAGGGGAGGATTTTTTTGCTTTGTTGTTCTTTCTTGCTGCCAATTACCAGGCAGAGAAAATAATGACCCTGAATGTGAACTCATGCATCTCTTCTGGTGACCGAGAAAGAAGGCTGTGTATGTTTGTGAGTGTGTTTCTATACATATATGTTCAAACTTCTCAGTCTGCTGTAAAGCAGTGCAGTTCTGGATGTGTTTCACTTTTAATTTACGCAGCAATGAATTTGAAGCCCGGTCCAAAGCAGGAGTAGTGTTCCCTTACTGCGATGGCTGTCCTTCAGGGAATCCACAGGAGCAGCCCCACTTGAGCATGAAGGTGGACTTTGGGCTTTCTGAGGTAGCCATGGGTGTAATAAATGTCAGGTGAGGCAGGTGAAGCTCTGAGCTGGTGTTTTTGTGTGGTGCTGCTGCCTGATCTTTGACCCTCCCTGCACACAGAGGCGTTTGCTGGTGGCTAAAGGAGCATCAGAGTGAGCTACAATCCAGGTCAGGAAAATTACTGCTGTTATTGCAGAGGAACCTCAAGCTGTGGCAGACACCTGAAATGTTTGCAGAACACTTTAGGGAAGAATTTGCTGCTTATCAAAACTGAAAAAAGGTCCCTGTCAGCTTTCTGTGTCTCGAGCTGGCTGTAAAGCTGTTGTCCTCGTACGCCTCTGGCCTGCTCTCAGACATGTCTTGTGGGGTGGGGTTGGATTTTGGCTCAGCCTGAGCCTTCAAGGATGAGCAGAGCCCTGTCCAGAGGTGGTGGCAGGGCTGGGAAGGACCAGGCTTGGTGGGTGATGGGCTTCACAGGGCTTTCCTTGGTGAATCCTCTTCAAAGTGTTGTCTAGGTCATGGTGAACTCACCAGGTGTACTAACAAAGCTTTTGAGGGTTTGGCATTTCTGCCCTTTGCCTTTCCTGTGGTATCCAGAGGGTTGGGAGAAGAGCATCCCTACAGGGATCAGCCTTCAGCCTGGAAATGTGACTCCTTCTCCAGCTGTGCTCTCCTTTTCTCCTTGGTTTGTCCGTGTCTGAAAAGCCTTCTGCAGCTGACTGAAACCTGGAAATCTCGGGAATGACTTAAACACCTCCAGGTAGGGACTGTGAGCAGCACAGGTGTGTAAACCCTCACTGTGGGCAGTGATTACCTGCAGGTGCTGACTGCCAGCCCTGGCATGGTGCAGGGAGTGGGATGGTGGAGCAGCTCCTCCAGCAGCCTGTGCTCCTGGCCTGCTCTGCCACCATCCTTTGCCATTTTTAACCAAACCCCATCTGACTGTCCTTTTATAGATTTCATTGTTAATTTTCCCCTCCCTGAGCAGTTTTCTGTGGCACTGGCTTTCAGTGCCCTGTGTTTGTCCCCAGGAAGTCCCAGCAGAGCAGCAGTAGTGCTGTGTGACCCCCCAGTGTTGTCATTATATTGCAGGAGTTCTGTTGTCAGTACACGGCAAGGGTTCCATATTGTTAGAGTTTCATACCTCCTTGAGGTTTCTTGTAGGCAGCTCCTTTAGGCATTAACTCTTCCTTGTCCTCACAGCAGCCAACTGACTCCAGTTCCCACCAATCCACTCTTTTATAACACTCTTCTGATTGGCTACAGGTGTGGCCTGTTAACATCAGACCTGCTCCTGTAATTGGTAATTAGTGATTGGTTCAGCTGCAACTCTTTAGGGGATAAGATTACATTCTGTACCACCTTCATTTATCCACACTGTATCCCCTGTACACCCCTGGCTGCCCTCCCTGGCTCTGTAGGGTGTAGGGCAGGCTGTTGTGACCCTGTTCACCTCCTCCTTAGTGTACAGCCCTCAGCTCCCTCTCTCCACATTCCCACACAGGCCCTGTGGTGGCACCACTGGGGTGGCTTTGCCTCCTCTGGCTCTCCAGGTGCTTGGTGCTTCCATAGATCCTCAGTGGGAGATGTGTGCTGTGTCATGGAATCACAGAATGGTTTGGGTTGGGAGGGACTTCAAGGATCATCCAGGTTTCCTGCCATGGGCAGGGACACCTTCCCCTATCCCAGGTTGCTCTAAGCCCTGTCCAGCCCAGCCTGGGATACTGCCAGGGATCCAGGGGCAGCCACTCTGGGCAGCCTGCCCCTCTGGGAAACCCACGTCCATTCTGACTTTTGGATATTTCTCTTGGCTCTCACCCACAAGTCTCCATCACCACGTGCTTCCAGCTCAGCTGTTCCTTGAGAACATCCTTTCCACACCTGGGCTGACCAACCCTTCAGACCACAACCAGCTCCCACCCTGAAGGAGCAGGGGCAGCCCACGAAGGGATGAGCTTCCCTTGGTGGAGCCCTTACACCCAGTGCAAACCTCCCCCTTCCCGTGGTGAGTCACTGCCCAGGCTCCCTCCTGGAAGTGCCACAGCCTGTGGGGAGCTGGCTGCGTGTGCTAACCATGCTGGGAGCAGGATGTCTCCTGGGTGAATCACTGCCTATCACAATAGCAGGTTACACCTCAGGGATGTGGCCCAGCCAGTCACTGCTCTTCAAAGGGAAAAAGGACCCTTGATGTGTTTGAAGATGGCTTTTAGAGCATCACGGGCATGTCCGGATTGTTCTGGAAGCCCCACAGGGATGGTTTCAGGAGGCACAGGCTAACCTACAGCTGCCAAAGCAGGCTGGGTGTGAGCAAGCACCTGGCAAGCACTTAGCAAGTGAGGCTAATTGAAAATGGCTTTGAAAGAAAATAGGAATAAAAATACCTGATCCCTGTGCCTGCTGAGGAGCTGGTCTTTGCTGCTACACCCCAGGTGAGCATGGCTGGTGTAAGCATGTCTCAAGGCAGCCAGTGGATGCCAGGATGCTGAGATGATAGAAGGTGTAATTTCCAATCTAATTAAGCTGAGTAACTCCTCGTGGATTGATGCTGCTTAATTACTGTGAGCTCTGGGAAGGTGGGTGCTGTGGGTATTGCTGTTCTTTGCCCTGGGCAGGGCCTGGGGCTTGTTCAGGGACACTCAGCCTCCTGGTGGGGTGGGCATGGAGAGCTGGAGGTGGCTCTCACCTGGCAGCACTGGACTGCTGAGGTCTTGGGTTGGTCCCACATCTCCTGCTAGAGCCATGTGTCCTGCTCTGGAGACAGGTTGGAGGAGAAGGTTCTGCACCATAGCAGGAGGTGGATATGGGAATACTGATGTGGCTTTTGCCAGCACTTCCCACAGCTGTAGGGTGCCTGCTCGTTGCTTATCTGATTCCTCTTTCACCGCCGTGTTTAGTGGTAAGAAATAAAATAATGAAAGAAATTGGAGATAAAGAGCTGCCTATCCAGAGCTTGGGCGGTGTCTCATGTCTTGTGCTGTCCCTTTGATTTCTTCCAAGGCCAGGTGAGACAGGAAAGCAATTCTCTGCTGGGTTGGACTGTGAACACCTGCACTATCCTCTTGTGAGTAATGGTACCAACAAGGCACATTCTGACTGGAGCAGAACCTGTAGCACCATAGTAAGACTCTCAGGGAGGGCAGGTCAGTGTGACCTGTGCACATCTCACCTGTGCCTGAGCAGAGCTGCCCTCAGGGGTGTCTGCAGGGCCTCCCCTGCCCCTCTGAGCTGGGCTTCTCTCCCTGTGCCTTTTGGGGAGCAGAGGTGCCAAGGTGACAGACCTGCCCTTGGCACTCCTGCAGCACATACTGCACTGCCCTGGCCAGAGATAAGCAGCTCCTATCTTGCTCCTGTAAACCCTGGAAGCACCAGGTCTGAAATCTGTTGCTCCCCCTCCCTTCTGCTTGTTTTCACTTTCCTTCTGCTTTCCAAAGCCTTTGTTTTTGTTTGGATCCTGCCCCAGCAAGGAGACGAGCTGTTCCTCCCCCTGCAGAAGCACTGCTGCTTTGTCTGCCCAGTTGCACGGGATGCAGGCAGAGCTGCTAAATAAAACACTTCATTTAAAAACAAGCAAGAGGGAAGGAGGAAAATCGAGGTGCCTTGAGCGTGCAGGTCCCAGTTTTGCAGAGCCCTGGCATGAGGGTTACAGGGCTGATGCTTTGGGTGCAGCCGGTGGCAGGGATGGCGCTGGAATTCAGCCCCGGGGCAGCTGCTGCTGCCCAGCCCCTGCTCCTCGTCAGAGCTGCTTTGAAGCCTCGTGTGCTCTTGCCATGCCAAAATAAACTCGGAGTCGAGGCTGTCAGAGCTAATCTTCATCTCTCTGCACTTTGCCCTCCCCGCTGCTGTTGCAGTGAGGGGTGGCTGTGCTCACACCCTGGGTTTTGGGCAGTCCTGGGGACTGTCCCCAAGGTGCCTGGTGGTCAGTGCTGACCACCTTGGGGTGACCTGAACCACCTGCTCATTGACCATCAGGGTGGGCCTGAACCACCCTTAGTAGCAAAACCTGACTGAAATTCCCTTTCAGCACTCTGTGCTGCAAGAGGTGGGCATGGCTGAGGCTGCTCCAGGCTGAACCACTTGGCACTCCCCAAAAACTGCAAGCAGGCTTTTCCTCCCCAGGCACTGCTCGACCCAAAATACAGGTTTGCATCCCAAAGTCCACCAGCAGGCATTTGCGTTCTCACCCAAATGGAATCTCTCTAATGCCCCTCTTTTTTTCTTTTTTTTTTTTTTTTTAAATATGGATTTTTGCACCACACACTTTTTATCTTTGGATAAAAAGCCAGTTCTCAGAAGCGGAACATTCTATTTGTCAATGCCAAAAGGTCTGTAGGCTCTCTCCCTCTCCTTCTTTTTAAAATATTATTTTAATTTATTACTCTTTTTTTTTTTTTTTTGGACTGAAAAATGTGCTGTCTCCTGCCAGCCTTTGCTCTGGTGCAAAGTTTCGGCACTGGGGGGGTCACGTGAGGTAAATCAGCAGAACACAAACCCTGCTGTTATTGACTAAACTTTGCCCGGATCTCACCTAATCACCAACCTGACACGTCTTTAAAGCTCCAGCTTTTTTCCTGTGAGGACAGAGCTCAGCCCCACATCAGCACTGGAGCAGCTCCTGGCATCCTTCTGCTTCAAAGGGTGGGATTTTTGAACCCTTTGGATATAACTCATGCCTGAACGATTGCTTGCTGTTACATCCCAGTTATTAAATTGTATTTTCTTTTCCTGCAGTAGCAGGTTTACTGCTTTTTCACTTTTTTTAAAAATTTTTTTCTAGTCTGATAGGATCCTGCTGTAATTTACAGTTATTTGAGAGGTATTGCCCAAATTTAGGCTGTTGTTAACTCCCAGCAGGATGGTTTTTGATGTCTCTGTGTGAAGAGCAGGCTGGATGTTGTGGCTGATAGAAAATCTTCCATGTGCACAAGTGTTTTAACAATGGGACCACTCAGTTCACAGCTAGTGAGGTTTCATCCTCCTAGCAGCTCTGAAGGCAGTTTCTTGTCTCTCCACTTTCAATCCTAATGGCTGAATGTTTCCAAAGGACAACCCTTCCAACAAAACGATTTAATTTCCCTCAGTAACATTTTGGGCACAATCTGTTGGCGACTCTTTTATCTGGCGTGCTATCTCTAGGCTTATAACCCTCTTTGATGTGGCTCATTCAGGGGAAAAATGGCATTACACACTACCTCAATCATTCAGATGTCAGGGAGGATATTGCATTTGACTAATCGGGGGAAATTTGGGAAGATTTAGTAATGCCAGGAGACATGACCCACTTCCAGTTAAACGCTTTTCAGACAATAGAGATTGTGCTAAGTGGTGGGGGAGGGAGAAACTCTCACAGACTAGAAAAAACTAATAGTTACTTATAATTTTAAATTTTGTTGTGCTGAGCTTTTCCTAGATTCAGGGTGGGCTTGTTTTCTTTTTCTGTTTATGTTTTTTTTTTCCCTGAGGAAAATATAATACTGATACTAAGTGGTTTCCAACAGATGTGTGTTATCTGGAGGTGACCATCCCTGTGCTGTGGGTGCCTGCCACCTCTGGGATGTGGCTGAGGGTGTTGGGAGCTGTGATTCTAGTCCAGCTGTGGGTGATCAGCAGTGGCTGCGGATGTGGAATGTGGTGCGGGAATTTGATTTTGGCTGTCCCAGCTCAGGAGGATGCCCACCTGATGATGTGCATCTAAAGTACATAAAGAATATTAGTTCACAAAGCAAGATTTAAGTGCTTTTCTTGTGCTCCAAACCTTCAATGTTGCTCATTCCTGATCCGGCAAGTGTCTGGCCAAAACCAAACAGAAACTGCAGAGGTGCAGCTCTGTGATGTTGTAAAACTGCGAGATAGCCAAACCTGAGTTTGTAGTGTCTAAACTTTTACTTCAAAGGCAACAAAGGAGAACATTCTTTTAAGAGGTAACTCCGTAATTTTTAGCGCGGCAAGTTCTGTCAAGCAGCTTGTGGCTGTTGCTTTGTGCAAGGTTTTATCTTTGCAGCCATGTGAGCTGAGCAAAAGCAACTTACTCTGCTTAGAGCTTATTAAAACCCTTATTAAAAATAGTTCTGTAATCCTCCTGAAGTATGGCAACAGCACTTTGGTCTCAGTTCCATATTGCAGCTAAATTAACGTTGTAGCAGTGTGCAAGGTGCTGCTGAGATGCAGACACACGATATTGCAAGGTCCTGGAGTGAATGTCCAAGGTGATGGAGCAAGGTCAGAGCCCACCTGAAAAGGGGAAGGGGAGCTGTGCTGCATGGGCAGCGTTTTGGGGCAAAAAGTCCACCCTAGGGGTGTGCTGGAACTGCTGCTGTTTTCTGGAAGGGGGTTCCAAGTCTTCAGCCTTTGTTGTTGTTTTCACTTTTGTGTGATCATTCGGGTGTGTTTTTTAATGCTCTGCTTTTGCCTCCTCTCCTTCCACAGGACACAATCCACTCTTGTTTTCTGAGCTGCTCCCCGAAAGCTCTTCTTTAAAGAGCCACATTATAATGTGACTTGAAGCTTAGAAATAAACTTCAGGTATCTTCACCGAGCAAGTTAGCACCTTCCTCAGGTTAAAATCTTGTTTCTTCTGCCTCCAAGTTTCAGAGCCGTAGACTGACATGTTTTAGATGCATCCCTGTTGATAAACGCTGCTTTTAGGTGCAGTTACAGAGATGGCTGGAGGAGACGCAGCCCTGACGCTTGTCTAGATAAATTAATTTTCTCTGCACACACCTCTGGGTGCCTGAGTTGGTCACTGGGGGCTCTGAACTCCGAGATGCCCCTGAGGGACTCAGGAGGAATTTCTGCAGCATTAGCAGTGGGTGCTGGATGCCCAGAGCTCCTGTGAGGTTTGGGAGTCTCTGGAGCCATGGCCAGGCTCAGACTGGGCAGGAGGGTTGCCTCCCTGATCCCTCTCTCCTGCCTGGGAAGCAGCTGGAAAGCTGGGAACAGCTGAAATGTGCCTGGGATCTGGACAAACCTGTCCTGGCGTGAGGCTAAACTTCAACACAGTTAATTTGTCTGGGAAGGGAAAAGGCCACTTTGGAAGGACTTGGCTTCTCTCCTCCTGTTCACACAAAACAAATGTAATTTTTTCAAGTCAGGGCAGAGCAAATCAGTTCAGAGCTGAAGCAGAGCTCATATTTTGAAAGCTGAAGAGCTTTAGAAACACGCCAGCAGATGGAAGAGGCCCTGGCTGCGTCTGCCTTACCTGCTTTAACCCCATAAACAGCACTGACCCTCGTCTCTTACAGGCTTTGTACATAATTAATGTCTGATTTGAAAGCTGGCTGCTCTGTTAACACACTTGCCCATGATTGATGCTTGGAGCAATCTCTTGGGAGCTGCAGTGCCTATGCAGGGCCTGTGTTGGATGGCTGGGATGCATTAAGGGTGTTTAAGTTGTTGGATGGGAGCAGGCCAGTTAAAAACAGTTAAAAACAGTTAAAAACACAGCTTTTCCCACCCTTTTTGAGGCAGAGCTCAGGGAAAGCTGAAGCCACTGTGTGGGTGCTGTGCTCTGGCACAAACCAGCAGTGAGGGGGTGGGCGGTGTGTCCTTGGTGCCACAAACCCAGGCTGAGCTGAGTGTGGGTGTGAAAATGCAGTGGTGCCCTTGGCCACTAAACCACTGTGAGTGCCTGTGGGGCTGGAGTGGCACCTGAGATCCTGGAGGGTCTCTGCAGGGGCTGTGTGTCCTTCCAGCAGCCAAACACTGCTGGTGCTGGGGTGGTGTCCTGTCCTGCAGCTCTGTCCCTCGCTGTCCCTCCCAGCTGAGGCCTTCAGGCCTGTGAGGGTGCTGTGAGCCCCCCGAGCTGCCTGTGCGAAAAATGCCAACCACTTGTGTTTAAAATTTAAACAGCTTAATAGTAATGAAATGGTTATTAAGATAGTAATATAATCAAAGGAATAAAAATTTGGACAATTGGGATTTAGGAAAATACGAGACAATAAAAACAAAAAGTTACAGACAGTCTGGGTACCTCTTTCTGGGGAAAATAGGCCCAGTAAAGGACACATGTTAACAGAGGATTAACCCTTAACAACAACAGCCTGTTGCATATTCATACACCTGATACATGATGCATAAATTCCATTCAAACACAGGATTCTGTCTAATCAGTGTCAGCCTCTTCCTCTGAATCCTAATGGTGTCTACAGGGCTGAGCAAGGCAGGAAGAAGTTAATTTCTTCTCATAATGGGGCAATAAATTCTCTTTCTCTGAAAGATTCAGGTGTCCTGTGGCTGCTATCTGGTGAGAGTACTTCATTCCTTTCTTTAAAAAAATATCCCACATACATAGTTTCTATTTTACATTTTGTTATAACCTAAAACTATATTCAACACACTATTAAAAAAAACTTAATACAGCATAACTTTCTAACACATATAATATTAATTTTAATATTTGTGAAAAACCAATAATAAAATACACATTTTTCACACTTTCATGCCGTCAGCAGCTGCTGAACTCTCTGCTTGTGTCCAACATCCCTTCCACAAGCTGACAAAACCCTCCACTTTGGGGGATCTAAGCAGTTTTTGGGGATGTTTCTTGCATTTTATTCCTGCAGACTGCGTGTAAGACACTGGGGATAAATTTGCTGCAGCAATAAAACACAGGTTAGGAGTGATAATGGTATTAACTGTGGCAGTCTGTCTCACTACCAGACCAGCCAATACCCTCTTCTATCTTGTGATGAGGAGAGATTTGTGGCTCATTTTTACCTGTGTCAGTGCAAAATGAGATGTGGGTTTCTCCTGCACATGCAAATCCTGAAGGAAGTGTTGGAGGTGTGGGGAAATCCCAACTTTCCCAGACAATGTTCCTGGCTGGAAACAGGCTGTGGATATGCTGAGGTTTGCTGGCTTCCTTTGAAACAAAGCCCAGGTCTTTGTCAGTGCTTTGCTGGTGGATGGACAGAGGGGAAACCTCCCCTCTGAATGGGCTAAAATGCCTTTTGAGCAGGTTAAACTGCTTTCCTGTGAAAAGAGCTTTTGTGGAAAGCAGTCTCTTGGGGTTCCTCCCTGGGACATCAGTGCAGGCAGCCAGGAGCTGGCTTTGTGGATGCGCTGGTGGCAGCCAGGCTGTCCCCAGACCCTGCACTGCTGTGGCCATCAGGGCCGGCCTTGCAGACCTGGCAAGGCCCTGCTGGGACGTGTCATGTCCTGAACGAGGTGGCTGCTCTGAAATGCGTCAACCTGGAGCTCAGATCCACAACCCTACAGCTGGAAATGCCAGCAGCTGAAGGAGCATAGAAATTTGGGGCTTCTGCAGACCCTCTGTGGGGAAATCCCAGAATCACTGAAGGGTTTGGGTGGGAAGGATCTTGAAATTCATCCAGCACCACCCCTGCCATGGGCAGGGACAGCTCCCACTGTCCCAGGCTGCTCCCAGCCCCATCCAGCCTGGCCTGGGACACTGCCAGGGATCCAGGGGCAGCCACAGCTGCTCTGGGCACCCTGGGCCAGGGCCTGCCCACCCTCCCAGCCAGCAATTCCTAATTCCCAATGTGCCAAAATCTGTCCCTGCCCTCTGGCCCTGGGAGCCATTGCCTGGGTGCTGTCCCTGCCTGCCTTGTCCCCAGGGGCTGTGCAGTGACAGAAATCAATGACTGAAAGCTCCAAGGAAAATCCAGAGGGAGGCAAGGCCTGGGCTGAGCTGGGCCTGCTCTGAGGGCTGCTTGGCGTGTGGCTCTGCTCTGCTTTTCAAACCTGATGCAGGGGATATCCTTTGGAAGTGACCCTGATTTGCAAATACAACACAGGGAGGATGGGGAGAGGAGGGTAAAGCAAATATTTGCCTTTCTGCTGCTGAATCCATCTCGCTGATCCTCTGATAGGTCATGCCCCTCTCACACTCGAGTCTCTGCTCTTACTAGAGTATTTTTGTTTATACAAAGTGAGTCTTATCTGCACCGTAGCTGGGAGGCTGTGCTCTGGCAGTGCCTTTAATAATGCCCTGATAAGGGCTCAAAAGCCAGCCTTGCTGCCTTACCAGGGAGCAGGAGGTGAGAGGTGCCACAGGGAGGAGGGAAACTGAAGCGGTGGCAAAGGCTGGATTGGTATCTGGGGTGAAGAGGTCCTGGATGGCACCTCTGCATGGTGGCAGCACCATGCCATGACCCAAACTGGGAATTTTTTTTTTTTTCTTAATAAAGTATCTAAATTGGAAATTTTGCAGCAGCCCCCAGCTTCATCCCAGTGTGAGATGGAAGGTGGAGCAGTTGTGAGGGGACATGAGCTGCTCCACATCTCTCTGCCTTTTATAGATCACATCCCCTTTGGAAAGGCTCCCAAATCCCTGGTGCATCTATGAGTGTGCCTCTCCCAAATCCCTGGTGCATCCATGAGTGTGCATGGCCTCTTCTGATGCATCTGGATGTTGGGGAAAATTCCTTTGTGGAAAGGGCTGCCAGTCCTGGCCCAGCTGCTCAGGGCACTGGTGGAGTCCCCATCCCTGCAGGATTTAGAAGCTGTGTGGATGTGGCAGCTGGGGACATGGGTCAGTGGTGGCCTGGGCAGTGCTGTGAATGACTGGATTTGGTGGTCTGAGGGCTTTTCCAGCTCAAATGATTCTGGTGCTCTGTGGTTTGGAGGTGCTATGGGACAGGCCCATGCTGTGGTGGTGCTGTGGGTCACCATGAGGGCATGCTGGCAGTGACTGAAGCCACGTGAGTTCAGCTGTCCCTGCCCAACCACTGACCCCTGCAGCTTAAAGGAACTCATCTATTGGGACTGACTGTTTTGTCAGAAAGGGCAGAAACCTTTGGTCTTGTACATTCTGAGCTGGGAACTCTCAGCATGATTGCCAAAACTTTGCTTTTACAACTAAATAAACTTGAATAATGTAAAGTTTATTCAGTTTAGTTTTTTCTTCTTCATTTTATTTATCTACCTAGCAAAGCATGAGGTCATCCCTTAGAGGAGGGAGAAAGGTGGCAGAGCAATGTTCAGTAGAGATGGATTTGAGTTACTCTTTAGCCCTGGTTTGAGTGAGCTCATGACTTGTCTTCATGCACTCTGAAACTGCTATAACTTCAAGATGTATTTTTATTTGTTTTGCTGCTTTTCTAGTTAATAATAAAGGTTTTCCTCACCTTGGGTGGTAAGAGTAGGGGTAACTAAGCCTTGAAACAGGGTAAGTGCTGAAGCTGAGCTGATGGGATCCCCTGGCTTCAAGGCAATGGCATCAGCTGCTGCGTGACTGTGACTCCTGTCCTTCCCCCAGGGAAAGGCATCCCTTGGGCAGGGGCTGCATTTCCTGCTGTTGGGGCAAAGCCCCTTGGGCCAAGCCAGGGAATGTTAGTGGGAACCGAAACCTGACAGCTGGGGTGTCCCTGTGATTGGAGAGAGCAGAGCTGAGGCTTCCGTTGGTGGCAGCCCCCTCTGGAGCCTGTGTCTGTTGGGGAATACAGAGATGCTCCAGTGGCACAGGGAGGGTGTTCCTGTGAGCACACATATCTCCTGTTGGGACAGGGATGTCCTGCCTGCCTGCCCAAGGCTGGCTTTGTTGTGAGAATGGGGAAGGCAGGAGCAGCGCACCATGGCTGAGATAGATTCTTTTGGGTTTTTTTAAATCTGTTTTTATTTTCTCCTTCTGTTTGGGTACTTTGTTCTGTGGACACTCCATTGTTTCATGAGAGCTGTGTTTGGTCTTCCTGGGAATGTGTGTTTGTGTGCAGCTGGGGCAGCCACCCTTCCAGAGGGAAGAGATAACCTTGGATTTGCCCAACTCTTCGGGGGACACTGCCAGACCAGGGGAAAAAAAATCAAAATTCAAACTAGAAGGTTAAGGCTACAAAAGATGCATTTTGGGGTAGTGATTTTTTTTTTATTTTGTTGGTTTTTTTCTTTTTTGTTGGATTTTTTCCCTTTTGTTTTTGGTTGTTGTTGTTGTTGGTTTTTTGTTGTTTTGGTTTTTTTAAAGGGGGTTCAGGTGCTCTTCTTGCCACCATTTTCCTACATGGGCAGGCTTCTGCATGTTGTTCCCCCTCCCTGAGCCCTTCCTCCAGAACACAAATGCTGCTTTGCCAAAGGCACCAGCTCCCAAATCACCTTCTGAGATCCAAAATTCAGGGGTTGATGGAGATGTTCTTTCCTGCATCCTTCCTCATTTATGCTTTTGTCTCCCCTACCCTTGTTGGAGGAGATTGGATGTGGGATTTAGGGGATGCTATTCCATGGAGTTGCTGTGTGGTGTAAAGAAGAGGCTGCAGGATATGAGTGTAGGGCTGCAGGGAAGATCTGGAGAGCCAAAATCTCAGAATTTCAGCTGGACAGCTAAAACTGTGAGGGAATGAGAAGGAAAACAGCTGACTGTCCAGCCATGCTGTGCCTTGCATTTTATGCATTAAAAAGTAAATCAGTGTTAGCTCAGCAATTGTAAAATCTTGCTGATATATTTCACAGGAGAGAAGAGACAGAGTCTGTGCATGAGCATGGAGTAACTCCTGATACAAGTGCTCCTCTGAGACCTGGCGTCAGGACTGCTTGGGTGCACCAGAGCCAGCACAAACCACATCCCCAAATACCTGGAAATTGCTGCAAGAAAGAAATTTAGGAAGAAGTTCTTCCCTGGGAGGGTGGGCAGGCCCTGGCCCAGGGTGCCCAGAGCAGCTGTGGCTGCCCCTGGGTCCCTGGCAGTGCCCCAGGCCAGGCTGGATGGGGCTGGGAGCAGCCTGGGACAGTGGGAGCTGTCCCTGCCATGGCAGGGGTGGCACTGGGTCCCTTCCCACCCAAACCATTCTGCCATTGTATGGAAATGTAGGAGCAGTGGTTCCCTCCTCCTCTCTGCCCTCCCATTCCTCAGCAGCTGGGAGTGTCTGAGTGTGTGTTCGCTGCTTCAGTTACTTTAATTGAAAATATTAATTCCAGCTTTATGTCTTGATCACTGGGGCTGTTCTCCAGGTGTCTAATATCTCTTTTCTAACAGACCTTGTTGCTGGAATTTTTTAATTACCTCTGGTGAAACGTTGCTCGTGTAAATCCCTGGTGATCAATTTGTTTTCCTTCAGTTGCTCAGCAGTGAAAAGGATGCAGAGGTGGCCCCAGGGGTCTTGCCAGCATAACCCTTTCGCTGGAAAATGCTGAAAAATGTCCTGTAACTTTAAGTCAAACCCCTTTGAATTAACTATGCCTGAGTGATGTTCCAAGAGGGGTTTTAATGCCTGAGTTCTGGAGATGTGAGAGGTTACTGTGCAGGTTGATTAATCCAATTACTTCTTTTGAATAAGGTTAACAGTCCAGTCTGGTGGATGGGTTGCACTGCAATTAGCGGTGGATTTTGGTGCTGTTTGGGTACAGTGGTGCCCAGTGGGGAGGATGGCTGAGCTCTGGAGGTGGGGGGGGATGTGCTGTGGTGCCCTGGATTTTGGGAGACGCTGGTGACACCCTGAATGCCACCGGTGTCACCGCAGTTACAGCCAAGGAGCAGCCACTGCTTTAAACATTTCCAGCTGAAGGCCCTGCTGTCCCCTGGCTGCATCCCTGCCCCCCAGAGCCACGCTCCTCCCAGGACCATTTTCATCTAAAATCATCTAATGTGGGCTGGTCACTGCCCTGGGAAAGTGAACGTGCTTGTGAATTTCCATAAAGCATCACAGGGCTGTGTTACAGACAGAGGACTCTCAAAACCCAAGGGGAAAAGGCCATTTTTGACTATTTAATTAAACCCAAAGGCTGTTCTTAAGCTATTCATTACCAATCAGCTGTAAATGGTGTATATTGAGCGTGTTTTGAATCCAGCTTATTTTCACCAAGGAGTGGTGAACTCACATGGATTCGGATGGAAAAGGGGACAGTGAAGGGGAGGTTACATCACATCACTCATAAACATCACTGCTAAAGGTTTTGATTAATTGCGAATTACAGGAGAGAAGGGTAATTAATGCCAATCAAGAGGGATTTGCAGAAAGTAGCCTGGAAGGATTTCACTCTTGCAGTACGACGGGCTGTTCGGTGAAAGTCATGCTACGGGGACACTTGGCCTCTGCATGGAGTTTTTAGTTAAAAAAAGGCAAAACCCTACTCTGTAAAACCCCAATAACCTTTATTTTAATTAAAAAAGCTGTCTGCATATCTGAGCTGTATGTGAAAGGCTCATCCTGCATCAAGGATATTTTCATGGTCCTGTGCAATGTGGGAATTTTTAATCAATGCCTTGCAAGGAGAGGTGAGGAGTCTCGGAGGAGCTCTTTTGGCTGGGTGGTCCTGGATGTGCCATGAGCATCCCTGGGTGCTGGAGCCAGGGAAGGTGCTTGGGGAAGGGGTGCTGAGCTCCCTGCTCCAGAATGCTGATGCCCGCCGCACTTCCAGGTCGATCTGTAAATGAAGTCCAGTTTACCTATGTTGGCTTTATCAACAGATTTTTGCAGAGGGAGTCTGCAGAGATTTTGGGGGCTTGCAGAGTGTCCCTCTTTCTGGCAGGGGGTGGACAGTGATGGTGAAGCATTTGCAGGGCTGAGCCAGGGCTGACAGAAGAGAAACTCAGTGCTTGTGTGGGGCAGTGCTGCTGTGCTGGATGCACCCCAGGAGCTAGGCAGGGGACTCAGCAGCTCTCTGGGTGCTGGCACCCCTTGGAGCTGCTCTAACCCCGGTGAACACTAAGTTTTGAAGGGCTTTGCAGGGTCAGGTTAATTCTGCCGTGGGGCACATGCTGTAAGTCCAGGTTTAGCCCCACAGAGGGGAGAGCTGTGTCTCACCAGGCTGCTCCCAGCCCTGGCAGTGCTGCTTTGGAGCCTCCTGGGGCAAGGGGCTGCTGTGCACAGCCTGGTCCCAGCTGGACAGGGCTGCAGAGACACCCCCGAGTGCTGCCAGCTCCCACCAGCCCAGCCCAGCCCTGCCCTGCACACCTGCTGGGGCTGCTCTCAGGTGTGTGTTGGGGCGGTGCAGGTGACAGCGCACATCCCCTGTGCCTGCAACCTTGCTTTGGTTTAATTGCTTTTCAAAGGGTAGAGCAGCAAAGTGAAGCCAGAAGTTGCTGCACTGCCCAGAGCAAGTCGTAGTGTCACAGTCCACAAGGCAGTGGTTCCCCAGCCTGGGAGGAACTGCTTCTTTTGCCTTTTTTGCCCCAGATTAAAGACCAGGTTGTTTATTTGCACTGTCCCATAGCACCTGGGGCTTTACCTACTTCTGCAGCATCGGATGACTTACTGGAAGAGGAATTTTGTAGCAGGAGCAGGGCTGTGTGTGCACTCAAGACCTTGACGCTGAACTTGTCACTCCTAATTAAACCTGCAGTAACGAGCGACGCTGAGATGCCACAGAAGAAGTGGCGGGGGAGATGTTGGGAATACACGAGTCGTTGGCTCTTAGTTACATGTAACACTATTGATTAGTCCTGGAAATTGTCCTGAAAATCACAGCTAACTAAAGAAAAGCCTTCAAGGGTACCCCCAGTGTTTCTGTTCTAGTGTCAGGGCCTGCCTGCAGCCCCCCTGTGCTCGGTGCCAGTTTTCTGTCTGCCTTTGGTGACACGGGGTTGGTGAAATGATGAAATGAGGCCTTTTAAATGCCCCTTCATTAGAAATGCTTCTAATGAGCCAGTGGATAAATGCTGCAGATGCTGCTTGTCCAAGCACTGCTCAGCTGCTGTGACAATTTATGCAAATCGTCATTGGAGTTAATTTGGGCGGGGGAATAACATTCCACAAGGAGAAATGGAGCAGATTTAGTGCTGGTGGGACACTTGGAGCCATCCATCAGCATGACAGCTCTTCAGGGGGAGAGGAGAACATCCCTATGCCTCAAAGGCATCAGTGAAGCACATGGTTTGCTCAAATTCAGGGGCCCCTGCAGTGTTTGGGGATGGAGAGGTGCTCCCAAAAATTAAGGAGCCCTGCCTTAAAGGAGGCATTGTCTGGGTGTGCATTTGTGTGTTGCCTAGGGTCCATCTCTACTAGCATGAGGATGATGGGGCATATGAGGAGTGGTGAAGATAATGCCCATCTTCCCTGGCTCTGCTGTTTGTTTTTGTACATTTTTATCAGCCCTGGGAAACCCTCAATTTGCTTGTTCTCATGTTAAGGAATTAGAGATATTCCTGCAGAGTGCCACTGTCTTTCCCTTTACATTTAACACCCTCAGCAGGTTAGCACTTTCATTCTGTAGCTCGAAATGATGTTTTTTGGGCTTTTTAAGAAGTAAAACACTATTTATCTTTTCCCTATCCCTAGAGCATGATGCTGTTGTAGTGTGTGTCCCCCACTCGGAGCTGAAATGATAATTTGCCAGTCCTTTTGGTGTTTGCGGGGATTTAGGGTGAGGAAGAAGTTGGTCTTTTGTTACTGGAGGTGCCTGTTTTGAGTGGATACCCTCTGGGCTCGTGCTGGAGATGCTGGATTTGTGTTTTTCCCCCACCAGCACTGGGTACCGGCATCGGGCAGGGGAGAGATGCACAACCCTGGGCCATCCCTGCCTGCCCTGCACCAGGCACTCTGCCACCCCTCGTGTCCCCTGTGAGGCTGTGCCAGCTGGTGGTGCCCGGCAGCTGGCAGAGGAGCCAGACCAGGCTGAGACACCGGGGTCAGCAGGTCCCGCAGTCACGGCACAGCTTAGGGAGACTTGACCTGAATTTGAGCTTGGCTTGTCTGTCGGGCAGGAGAGAAATTGCTATCCTGGGATGAAAGCCTCATTCAGAGGATGGGAAAGCGAGGATTATGATTTGCCATCTGCCTCCATATTCAGTAATGTAAATAATAAAAAAAAGGTAACGATCCACAAGTCCCTCAATGGGGATATTTTGCTGCGTCATGGACAAAGCAGATTTTTCTCCTGAGCCACTGCCAAGTGGGGCAGAAGGGAAATTTAAGGCTGCAGGGCACCCAGGAGAGGCCCCTTTTCATGTCCCCCTCCTGCCGGCACACATCCAGTGGCTCTTCCCAGCACCCAAGGGTGCTGCAGGTTTGCAAACACAAACAATGGGCCACAGCAGAGTCACTCCTCCCGCAGCCACCAGTGGGACCCTGCTGTCTTGGGCACAACAGCAGAGCCTGGCCCAAGCCACCTGTGCTGCTCAGCCCTGCTCAGTACCAACCAAAATTTATGAGGAGAAGTTTGTTTGGTTTAGCACAGAGGCTGAGAGAGAAGCTGTGCACATCCAGACAGGGGCTGCAAATAAAATCCTTTGTTTGTTTGTTTGTTTGTTTGTTTGTTTTATATCTGGAAGAGCCTCTTTAAATGATCTCTGGGGAGTGATCTCCAATACTAGTTTAAAAAGGAGGATAGGGAACAGAAAAATGATCCCCCCTGAGTGTGTGGTATGGCCACTTTTAGTTCCACTTACAGCTTGTACTTTCACTATAAAAGAGCACAGTTTGGGAAAACCTCAGTTTTAGTAATAGATAGCTTGTGAGTGAGAGCTGGAAGGTGGTTGTTGGTCTGTTTGAGTGTAAGCAGCTTAACCATTCACATGCTGGTTGTGTGAATATAAATATTCCAGGGAAGCCAGGGCTGACATTTGGGCTGGTTTTTCTTTTGTGTGTATTTTTTACCCTGTTTGAAAGCACCCAGCCATACTGGACACAGAACAATATAGAATTAGGTTAGCAATAAACCCACTGCAAAGGGAGAAAAGTAGAAGTGTGCTTGCTTTACAGAGAAAAATATACAGAGATTTGTCCTGATTTCCACCTTGTGCTAGTTAACATTTGTGTATTCACCTTTGATTTTTTTTTTAAATTCACTGTTTCTGTTTTCAATAAAGTCCTTCCATAGGATTTTCTTAACCTGCATGGAAGAACCTTTGTCATGACATACTATGTCTTCATCCCTGTTACTGAATTCCCAGTGGTGAGAGGAATTGCTATTTTACTAGTTATTGCTATTTTATTGCATGAAAATGCAATATTTTGCTGCTATTTTATTTATCATTTATTTCATTTTGGGTTTGCTGCTGTGCCCTCCCTCTATCTGCAGTTTGTTGGAAGGATGCCCCTGGAAAAATGCCCTTGACCCAGGAGCAATGAAAACTTCCCGGGGGTCAGCTGTGAGTGTTGGCATTCCTGAAATAACTCAGGGGATAAAAACCCAGCAATATAACGATGGATTTGCTGACGTCCAGCTCTCCGTGAAGACTTGCAGCAGCCAAACAGCCCAGACGAAGCTGAGATCCCTAGTTTTTAATATTTTTTACCTAATGGAAGATTATACAATTTTCTTAATGTAATGAGAATGATGCTCAGTCCGTGGAGTTGTAACTCGTTGCCTGCATCTCTCCTGGCTGAGATGGAGCACGCTGCCCACAGTTTGCTGGGAGTGCCTTTGGCCAGCACCGAGGGCTTTGAAACAGTAAAACAAGACCTGCCTCTTCTAATTTAATGTTGGTTTTAATCTGCATCCGCAGCGGCAGCCTGCTAAAATCTAAATCAAATCAGGAGGTGGGGATTGAATTTATTAAGCTTCTGCTTAAGCTGTGTGGAATAATGCAAGAGGCAGTGAGAGCACTGTATGGCTTTAGTTTTATTGGGGATCTGGTTAAAGAAAAAAAATCACAAAGTAAACCAGGTTTAAAAAAAAGACCTTTTTTTTTAGAGACTGAACATGCAGAGACATTTCTAGTTAATTTTAGCATATCGTTTAAAGGCATCCTTGAGGACTGAAGGGATCTTTTTCTTAAAAAAACAAATTAAAGAAAGAGAAAATGTATGGAAACCCTAGAGAGTCTGGAGGTTGACTGGCTTGCCCAGGGTTGTGTCTCCTGAGCCCAAAGTCAGGTTAATCCTTCATCCCCAGTGCTCTGAGATGGGGCCGTGTGCCCTCTCCCTTAGAACAAGCTCCTCCAGCAGATCAGGAGGCTGTTAAAGCTCTCAGGATGCCTGGACAAGGCTCGTGGTGCGATGAAGTGATGCTGGAAATGTGATTATGGAAGCAGCAGCTCACAGGGATGCTCTCCCCACCCGGGGCTGGTTTTGGTGATCCTCTCACCCGAGTGGGTTGGTTTGTCAAAAAGAGGGGGTGCGAGGCAGTTTTGGGGAGCAGGTTGCAGAGGTCAGGGGCAGGGAGTGCCGGGGAGTGAGGGTGGTGAGCCCAGCGTGGCCCCACCGAGGGCTGCCCCAGCCTCCTCAGGCTCCAGCTACCGCTGGCCTTGTGAAGATGGGCCCGTGACAAAGCGCTTGGGTTCCAGCAGCGTGTGCCTGACATATCCGGGATTTATGGCTGGAAGGGAGGGCTGGGATGGGGGTTTGTGCGGGAGGGCAGAGGGAGGGGAGGAGCACAGTGGGATGAATGGTGCTCCCCTCTCCGGGTGTGTGCATGTGCACGCACCACAGGACAGCATTAGAGATGCTTGGGCAGCTGCATTCATTCACAGCAAGCAGCCTGTGCTAACAGCCCCCGGCTCTGCAGCAGGCTGGGAGCTGCCTGGCCACCCCCTCGGTGTGGGGAGTGCCTGACCACAGCTGGGATCTGCCAGCCAGGGTGTCCCCAGGGCCCCTGGGGCCTTGCAAACACCTCTGTCCTGCCTAGTGCTTTCTGTCCTGCATGGTGCATACTGTCCTGTGTGGTGCATTCTGTCCTGCGTGGTGCATGCCTTCCTGCATGGTGCATGCTGTTCTGCGTGGTGCATGCTGTCCTGTGTGGTGCATTCTGTCCTGCATGGTGCGTTCTGTCCTGTGTGGCTCCTTGCACATGTGTGTGTGCACAAAGTCTGGGAAAATCAGTTATTATAATTATTATAATAATTGTTATTATTATTACTACTCCTCTCTAGTGCTGTGGTGAGGTGGCTGGTGGGCTGTGGAGCCTCCCACCAGCAGGCTGTGGGCAGTGGGTGCTGAGAGCTGTCACACCTGGGTGGCTCCTGGCCGTGGCTGGTGATGAATTGCTGAGGGGGGTGGCCCATGGGACCTCTTGCTGCTGCTGGAGCTGTAGCCAGGTTTCAGCCTCTTAAGTGTTGATAAGTTCCCCCATTCCAGGCTGCTCTGGGGTCAGTGTGTCCCTGTCTGCAGCCACCAGTGCAGGCAGGGCCAGGGCTCAGCCCAGCCCCGTGTGCAGGTGGAACTTTTGCAAGGTTGCCAAGACCAGCAACACCTTGTGTTTGAAGCTGCCCTGAGCCGGGTACATCCTGATCCTTGGCTATTTTGGGCACCTCTAGGGCGTGTCTGAATCTCACTTTTTGCCAGCAGAGAGCTGGCACTGGATGAATCCACAGTGGACCCCAACCAGCCCCTTCCCCACTGCAGCCTCTCTTCTTTGTGGCAGGGAGAGCACTGAAGGCCCATGAGGTGCTAGAGCTGGTGTGCTGCGAAAATTCAAGTTTTCACATCTTTCCCCCCCACTCCCTGGTAAAACTGTTGTTCTGGGAATACGATTGTGTGGCTCCATTAACATCTAAAGGTTCCTGCTGCTGTAGCTATTGAGCAGCTCTAAAAATAATTACGTGTGATAACTATAAAAATCTATTGCTTTTCAGCTGCTAAGTGGCCTGTCAGGTGGTGGCTGCCGCTGTGTTAACTCGTTGGTTGCCACAAAATGTTGCTTGGACATTGTGTGCTGGGGTTTGGTTTCGAATGAAGGCCAAAACCACTTTTGGGGATCTGGGGCTGCTGTCACTTGGGCTGGCTGGGACTTCCCCCAGCCCCTGGAGCTCTGAGTAGGAATAAGATTCTGCAGCTCCCGCTTCAATCAGCAGGAGGAATAGGGGGGAGAGCTGCCCCAAAGGGCCAGTAAATCTGTGGGTGTTGGAGGGTTTCTGTTGGCTCTGTGGGCTGGAGGATCTCGGGTTTGTTGTTGCTGAAATGGCTCCCAAGGTATTAAAAAGTCTTTTTTTTCCCAGCCCCAAGCTTGAGGAAAAAGTCGAGATTCCTCAACTCAGGTTTTCAAGGTTCTTTATTTGCTCTTATCTAATACATTCTCTTCCTGACCCACTGAGGTCTGTCCAGCAGGTCAGACAGAAGCACACTGACCACCCTCAGGGCAGTGTTATCTTTTTATACTAAAAAACTATGTGTACTTTATTTACAATAACTTTCCAATACCTATCACCTATGTTAGACACTCTGTCTCTATCCTAAACCAATCTAAAAGTGTCACCATCACAGCAGAAGGTGGAGGACAAGAAGAAGAAGGAGAAAGACTGGACATGTCCAGATTCCTCCATCTTGCCTCTTGAGCCCCCATTCTGAAAATCCCAAAATTCTACATTTTCACCCTGTGATAAATTCACTATCATTCTACTCAAACTTTTGTGGCTTGTAACTCTTCGCACAAAGCTGATGATTGTTTCCATGGGTTAAAATCAAAGACACAGGTGTCTTTGACTCTGTGCCAAGGTGTCTGAGCCCTGTGCCAGGGTCTTGAGTCCTGCAGGGCAGTGTTATTTTTTTATACTAAAAAACTATGTGCACTTTATTTACAATAATTTTCCAATACCTATCACCTATGTTAGACACTCTGTCTCTATCCTAAACCAATCTAAAAGTGTCACCATCACAGCAGAAGGTGGAGGACAAGAAGAAGAAGGAGAAAGACTGGACATGCCCAGATTCTTCCATCTTGCCTCTTGAGCCCCCATTCTGAAAATCCCAAAATTCTACATTTTCACCCTGTGATAAATTCACTATCATTCTACTCAAACTTTTGTGGCTTGTAACTCTTCGCACAAAGCTGATGATTGTTTCCATGGGTTAAAATCAAAGACACAGGTGTCTTTGACTCTGTGCCAAGGTGTCTGAGCCCTGTGCCAGGGCCTTGAGTCCTGCAGGGCAGCCAGAGCAATATCCTGGGTTCTGACAGGAGGAGTCCAGCACCAGCCTGGCTCCCTGAGCTGGGCTGCACAGGTCTGCCTTGAGGCTTCCCCCTTGGTGGCCCTGGCTTTGTAGATGCAAAAGAAAAGGTTAAATTTAACTTAATTCATGAATTCATTTAAATCCAAGTGTGTTCCTGGAGCCTGTTTGTGTGTTCACCTCCAGCTGAAGGAGCTGGCTTTGGTGTCCTCATTTTCCTGCCTCTGTCTGTGGCAGTGGGTTTGGGTCAGGGGACCAAACTGCCTTGTTTTGAGCAAAATAAACACTCTTTGGTATAGGGACTGCTGGGGGTGAATTGAGTTATTTCATAAAAGCCTTCTGGAAAGCTGGGTTGGTTTTTTTTTTCCCAGGGAAATTAAATTCCCCGTTTACCTTGACACTTTATCCTGCTTTGCTAGATTGGTAACGAGCGAGTGTACACCTTGTCCAGGAGAAAATTAGACTGAAAAATTAGATTCTGGTCTGTAATTAACCCCAAGAACTAAAACTGGATTTATTTTTTCTTTTACTAAAATAAATGGTTTAGCTGCATTGACTTTACAGTAAGTGTGAGGCTGTATTAATGGAGAATTAATTTATTTCTCATTTAATTTCCCTAAATTTCATAGTGTTTAAACTTTTTCTTTCTTTTCTTTTCCACCTCTCCAGTACACCAGGGTTTGGATTCCTGACCCTGATGAAGTTTGGAGATCGGCTGAAATTATCAAGGATTACAAAGAAGGAGATAAAAGCCTCCAGCTGAAACTTGAAGATGAAACTGTAAGCTTTATTCTTTTTAGCAATTTAAAGCTTCGAATTAATGTGTGAAGAAGCCTGAGCCATTTCATAGTTTCTGTGAAGTGGTTTAAAATGTGTTTTATTGCCTCAACACTTTCACTTTTTCCCTGCCTGCTCTCTCCCTAGACACTTGTGTTACAGTAGGTTGCGAGAAAAGCCCTTGACCTCCATCATCTCTTTTCATTTCCTGGCAAACTGGTAATAGTCTGTGATACCAGGATGTATTTTTTTAATAGCAGCAGTATGTCAGAAGTGCCAGTTTGTGCTTTTTGCTGCTGAACAAATTGTGGAGAGCACGGCTGGTGGCATCCACTCAACCTCGGGTGTTGATGGAAAACCCACACACGGCTCAGAGGGGGCTGCTGTGCCACAGCTTTCTCCACGCCTCAGTTTCCCTCTCTGAGCATACTCTTACATAAACTCCTTTTTTCTCTGCTTCATTTTTAAATGAGAAAAGCTTTTAAAAGGGAAAAACACAAAACTCATTTAAATGTAGATGTTTTCTAGCCGCGCGCTGGTTCCAAATGCGCAAACAGCCCGGGCTGTAGCGTGAGTGCAGCCAGCAATTAATCATCCCCAGAGCAGGACACAGGCTGGGGAGGAGCAGCTGCTCCCTGTTCCACACAGAGCCTCCTGGGGTGGGACACTGGGTGACAGCAGGGAACTGCAGATGAAGTTAACCACGGCATTTGCATCAGCTGCAAATTCAGTTTATGGGAAGGGAGCAGCCGTGCTGTGTGTGCCCACCACGAGCTGCCTGCTGTAGCAGGAAGAATAAATACATTTTTCATGAAGAATTGCACCTAAACCATCTTTCTTCAGTGAGCAGGTGGGGTTTCCTGAGCTGCCTAGAGTGTGATCTGCTCCATTGCCTGGCAGAGTTAGCAGAGACCACCCACTACAGATCCATATGTGCTGAGCAGGATGGGTGATTCCCATCCCCTCCACACCAGACGTTTCCCCACCGTGGGGAACATTTTCACCACATTGCCTGATGGAAGATGGAGAACAGGAACGAGCTGTGGTTGATGAGGCAGTTTGTCAAAGCAGTTTTTCTTTCAGAGCAGCTCCAGCTCGGGCTGTTGGCAGTGTGTGAGTGTGCCAGGTTTGCAGAGAATGTTGTTGATGTTGGGGTCTGCACCCAGTGCTTGGTGCTGTTGCTCCTTTCCTGGCTTGGTCTCAGGCTTTTGTTGTCCTGCCCAGTTTGCTCTTCCAGCACAGGGCAGCTTTCTGAGGAGGATAAAGGATGGAGGATGCTTGATGCCTTTTTACCTTCCACAGTGATAAATCTGGATGAGGAGGTGCACAGATGCCACCCTGCAACCCCTTGGAAGCACTAGGCATAGAATCATCATTTTATTGTGGAATGGTTTGGGTTGGAAGGACCTTAAATTTCATCCCATTCCACCCCCTGCCATGGGCAGGGACACCTTCCACTGTCCCAGGCTGCTCCCAGCCCCATCCAGCCTGGCCTTGGGCACTGCCAGGGATCCAGGGTCAGCCACAGCTGCTCTGGGCACCCTAGGCCAGAGCCTCACTGCTTTTACAGCAAAGAACTTACTCCTAATATCTTACCTAAGCCTACTGTCCTACAGCTTAAGGTAATTCCCCCTTGTCCTGTCCCTGCCTGCCTTGTCCCCAGGGGCTGTGCAGCTCTCCTGGAGCCCCTGCAGGCCCTGGCAGGGGCTCTGAGGTGTCCCTGGAGCTTCTCTGGTGCAGCTGAGCAGCCCCAGCTGTGCCAGGCTGGCTCCAGAGCAGAGGGGCTCCAGCCCTGGCAGCATCTCCGTGGCCTCCTCTGCACTGGCTGCAGCAGCTCCAGCTCCTTGTGCTGTTGGAGCCAGGGCTGGGCACTGATGGGTGCCTGGGTGCCCATCTCACCCACAGGAGCTCCTGTCTTCCACCTGTGCTCAGGCTGCCAAAGTACACCTGCTCCTATTGCTGGGTGCTACAACCCCCATCCTCCCCTCCTGGCTGGGATCTCCTGCAGTTTGAATACTTCAGCAGGAATTATTTTTTTCCTCTTCAATCTGGGTATTTCCCTGGAAACTAAAGGGGCTGAGGAGCCCTGCAAGGTCAAATCCTTTTGTGCAGCTGAGCTGAGTTCAGGATCAGCAACATTAAAGTACAAGGTGATGAAAGGATTACCAGTTGTTGTAGGTAGTAGCTTAATAAGCGTGTCACAATCATGGGGAAACACGGAACATCTCATTTTGGGGTTGTGCAAGAGGCCTGAGGTCTTTGGGAGTGCCCTGTTTGATGCTTTCCTGTATGAAGTCCTGCCTGGATCTGTGTCATGTTGGACTGAAAAGCTCTGGCAAAGGGGAGCAGCACTTGAGTGCATCAGGTTGGAGATACCCAGCACACGTACCTTCAGGGGATTCAAAGCTGTAGAAAGCCTTTTGTTCCTGACAGCCACCATGCATTACCCAGCTGTTCAGTGTTTCCTTTTGTCCTTGTGCTTTAAGTGAGTCTTCACGGGTTTTGTGGCTCCTGGCTCTGCTCTGTATGCACGAGAGCTCCCTCTGAATGAGGAGCTGGCTGTTAAATATCACAGGGCATCCCTGGTGTGTTTGCCATTAAGATGAGAGACTGAGTGCAAACTCTTGAAAATTGGCATTGACTGTGTGGATAAAACCAGTCTGAGGTTGTCAGACACGCTGAGGGAGCCTCTCCTCGTGCACTTGGGTCAGCCTTCCTTGAGCTGTTTGCACGGGCAGGGATCCAGTGCAGTCACAGTGGTTTTGCTTGGAAGCTGGGAGTCCTCCCTTCTGATGGGAGCTGAGCATCAGGCCTCCCTTCTGAGGCACCCTGTGGGAAGCAGCATCACTGGAAATTTTTTTTTCCCTCCTCTGTAAAGAAAAAAAAATGCAGTTTTTCTTTAGTTGATGGTTCTGTTGCTCATTTGGGAATGAGTCAAAAATAGCATAAGGCTGCCCATATGCCAACTTCAACAGTGTAACCTGGCTCCTCAGACACTTCAGCAGCAGGGACTCTGTGCTTCTCCATGTCCTCTCTGCCTCAAGGGGCGCCAGGTTTCAGGTATAAAAGCAACCTGAATTAAAAATGAGCTGAGAAATTGCTCTGATGGTAAAAGCATGGTCTAGTTTGGAATGAGGCTGCTTTTCCAAGAGCAGGAAGATGCTTATATCAGGTGAAGCTGTGGGTTTCTGTTGCTGCTGTCACTGCTCAGAGCTGGCTGAAGGCTGTTTGTCCCAAGGCTGGCCTGAAGATGATACAGATGTGGCCAGGTTGGTGCTCATGGACCATCAGTGTCCACCAGGACCATGTGGTGATCAGCTCAAAGGCATTACCAGAGGGTTGACCTGGCACCAAGGGGCTTTTAATTTAATTTAAAATTAAAGAGCAAAGTGTGTCAGTGTTTAACACTAGCAGGAGTTACGCCTGGAAAAGCCACAAGCCATTAAAGGAGCTGCTGTTTTTTTGTGTTCCTCGTGTGTCTCCTCAGCTCTATGAATATCCCATCGACCCGCCAGGGAGTGAGCTGCCCTTCCTGCGCAACCCTGACATCCTGGTGGGGCAGAATGACCTGACAGGCCTCAGCTACCTGCACGAGCCCGCCGTCCTGCACAACCTCAAGGTCAGGTTCCTCGAGTCCAACCACATCTACACCTACTGTGGTGAGTGTCCAGAGCACACCTTCAGCTCCTCAGGGGTCGTGGGGCTACAGAGGATCCCCTTGAGACCATCAGTGTGAGGAAAGCCTGGGGGTGGTGGGTTTAGTTTTGAGTGTGTGTAAAACCAGAGGTGGTTTCTGAGGGCTGGTGCACTGTGACCCTGCTGAGCTCATGGTCCACCTGCTCTTGGTGGGAGCATCTTGTCAGATGAGTCTGAGGCCAGCCTTGCACGTGCTTGGCAGCCACACAGGGGAAAAGTAGGAATTAAATAACCAGTGAACATGGCATGCCAGACAGAGAGATACTACTGAGGAATGTCCATAGCAGGTTTTCCTCCAAAAAAAAAGTAAAAAACTTCCAGTACTCCATTTCCTTCTGTTTCTTCATGGCTTTGGGAATTATCTAACTCCCAAATTCAGAGTAGGAGAAGGGCAGGTGTGAACTTGGACTTGTGATTTTTGGGGAGGGTGCTTTGCCAAAGCTATCCAGGAAAGCAGTTACCTGTGCATGGACAGCAACAAGGTGCAGATTGAAAAATTAAGAAGAAAGGAAAGAAGGCAATTCACAGAATCTCAGACTTGTTTGGCTTGGAAGGGGTTTTAAAGATCATGTTCCAACCCCCTGTCATAGGCAGTGACAGCTCCCACTGTCCCAGGCTGCTCCACGCCCCGTCCAGCCTGGCCTGGGGCACTGCCAGGGATCCAGGGGCAGCCACAGCTGCTCTGGGCACCCTGGGCCAGGGCCTGCCCACCCTCCCAGCCAGCAATTCCTTCCCAATGTCCCATTTAGCCCTGCCTCTGTCAATGGGAAGCCATTCCCTGTGTCCTGTTAAAGCTGCTGTGTACAGCTGTGACTGGGGTTGCAGCGGAGAAAACTGGCAGGAGGAGATGACTTTTTAAAACAGTGCCCTAGAAATATGTTGTCTCTGTGGGTCTGAGTAATGTTAACTTTCAGTATTTAATGATGTGTAGTGTTGGATTACTGGCATAACTTGCAGCCTCCTGCCGCTGCACATGTTCCCTCAGTCACTCACAGGCCTGCTTTCAACCAAAGTCAGTGAGGTTTTGTGAAGGCAGCTTCTAAGATGGTTCATGATTATCTGGAGCACAGCATTGATGGGCATGCAGGTGTTTGGGCTGTGTAGGTTTGGTTGCAAAGCTCTGCCTGGCTGCAGCATGCCTCGTGCTTGGGTTATAAGGTGGCTAAGAAGGGCAGGAAGGTGCCTGTCTGAATTGAGCAGAGCCCTTCAGCTTTGTTTGCTTTGTGGTTTTGGTGAGTCAGGGAAATTGTTGGGTGACCTGAGCAGAACCAAGAAGCCAGCAGGCAGGAGCAGGGCTCGGGGGGGTGAGGCAGCTGGGTCAATGTCCTGCAGGGCAGCTGCTGGCACAGTCACTGCCCTTTGCCTTTCCTGGTGTTTGCTGCAAGCTGAGAGCTCCTGTGCTCCTGTAATGGGAGCGTGCCTGAGCTCTGGGCTGGCTGGGCTGGGAGCACAACACTGGCCCCACAGCCAGGTGAAGTGGGGACATTGGAGGATTGGGGACACTGGGGACGTTGGGGGTAGTGGGGACACTGGGGACATTGGGGACATCATTGGGGGATTGGGGACATTGGGGGGATTGGGGGACGTTGGGGATTAGGAACATTGGCAGTGGCCCCACAGCCAGGTGCAGTGGGGACGTAGGAGGACTGGGGGCATTGGAGACAGTGAGGACATTGGAGACAATGAGTACATTGGGGACATCATTGGGGGCATTGGAGGCAGTGGGGACATTGGGGACATTGGAGGCAGTGGGGACATTGGGGACTTGGGGATCGTTGGGAAATTGGGGACATTGGGGGGATTGGGAACATTGGCACTGTCCCCACAGCCAGTTATACTATGCTGGCCCCACAGCCAGGTGGGGGACTGAGGACACTGGGGACATTGGGGGCAGTGAGGACATTGGGGACATTGGGGGCATCATTGGGGGATTGAGGACATTTGGGGGACTGAGGACATTGGAGACTGGGGACATTGGCGCTGGCCCTACATCCTGGAGCACAATGCTGGCCCCACAGCCAGGAGCAGTGGGGACATTGGGAGATTGGGGGCACTGGAGACATTGGGGACAGTAAGGACATTGGGGACATGGGGACATCACTGGGGGACTGGGGACATTGGGGGATTGGGGACATTGGGGATTGGGAACATTGGCACTGGCCCCACAGCCAGGTGTATGACACTGGCCCTACAGCCAGGAGCATGATGCTGGCCCCACAGCCAGGTGTACAGCGCTGGCCCCACAGCCAGGTGCATGACACTGGCCCCACAGCCTGGTGTACAGTGCTGGCCCCACAGCCAGGTGTATGACACTGGCCCCACAGCCAGGAGCATGATGCTGGCCCCACAGCCAGGTGTATGACACGGGCCCCACAGCCAGGTGTATGACACTGGCCCCACAGCCAGGAGCATGATGCTGGCCCCACAGCCAGGTGTACAGCGCTGGCCCCACAGCCAGGTGCATGACACTGGCCCCACAGCCAGGTGTATGACACTGGCCCCACAGCCAGGAGCATGATGCTGGCCCCACAGCCAGGTGCATGACACTGGCCCCACAGCCAGGTGTATGACACGGGCCCCACAGCCAGGAGCATGATGCTGGCCCCACAGTCAGGTGTACAGCGCTGGCCCCACAGCCAGGTGCATGACACTGGCCCCACAGCCAGGAGCATGATGCTGGCCCCACAGCCAGGTGTATGACACTGGCCCCACAGCCAGGTGCATGACACTGGCCCCACAGCCAGGTGCATGACACTGGCCCCACAGCCAGGTGTATGACACTGGCCCCACAGCCAGGTGTACAGCGCTGGCCCCACAGCCAGGTGTATGACACTGGCCCCACAGCCAGGTGTACAGCGCTGGCCCCACAGCCAGGAGCTCCTGGAGCTCCTTGCAGGCGCAGCTGAGACCTGCCCGACCCAAAACTCCCCAGAGGTGGAGCTTGGATGCAGAGCAGCTCCCTGGAGCCCAAGGGGAGTACACGTGTGGCTTGGCCTCTCATCAGCTCCCTGCTCAGTGCCCAGAGCTGGAGAGGAGGCAGACATGAAAGCCTCAGAGCAGGCTCTGGCATTCCTTCCCTGTGATTTATGTATTTCACTTTTATTTGGGCACATTCTTTGTTAGGAGTTTTACTCACAACCCAGGCAAGGGGAAAACCCAAGATGTTTGTTTGGGTCTAGCAGGGCTTTGGTTGCACAGGAATTGCTTTTCTGTAGTGCTGGCTCAGGCTGTGTTGATCTCTTCTCACCCCTTCTGCAAAGCCTGTCTTCACACAATGGGGATTATTGTATATTTTTGCTCTTCTCACCAGTTTTGTGCATCTCCTTTGTAGCTGTACAGGAGTTTACTGCCTTGCTATTGAAGGGGATGCTGAGATAACAATTATGAGCTCTTCCCCACTCACTTTCTTTGTTAACTCTCAATCATTGCATTTTAAAATCTTACTGAAGCAACTAAGACAAGTCCCGAAAACTCAGAAATACCAACCCCCTGCCTGTCTGTCTGCCCTCAGGTATCGTGCTGGTGGCCATCAACCCCTTTGAGCAGCTGCCAATCTACGGGCAGGATGTCATCTACGCCTACAGCGGCCAGAACATGGGGGACATGGACCCCCACATCTTCGCCGTGGCCGAGGAAGCCTACAGGCAGATGGCCAGGTCAGTGGGGATACCCAGCCATGGGAGTTTGGGTAAAAAGTGGGCAAAGATGCCATCAAATGCTCCAGATACTCAGTGAAAGGAAAGTCGTGAAAGACAGTGTGCTGGAGGTCAGGTATTTCTAATTAATTCTGCCTAATGACTTGATCCCAGCTTGTACCCAGGCTGCTGGGCTGATGGGGTCCCTGTGCTCCTCAGGAACTCAGGGGTTTTGCAGGGGATCCCTTCTTGGATGAGTTTCCTGGAAAAAATTCAAACCACTCTGCAAGTGTCATGTTTAATAGCTTAGAGGAAACCACATTTCAGATAGTTTGGTGAGATAATCAAACTAAATCCAGAAGCTGATGTTAATTGTTGCTTTATGGGGATATTGTGATTTTGAGTTAAGTGTTAACTGGCAGATACTTGGAGATATTTATGGGTCCCTCAAATCCTCCCTTCACCAGATGGATATGGTGAGAGTTTTACTTTATTTATTTCTGTGCTTGTTGTGTTGCTGGGGACAAATGTAGGATTTTTTTTCCTAAGAAACAAGTCAGGATCCAAAAGAGAATTGGAGAGGAAAGTGAAAATTGTTGTACCAGGGATCATTTTATTGTAGTTGTCAGGACTCACACTGTGTTTTTGTTTGCTTGTGAATTAGCTGAGATTTCTGTACAGTCCTGGCTTTTAACAGCAAGAGCAAGCACTGAACCATTTTCCAAGGTTCTTTCTTTCTGCTGTGTCCTGTGTCTGGGTTTTAGTGGTGAGTTAGGATGTATTTCTAATAAAAATGAGCCGGATTTCAATCCAGAAATGCATCTGGAGGAGCACTGCCATGGCCAGAGATCAGATGGATTGCACCCAAACTGAGTCCAGCCTGCACTGCACTCCAGCAAGTGCTTGTGCTCTGGGGAAAACTGCTTTGAGAACAGTTCAGGGATTTGGGGAGCTGCCTGCAGAAGGAGGAAGATTTAGGATTTTGTCCTTGTGTGATTCCAGACTGAGCAGCAAGCTGCAGGGCTCTTTTTAGGAGATACCAGGGTTTTGCTGACCCGTGTGGACAGGACCTGTGGGTTTTCCAGGGCAAATGTCTAAAACACAAGCCAGCAACTCGCTTTTCCGCTGAAGTTTTTGAAGGGACAATATTCAGGTGCTGAGGTTTGCTAGGTGCTGTTCTCCCACATCCCTCAGGAATTATGCAGGCAGAGGGATAGCAGCTCTAGCTAACAATGCTTGTCTCTGCTTCCCTCCTTATCAGAATAAAACTACTTTTGACAGCAGCCCATAAAGGATAACTGCTGTCTCTGGGTGGTTCAGACTGCTCTGTTTTCAAGGGGACAGGAAAATAACCACCTTCAGAGCTCTCAGGCAAGGTGCTCACTGCTCAGTGCTCCTCTGGTGCTGTTTTGGGCTGTTATTACGGTAATTGCAGGCTTGGGTACAAAAGAGGGTTTCAGACAGGGCTGAGAGGAGATTGGGACATGGATTATAGGAATCTACCTGGTTATTTGAAATGTGCCTTAAAATGTGGCACACCGAGTTTTAAGTCTTTGCGCTCCTGGGTGAGTATTGTGTTCTCTGTAGCTTGATCCAAGATTTTTCCTCCATGGTGCTCCGAGGAGAGTGGAGGAGATGCTGGGGCAGGGGGTGTGGATGGCATAGCCCCAGGGTGATGGATAAAGGAGTTCTTTTTGCCCTTTTTCCAGCTGAAATGCTGACTCTGTGGGATGCCTCATGTCTGCAGCTCAGCTTTGCTGCTTTGGGGTGAGGTGGGACGTGGCTTGTTAAACCTAAACTGGTGCAAAGATATCACTTGTTTTGCAGTTCAGCTTTTAAACAATTGGATTATGTCTGGTGCATCCTTATAGATCAGCAATAAAACTCAAGCCTGCCATCTCAGAAGGTCAAATTTGCAAGGTGACAGAGAGCAGGAAAACAGTCTGGCCAGTCTTGGGGGTTTTTGAATATTTTATGTCCATTAGTGGCCCAGAGCACACAGGGAAAGCACAGTGAAGGGGATTGAATGGAATTGAGTGGGATGACAAGGGAAAAGGGCACAAAACTAAAGACTCTATGTTAAATGAGAAAAATTGGAGGTAATTAGATTTTCATTTCTGAGCTTTCCTTGCAGAGACAGGGTGGCAGGGCAGAGTGTAAGGTAGTCAGTGTGTACAAGTGTTAGTGACTTGCTCCTGTGCTTTCCCACTGCCCCAACCCCAGTGCCCCAGAGATGGGACAGGAGGCACCTTCATAGGTGACTGTGTGGCATCCTGTGTTTGCTTTTGTCCTGTCATCAGAAAATGCCAATTTAAAAGGGAAACCCACCCCCCGCCAAAAAAAAAAAAAAAAAGAAAGGAAAAACTAAAAGCTATTGGTGGTGCTGAAGGTGTTGTGTAACAACACCTGATCCCTTTTTTGAGTCAGAATTTTTCATAAAGCACCTGAACATCTACAGTGGATTCAGTGTGCATTAAAACTCCCCTTAAGTTTCACAAAGAGGATGTTTTTGCAGCACTTTCATGTGAAACAGCTTAAGCAAAAAAACCAAAAACAAAAACAGGCAAGTGATTAAAATTCATATGTAACATCCTCTAATTTTTACAGTGGCCAGCTCTTTAGAAACTCCCCAGATACCCAGTGTGGGACTAAACACACTCAGTTCATTGAAACAGTGCTGTTTTAAACAAAATGAGCAGCATGGAGTCAGTTTGCTCCAAGTGCTGCTGCTGGAGGCGGTGGAGTCAAGTGTTGGGAGGGTGGAAGAGTGGATAATTTGGTGATTGTTAGTGGTGGTGAGATGGTGGAAGGATGGATCATTTAGAGATTGTTAGTGGTGGTGATGGTTGGTGGTGCTGGGATGGTGGAAGGATGGATAATTTGGTGATTGTTAGTGGTGGTGAGATGGTGGAAGGATGGATCATTTAGAGATTGTTAGTGGTGCCAGGATGGTGGAAGGATGGATAATTTGGTGATTGTTAGTGGTGGTGAGATGGTGGAAGGATGGATCATTTAGAGATTGTTAGTGGCCCTGGGTTGGAAGCAGTGAGTGCCTTGGGACATGGATTGCCTGCAGGGCAGTGCAGGCACCTGCTCTGGTCAGGGTCCTGTCCTGGAGAGGTGCAGTGGGGCTGAGGGGCCACAGAAGGTGTTTGCCCTCCTGGGAACAATCTGAAAGCTCTGCCATGGTCACACAAAAGGACAGCACAGCTGCTGATGGCCTGGCTGATTCTTGCTTTTCTCGCCGAGGAACAAAAGATGCCTTGTGTGCCCACATCCTGGCTCTGATTTCCCTGTGTGTCATCCCTCTGGGTAGGAGCCTGGAGTCTGGCAAAAATTCCCTCTTGGAAAGCTGCATTTCTGCTGCAGTCAGCCTGACCTGAGCAGCACGTGTTTCACACTGCTCTGTGCCAGCACTGCCGAGGCTGAGCTGGGGACAGATCTGAGCCTTCATGGCAAGAAGGACATGAGGGGCTGGAGCGTGTCCAGGGCAGGGAATGGAGCTGGGAAGGGGCTGGAGCCCCAGGAGAGGCTGAGGGAGCTGGGAAGGGGCTGGACCTGGAGCAAAGGAGCCTGAATGTCACACCATTCAGCCTGGGCCCTGGGTGTGAAATGGCAGCAGGCCATGCCAGGTGATGGACACAAAGGGAGGCCAGTGTCCAGCTCTCACCGTGGCAGAGATCTTGGGTAGTAAAGGGCTTGTGAAAGCCTTCTGAGAAGTGCAAGGACTGGGCCAAGTGCTGTGGGCTTTATTCCCTGGTGCCTCTGTCTGGCCAATGCTTTCACAGGTGCATCCCTGCAAAGCTGTTCTATGAGGCTAGGAAAAAAATATCTTGGGTCTGTTTCACAAGAAACTGCTAATTCCAAACTGCAGAGCAGTGTGATGTTCTGCCAGGAGCACAGAGGGGCTCTTCAGGCATTACCTGACCCTTGCAATGTCAGTGGGAAGGCAGCTGTCCTGGTGACCTGTTGGTTGGACTGGAGCTTCCTCCTTCCCCACTTGAGGATCTGCTCACAGTGTTGTTGGTAACTCTTGCAGAATGAATAAAATAAGAAATGCAGGAGTGATTTGATGGATGAGTTCTACTTCTGCATATCTTGTCTGAAGTGCAGCTCAGTGGGAGCCAGATAACCCCTGCCTGGTGTCTGCAGCTCCAACCAGGCTCAACATCTGTTGTGTAACTCCTGAACTGTAAATTGTATGGAAATAGGGTATCTCCTCCCTTCAGCCCCAGTGCCCACATGCTACTCCTGCCACCAAACACTTGGACTGCAGACAGGTAACTCTGTGTAGCAGTGGTTTTCCATTTTTATTGGAAGTTAAAGCACCCAGGCTTTGCACTGCGCTGTCAAAATCTCTGCTCCCTGCAGCCACAGGGGAAATGTCTGTGTCCTGCAGAGAGGCAGGTGCCACTGGGGCTGCCTGAGGTGAGCAGGGCTCCCTTTCCTGCTCTGGGGCAAATGCTGGAGCTGGAAAAGAGCAGAAATTGCAGCAACAGCCCTGCACACAAGCAAATAGACTCAGGGAGGGGTATGGGCACAGTGGGGGATGCCCTTTCATAGCACTTCACATTTCAAGCTTTTACAGGAGGATTTAAAGCTGTACAAAGAGAGAGCAGATAGGAGTTAAAAGAGAGATTAACTCCCGACAGAGATGCAAGGGGAATCAGACTGGTACAGTAAATAAGGCTGAATCCTGTGTTATATTAAAGGCAGGGAAGGGTTTTGTCTCCAGAGGAATAAGGCTGGGTAGGGGCTTGCAAGGAGCTGAGGGGCTGAGCTGTGCTGCCCCTCACCAGGGCTGTGCAGCAGGGATCATTCCAAAAGTAAAGCTCTGGTCTAAAAAGGGGACCACAAGAAAAACAACTCAAGAGCCTTGAATTCAGGAAACTGGAAAACTGAAGGAATTCTCTTGTGTTTAGAGTTAAAAGTGGGATGGGGATAAGGGGAGGAGGTTTTGCAAGAGCTATCCCATGAATGTGATGGTGCTCGTCTAAGACCCTAGGGATTGCTTTTCTTCTCTTGAGGTGATATGTAGAAAACATATCTATGGGAGACACTCCAGGAAATATTTCCCAAGAACTGGAGGAGAAGCCCTCTGATCTTACTTGCTATGGGAGAGGACAGAGATGCTCTGCAGATAAGTGGCCAGCTAATGAACTTCTTTTAAGTGTAATTTTTTTTTTTTGGCAATTTGGAATAAAGACTGTGCTACTTGCTAGCAGATTTAATAATAAATGAAACATTCCTTATAGAAAAATCATAAATACTCATAAATGGGACAGAACTGGCATGGGAAAGCTTAAGGTAGAGAAAGGCCTGAAAGTAATGAGTGTGTGTGTGAAGTATCATAGGAAGGAGGGATAATAGCCTACATCAAACATGTAACTACTGCTGAGATGCAGGAGAACTGCTGGAGCTCTGAGAGGAGGCAGCTGCAACACCAAGTATCATTATACATTCAAAACAGCATTTATGAGCAGTGTAATTACATGAGAGCCCAAAGACTTGTCACTGGCCTTGCCCACCTCCCAGCCACTGCGGGCCACCTCACACCCTCAGTGAACTTCTGGAGGTCTCAGGATGGGGAACCTACAGTGTGTTTCTGAAAATCCCTTTCTGGGGTTCTCCTAATGTTCATCAATTGATCAATTAGTCAGATAGCAGTGTGGGAGTTTTCCAAGCAGCAGTAGCTTAGGATGGTGGTAAGTTGTCAGGACCTTCTTTCTGGGACTGGCATGGGGTGGAAGAACAACTGACCTGTCCTCTTGGTGCTCCAGAGCTGATCTGCTGGTACAGCATCCCATAGCTCCTTCCTGTGTGTGGTGCTTTTTGGGAGGATGCAGCCCAAGCCTCCTCCCTCTGCAGTGCTCCAGCAGCTTGCAGGTGGCCTGGGCTGGAGCCAGGGATGCTCTGTGGTGTGATCCCAGCACAGAACAGAGCATCAGGGTGCCAGAGAGCTGGGGAAGCTGGCTGAGTGCGTGTTTTGCTCTCCTTGGGAACAGCACACAAAAGAATTGCTGACCTCATTTCCATGAGGCTGAGGAGCTCGTGTTCCTCCCCGACAGGGTGTGCAGGGCATCAGTCCTGCCAGAAGGTCACCCAGAATGGACACAGCTCAGCATTTCAGAAAAATTCAGAACTGTGAGGGTTTTCTGTGCTGTTGGAGGGGTGTTTCCAGCCCGCTGTGTGGAGTGTTTGGGGACAAGCGACATGAACAGGCTGGGGTCTGTGGGAGTCCCAACGCTCCCATGGGGAAAATGCCTGGAGTGCTGGAATGGAGCTTGTGTTCCTCCCTGACGGGGTGTGCAGGGCATCAGTCCTGCCAGAAGGTCATCCAAACTGGACACAACTCAACATTTCACAGAAACTTAGAGCTGTGAGGGTTTTCTGTGCTGTTGGAGGGGCATTTCCAGGCGGCTGTGTGGAGTGTTTGGGGAGAAGCGGCATGAACAGGGCAGGGCCTGTGGGAGTCCCAGTGCTCCCATGGGGAAAACACCTGGAGCGCTGGAACACAGCTTGTGTTCCTCCCTGATGGGGTGTGGGAGACACCAGTCCTGCCAGAAGGTCACCCAGACAGGACACAACTAAGCATTTCAGAAAAATTCAGAACTGTGAGGGTTTTCTGTGCTGTTGGAGGGGTGTTTCCAGCCGGCTGTGTGGAGGAGAAGCAGCATGAACAGGATGGGGCCTGTGGGAGTCCCAACGCTCCTGTGGGGAAAATGCCTGGAGCGGTAGAATGGAGCTTGTGTTCCTCCCCGACGGGGTGTGTGAGGCATCAGTCCTGCCAGAAGGTCACCCAGAATGGACACAGCTCAGCATTTCACAGAAATTCTGTTTTCTGTGCTGTTGGAGGGGCCTGTCCAGCCGGCTGTGTGGAGTGTTTGGGGAGAAGGAGCAAGAACAGGCCAGGGCCTGTGGGAGTCCTAACGCTCCCGTGGGGAAAATGCCTGGAGTGCTGGAACGGAGCTTGTGTTCCTCCCCGACGGGGTGTGTGAGGCATCAGTCCTGCCAGAAGGTCACCCAGACTGGACACAGCTCAGCATTTCACAGAAACTCAGAGCTGTGAGAATTTTCTGTGCTGTTGGAGGGGCCTGTCCAGCCGGCTGTGTGGAGTGTTGGGGGAGAAGGGGCCTGAACAGGCCAGGGCCTGTGGGAATCCCAGTGCTCCCGTGGGGAAAATGCCTGGAGCACTGGAACATCTCCTGGAAGCACTCTGACCTTTGCAGTGATGCCGTGGTCTGCTCCATGGGGTTTGGTCCTGGTGTTGGGAATGTGGCATGGATGAGCGTTAAGGAGAGGGAGCAGCCCTGCCCTGCCGAGCTGGTGGAGCGCGCTGTGCAGGAGGAGGTCTATGCTGCACCTTGCCTGGTCTCCATGTGCATCCTCATCCTTGCCCATTCTGGGCCAAACTGCTGCTTTTAGGCTTTTCCTGAGCAACTGAGACATTGAAGGCCACATTTTCTGTCCGGCTCCTTGCTGAAACCCAGTGGGGCGTGAGCAGATGGGCTCCAAAGCTGTGCAGGGTAACCAGGGACAGCATCACCCCCAGTGCATCTCAGAATCATAGAACATGCTGAGCTGGAAGGGACCCATCAGGATGATCAAGTTCAACTCAAGTCCAACTCTTTGGAATCCAACTTGTCCTTTGGCACCAGAATGTATTTTGAAGCGCTGATATGGGTGTATATTGTTGGTGAAAACAGTGTTATTTTCACCCACGGGTACATACCACGGTATCAAAAGTTATCCCTAGAAAAATAAAATTATCTATGTTAAATATAGTTTTCTGTGTAAAAAAAAGAAGAACCAAAAAAAGGTTGTATAGGGTAATCCATGCTATTTATGGAAGGCACAGAGTAAAAAATTACCCAAATGAACATGCAGCTCTTGAAAATCTGTCCTTGTAGCGCTGCTGGCTTCAGCAGCTTCACCATAAAATGTGCATTTGCAGCTGATATTTGAAAATGTAAACAGAAAACAAGTCCTTGAACATTCTTGTTCACCTGGATGAAAAATATCTTGTTGAGTTTCTCTGAGGGAAAAGTGTAACTGCCCCTAAGTTGTGGTTTTCTGTTTGTCTGAGTAACAATGATGGGGATTCTGAAAAGCCAAATTAGATCCAACAAGTAAAAGAAGCCACTGCCACTCTCATCAGTGATGCTGCTCTAAATTCTAGTTATCCCACAGAAATGGGAACAACTGTTGGCTTCAGAGACCACTTCAGAGTAGGCTTTTTTCTTGGTTACAATGCTGCAACCCTCTAATTTTCACCTCCAGAATGCAACTTCTATTTGTTCATTTGAAAGCATAGTTGTACTAGATGTGTTGATGTCTCAGTTTTGCATCGCTGTCATTACCACTTGAGGGGTGAAACCCAGTGGTAATTAAATGATTTATTTTTAAATTGTTATTTATTTTTATTTTATTTATTTTATTTGTTTTAATTTTTTTTTATTTTTTTGTTTTGATTTTTTATATTTCCAGCAGCACAGCACAGTAGCTATGCCCATTCTTAGCCTGTGTGGCACTGACAATGGAGAAATGCATCAGGGCTTTTGTGGGTGTTCTCATTGTGGTCAGGCTCAATTCAAACCGCAGTACTTAAAGGATTTTTAATCTTCAGATTGCTTTATGAGCACTAATCCTCCAAGCAACCTGAAAGAAGTAGGTTAAATATGATTTCCATGGTGGAGAGACTTATTGACTCGTTCCACGACACAGAGAATTAGTGTCAGATCTGGGATTAAAGCTGGAGTGACCCCTGACAATTATTCACAGAGTCTGGCTCTGCCTTCATTTATTCCAGATCTTTTTCCCTCTTGGAAGAGCTGTGTTTTTAGTGCAACTGGTTTTGCTCCCGCTGCAGAGACCAGGATAAAGTTGTGCAGTTAAGCTGCTTGTGCCAGTGGTGATTTTCTGAAGGGATGACCATGAAAACAAATCCTAGATGTTCCAGGTCCCACCTCATGGGTTTGGATTATTGCTTTAAAGAAAGATGACTTTGGAAAAATTCCGGCTGGTGATATATGTGTCCAAAGAACACTTTGGGTATATTTGTCTTCAAATACTGTTTTAAAGCAGTGTTGCTGAAGGCTGAGGGTGTAAATATCTGCACCGAGGTGTCCCTTGTCTCCTCTGTCTCTGGCAGAGCAGTGGTGAGAGCCATCCTTGGATTCAAATCTTTCTTTATTGCAGTGGCTGGACCATCCTCTTTTCTGAAGTGAGGATTTTCCAGAGATGTTCTGCTCTGGATAAATTAAAGTGGTGTGGACTGCACATGGAGCAGTGCCACACCTCTGACTGCTCTGATGCTCTGTGTCCAGGTGGGCACCTTGGGGTGTGAATGCTTCTCCACACCTTTCCCAGACTGTTTTGGGACTCCTCTGAGGGCAGAAGTGTTCTCTGTGTTGCTGCAGGTGAAGGACTGACTGCTTAAGCAGGCAGGGAAATATGTTCCCTGGATGTAAAGGCTGGCAATTAGCAGCCAGTGCTAATCAGCAAAGGAATCTGAGGTGCCCTTTCTCTTCATAGCCAACTGACTTATGTTTGCCTTGGGCAGCGCCTTTAGATATTGCCTTTCAACAATGTTATCTATTAGACTTCTTGAGCAGATATAAAGAAGGCATTTCTACAGGCTGCCCGGAGCAGCTGTGGCTGCCTCGTCTTTGGAAATGTCCAAGGATGAGTTGGATGGGGTTTGGAGCAACCTGGGGTCATGGAAGGTGTCCCCGTTCATGGCCTTTTCTAGAGGGCCTTTAAAGGTCCTTCCCAAGCCTAGCTTTTCTATGATTCCATGCTGTTTCTCATGTGTTGTAAAAGCACCAGTGAGCCTCTCTTAGTTTTGCTGGCTGGGGACATCACCCATCTCTTACTGTGCATGGTCTTGAGGGGCATTGCTCTTAAGCTGGCAAACACCTGCAGAAAGATGTGTTACCCACCTCCAAAGCACCTCTGCAGCTGCTGGTGCCTCTTGCATTGAAGAAACTGTTCTGGATATTGTTCTGGTGAACTTCTGCTCCTTTGTGGTTTTGTTTGCCTTGCTGATGTCTAGGGGCTGTAGCCCAGATCGTGGCGTGGTTTTCCAGCCTGAGCATCATGTGAGCTGTGAGCCACGGGGAGGGGAGCCCTTGAGGTACTTTGTGCACACATAAAAAGCTGTGGTGGCAGCCCTGAGGTGCACAGGAGCCCTCCCAGCCCCAGGAGGAGATGGGGCAGCACTGCCATGCTGCAGCAGAAGCAGTATTCACCCATAGATACTTCATTTTATCCAGGTTCCTTTCAATAGTAATTTTCTACTGCAAAATTGAATGTATTTTAAGCAGCCGTGTTGCACACTGTGCCTCTATGGTGGCCAAACATTTCAGTGTCTTTTATTCCACACTGAACACAAACACCTCCTGCCTGGCTTTAACCATTTCTGCTGCCCGAGCATCCTGTATGCTGCCAGCTGCTCTGTGGGGTTCATCCATCTTCCCCTGCTGGCACCAGCAGTTGGTTAACTTGTACACTGGAAAGGCTCTGCAGCCTTTATTCCTGAAAGCTTTTATTCCTGAAGTTGGAAAATAAATGTCTGAACATGCACTATCCACCAAAACCCCAGAAGAGACACATTACTGCAAATGCAGGAGGTCGAGTGGCCTGCTGAGAGCAGCTTTCTTTTCATTTTATGTTATTGATATAATCCAAAAGTTTTTTGGTGCCATGGAGAGCTCACCTGGCCCATTTCATATTGCAGCACATTAGCCATCAGGGCAAATTCTTGGGAAACTCTGGAAAAATGGGACCTGGCAGAGTGGCTGCAGCAGCAGTAAATTGTCTTGGCCATAGTTTTGTCACTAGGCTCAGTGTCTTTTGGCAAATGTCTGTTTTAAAGGAGGCAAGCCAGAGAGAGGCATAAAGCACTAAGAATGTCACTTAAAGGCATTGTTGTGATGAGATCTGAAGCCCAGGGGAACTGTGGGTCTGGGTTGTTCCTTAGCTGAGCTCTCAGGTGGGTTGGTCTCTGCCTTCCCAGCCTGGCCCACCCCAATAGCTGGTAATAGAGAAGTTATGAAAGATGTCAAAATTGGTGACAATAACTCATAATTGTGCACCTTAAAGAGAAAAAAATGAGTTACCAAATACTACCTTGCAGCAGTGCTGTCTGGATGCCAGGTAATGCATCTTTTGAGATGTTGGCCTCATTTAGCTGAAGACTCACTCCCAGATTGGTGGCACTTTTGTCTTATGGCTTCAAGAGAAAAGTGGCAGGGAAATGTTATATCTGAGATGTGCCACTTGGGCCATACCTGTCATGCAGAGCAGGGTGGGGACCAATAATTCTGAAGTAACTTTGAGGCAAGTGTATCTCTAAGCCAAGACAGCTTTGCATTTGCAGAGCTCCTTCTGCAGGGATTTTGGTTGCCACCTCTCCCTTCTGCTTCTCCCTCTCCTCTGACCAAGGACAGCCTGTTCATCCACCCTTGCAGCCCATGCCAGAGCCTCTCTGTGCCCCTTTCTTGGCAGCTGACAGGAATTTTGTCTGTTGGGTCCTGCAGTGATGGCCAGTGTGGGATTGCACGGATGGAACTCAGTCCATGAGTCCGAAACCATGGATCCACTGAGGCTGGAAAAGGCCTCTGAGATCAGGTCCAGCTGTCAGCCAGCACCACCAGCATGTTCACCTTAACCATGTCCCCAAGTGCCACATCCACACTTTGTTTGAACACTTCCATGCAGGGGCACTCCATCACTTCCCAGCAGCAGCCTGTGCTGGGGCTTGGCAGCCCCTTCCAGGAAGAAATTCCTCCAGATATCCAATCTAAGCCTTCCCTGGCACAGTGTGAGGCCATTTCCTCTCCTCCTTCCACTTGTTCCCTGGAGGGAGAGATGGCAGCCCACCTCCCTGAAGGCGATCACAGCATGGAGGAGCATCAATCAGAGTTCAGTCAGGACAGCCATCAGCTGTCCCAGGAGCTGCTGCTGTAGGTTCACACAGTCCCCTTCTGGGGCTGGTGCTGAGTTTCCCTTCCCCTCTGTGGAGCTGGCACTGCTTTTCCTCTGCTGGCTGCCCCGTGCTGCTGCACACCTGTGTGAGTCCAAAGGTGTGAGACTGGCACGTTGGCAGCCCCGTGCCTGGATGCTGCCAGCTGGCTGTGGCAGAGCCTCGGTGGCTCTGCCAAGGCCTCAGTGGTGGCTCTGCCAAGGCCTGCTGAGGGCACGGCGCCGTGACTTAGCAGGAGCAGGCTGTCCCCACCCGGGTGAGTCACCGGGATCAGCACTCTGGGATGCTGGCTCTGGCTCTCAGGAGGGTGTGCCCCACTCACAGCCCGTGTTTCTGCACTGCTGCCTGGCTGCTGGGGTGCTTGGAGGCCCCTCTTGCCTTCCCCTTGGTTGGTACCCAGGAGAACTAGCTGGCTAGGGGATGGATTAAGATGCACTTTGAGAATTGGTGTCTGAAAAATGGAGAGAGCTGGAAATTATCTTGTCAGTCCTCTGCCGCTGAAAGTGCCTCAAAGTCATGGCTGCACCAAAATGCTACATGTGACTTGGCTGAGGTTTTTTTCTCAAATCAATTATCCTGAGCCTTGAAGGAATTAAGATGTTTGTGCCTGACAGTGAAGTAATGGTGTTGTGCGTCTTTTGTACTTTGGAACTACAAAAGTGGGGTATGGCAATCATTTAGCCTCTGTCCTCATCTGGTATAAACTTGAACTGAGTATCTTAAACTGAAATGTGTTTTGATGGTGTTTCCTGATGTCAAGAGAACTGCAAGGTATAAATTTATTGTTGCACTTGTGCATGGGATTTTCTGTGCCTGCTTTCAGCTGTGATTCATGGAAGCCAGGGCAGAGTCTGGGAAGCTCAAGTTGATCTTACTTAAAAACACACTCAATTATGTCCTTACAGCTTACCCAAGAGCTCGGGTATTTTGGGAGCTTATAGCAAATCCTGCAGTGAAAACTCTGCCCTTCCCAAAGTCTGCAGCAAAATTGCAGAGTTGCTGGGTTTGCTGTGTGCTGATGATGCCCTCGGGTGTGAATCCCACTGCAGCAGAGGAGCTTGGCCCTGCAGCCAGCAAACCTTTTCCTGGAGAGATGTAGGTCTGAAAATGAGCTCCTCTTACTGCCTTGGCCCTTTCTTTGCCTTGCAGTTCAAGCATGTTAAACAGATTAATTATTGGGAGGTAACTGGTGGGTACCACGCTGGGAAGGACTGGCTATTTCATGGTGACTTCTGCAACAGCTTTTGTGTGAATGATTAATTTTGCAAGTGGAAAAAGGCATTTGGAAGAGTTTGTGCTCTGTGCAAAGCTCAAGAGCTGCATGAGATAGTGCAGCCCCAGCTTCTCTGTGCAAAGTCCCGTGCCCTGGAGGTATCTGGTGAAGTAGCTCTGCACTCCAGCGACCTCACAGTGCCACAGGGTTTGGGGATGAGTCACAGGTGGGAGTCTGATGTCAGACTTGCTTTGTAATGTGGTTGTCAAAGTTTCAACCAAATCTTGGGAGTTGTGTGAAAATACTGATACTCATATAATTGCACAGGGAATCAAGTGACTTCTATGTCCTGATTTTAGGATGCTTGATTTTACAACTTCAGTGTTTTTAATGTGTTTTGAATGTAGAAGAATCTTTCTGAGTAACTGTGTTTTAAAAGCAATTTTCATGAGTTGACTGTGTTTTAATGAGCAAAGTCTCAAATGCTTGAGTGAAGGAGCTGGGAGGGAAAATTAAATATTCAGTACTATGAGCTGAAACTCAGCCAATGCCTGTTAATGGTTCTCCAGACAGATGCCCAGCAGCAGAGGTTGGGTGTTGTGTGAGAAACGGGCTGCCCAGAGACCCAGGATGAGGGAGGCAGCAGTGCTTCATGCAGGGCCTCAGTTCCCACTGCCTCTGCAAGCCTTTGGGGATGTCCTGGAGATGTCCAGTGTCTGGGGGTGTCCTGGAGATGTCCAGTGTCCTCCATGTGTTCTCTGGGAAGTGTCACAGCTGTGTATTACTCGCTGTTCCTTTCCTAGTCCAGGAGAAACCCAGTGCCTGTAACGTGGGTGGCCACAGGGCAAGGGACCAGCGGCGCAGGATGAGGGTGCAAACAGCAAACAGGAAAATGGATTAACTCAGAGGAGCTTATCTTTCATTGACTCTGCTGCTCTGGCTCCCCCCAGGGATGAGAAGAACCAGTCCATCATTGTCAGCGGGGAGTCGGGGGCGGGCAAGACGGTCTCTGCCAAATACGCCATGCGCTTCTTCGCCACCGTCGGGGGCTCCGCCAGCGAGACCAACATCGAAGCCAAAGTCCTGGCCTCCAGCCCCATCATGGAGGTAAAAGCTGCTCCCTTTCCTTTGTCCTGATCACTCTGTCTCGCCCTAAGTCACAAGGATAGTGACAAACCTGGGGGTTTACAGCATAACAGCTGTAAATCAGCTGGAGCTGGGCTGAAAGGCAGAGAGGCACCAACAGCCTCCATTTAGACCACCCCAATTGCACCCGCATTTGATGGTCTTAAAGCTGAGCCTGAGTATCCCCACCACAAGTCCAGGAGCTGGGCATTGATGGGACTCCAGAGTGGAGAGCTCAAGAATGCAGCTGGCACTGTTTTATCATTTTCCTCCTTTGTTACTCCATGGTGTGCCCTAATCTCCTTCTTTTGTTGTACAGACATGGAATATAGAGGGAGGGATTAATCTGAGATGTTTAAATTAATTTTTTTTTGTTAGTTTGCTGTTGCTATCAATCATGTACCGGCCTCTTCCCCTAGGCAACAGCAACGAGACAAAAGGACACAGTCTTAAGCTGTGCCACTGGAGGTTTAGGCTGGACGTTACAGGAATTTCTTCATGGAAAGGGTGGTCAGGCATTGGAAGGGGTTGTCCAGGGAGGTGTTGGAGTGCCCATCCCTGGAGGTGTCCAAGCAAAGCCTGGATGTGGCACTGAGTGCTCTGGGCTGGTGACAAGGTGGAGATTGGGCACAAGTTGGGCTTGATGGGCTGGGAGGGCTTTTCCAACCCAGTTGATCTGTGATAGGGGAGTAACGAGTCTCATTTTAGGGAAATCCCTGCTCTGAAGGAAAAAAATTCTTCTGATAAATACAAAAGAAAGGGGAAAAGCAGCTTTGTTTCCTTTCACTGAAGCCAGATGCTGAAAATAAATGTCTGAGTGCCTAAATCCCGTTTTCCAAACAGATTTTGGAGGCATGAATTACCCTCAGTTGATTTGGGCTTTTCCAAAGTCCATGAAGCTCTTCAGGCTCGTGTGACTTTCACGGCAGGAGCCAGCAGTGCTAACCTTAGGCTTGGCTCAGCCTTTAGGGCAGCTTCCCATCACTTGTGCCAGATTGTCTGACACTCACAGAGAGGGGGTGAGACACAGCCTGAATAGGCAGCAGCACCTGTGGTCTGACACGTGTGAGGGTGAGCTGCAGTGTCTGGGCCAGTGGTGCTGCAGGTGAGCAGTGAGAAAAGCCTGCAGGTGTGTGGCTGATGGGGAAATCTGGCTGGTTTCCTGCAGGTTTACGTGTGGTAAACCTGCTTAAAGTTTACTCCTTTCCTCACCCATCTCCCTTGCCTCTGTGAAATGTAGCTGCACCACCAGGGGGGCACTTAAAACCATCCAAGAAAAAAATTCATGGTGCACACTATTCTTCTATATGACCCCAGAATTTTATTGCTCTAATTTTCCTGCCTGTGTTCAGTTCTGGCTGTAATTTCTAAGTGCTGAGGCCAGGCAACCTGCCTGTCTTTATTGGAAATTGATGAGAACATTGTCTATTCAGAAAAAAACATAAAAGAAAACTGCTTGGTTCGCAGAAAAACCCTGAGGTAAATGGGCTTGTGGGGGAAGGAGACCTATCCAGGGAAGCTGCTGGTGTTGACTCTGAACAAAGGTGGGGGCATTGCATTCTATAAGGTGGAGCACAAATGTTGAGGCTTTTGGGATGTGAATGGTTTAATTAATGTACAAATATTTGTTGCTGTTTGTAAGCATTTTTCTTCCATAAAAACCCTTTTCAGTGAAGAGTCTTCCCCAAAGTCCCATTGCTCCTCTGCCATCTGCATCTGGGAAGGGGTTTCCCTCAAATCCTCCTGTGGCTGTTTATATAACACTCATTGCAAGTCGAAATGTTAAAAAAAATTAAAAAATCAATTAAAATTTAATGTTTAATTTTGTTTGTTTTATGCAGGCCTTTGGAAATGCTAAAACAACAAGGAATGACAACAGCAGCCGCTTTGGGAAATACATTCAGATTGGCTTTGATAAAAGATACCACATCATTGGTGCCAACATGAGGACATATCTGCTGGAAAAATCTCGGGTTGTATTTCAGGTGAGGAATTGTGGGGCTTTGTCCTTTTCTTCTTTTGGGTGCTGTATTCCAGGAATTCAATAGTCTGGGTCTTTTCTGTGGATAAGAAAAAAAAAAAATCTCTTTACAAAAATAACAACAGAATCATTTAGGTTGAAGTCACCTCTAAGGCAGCTGAATCCAACTGTCCCCCCAGCACTGTCATACCCATCACAGAATCATCATCATAGAATGGTTTGGATGGGAAGGGATTTTAAAGATTGCCTCATTCCAATCCCCTGCCATGGGCAGGGACAGCTCCCACTGTCCCAGGCTGCTCCCAGCCCCATCCAGCCTGGCCTTGGGCACTGCCAGGGATCCAGGGGCAGCCACAGCTGCTCTGGGCACCCTGGGCCAGGGCCTGCCCACCCTCCCAGCCAGGAAATCCTTTCCAATATCCAACCTAAACCTACTCTCTGTCCATGAGAAGCCATCACTCCTTGTTCTGTCCCCCCATGCTTTTGTACAAAGTCCTTTTCCATCCCCTTGTGATCACATTCCTAAGTGACACTTCCACATGGCTTTTAAACCCCTCCAGGGGTGGGGACTCCACCACTGCCTTTGCAGTTGTGTCACAGCCCTTTCCATAAAGGAATGGGTCCTGATAGCCAACCTAAACCTCCCCTGGCACAACCTGAGGCTGTTTTCCCTTCTCCTGTCGCTTCCTTGGTGGACACAGCTTCCAGATGTGTCTTTTGGACTCTGTCTTGGAGTTCTTTATGATTCCAGCCTTAGTTGTGCCTGGGAGACTTGTTAGATAAGGAGCCAGGGAGAACAAATGCAGGCAGCAGTGTTCAGTTTTGAAGATGCAGAAGGGCAGGAGATGGGCTGAGAAGGCTGATGTCTGCCACAGCACATCCCTTGAGTTTCTTGTGCAGGCTCAGGAGAGGCTTTCTTAGCTTCTGCTTGGAAGGCAGCTCAGAAGCTACTGCAAAAATTTTGTCATTATGCAAAAAAAAAGTGCTCCAACTACAAAAATCTTAAAAACCTGACAACTTTGAGAAGCTATGAAGAGTAAGCCACCTTCTTTTATATTACTGTGGGTTTGCAACTCAGTGCTTGCTGCTTCATTCATCCAGAGAGGGATAAGATGTAGAAGGTAATACAGAGTTATTTACTTTCTTTGCCTGATGGGCAGTGTGTGTTGGTCAGGTTTGGCACCTCCTTTCTCCCAGGTGGCAAGGAAAATGTCTTTTGTGTTGGTGTCACTGACAGGTCTTGGTGGTGGGAGGCAGGGGATGGGACCTGGGTCTCCCTGGGCTCAGTGTGAGGTGGGAGCACTGCTGTGACCCCTCAGTGCCTCTGGTAACTCAGTGTTTCCCCACAGGCAGAGGACGAGCGCAACTACCACATCTTCTACCAGCTCTGTGCCTCCTCAAGCCTCCCAGAATTCAAAGACCTTGGACTCAGTAAGTGCTGGCACATCCCTGTGCCCTGCTGGCTGCTGCCTGGGCCTGAGGGCAGCAGGGGAAGGTGGTGGGGTCAGAAGTGCAGGTCCCTGGGGAGGCTGTGTGCCCTGGGAGGAGGGCAGGGGGATGAGACTGCAGGGCTCTGCTGCTGGCTGGAGCACAGGTTTGCTCACGCCATCATCACCAGGGACGTGGCACCTTGGGGTGAGGGTGGGTTCCCCCAGAAGCTGTGGCTGCTCCTGGATCCCTGGGAGTGTCTGGGGCTGGGTTGGATGGGGCTTGGAGCAGCCTGGGACAGTGGAAGGCGTCCCTTTAAGGTCCCTTCCAACCCAAACCATTTTGTGATTCCATGATTTTGTAAAAATCAGCAGTGAAACTGCAGTAGCTTCAGCTGCAGTGAAACTACACTGCTGTGGTGTATGCCAGCTGATGCAGGGAGATCATGTGTTAATATTGTACCAACCTTGCATAAGGTGTGTGCTTTAAATCAGATGTGAGTGTGGACTGATCTGGCCAGTGTCCTGGCAGGAGTGGTTGTGTCCTTTGAATTAGTTATGTTTCTTTCTTTTCAATGGCTAACTCCTGGAGTGGGTTGGGTTTTTCCCCCCAGGATTTGCAGCAAAGCCTCAGTAGAACACTTGATTCAGAGGGTTTGCAATCGCAGCAGGTGGCGCAGGGATAAATTTTAATTATTTTTTAATCTTGAATATTTGCTGTTGCTTAGGGAGAAAAGCAAGGTTTAAACCAGGCTTTTTACCTGTTTTGAACAGGGATCAAGGCAGGTTCTGATCCCACCACAGGGTCTTGCAGAAGCTGCCATCCACACTACAGTGGAACAGCAGATGAAGAGAGGGGATTTCAGTTTCTAGGTAATCCTGAGCTTGCCTTAATGACCTTTTGGGTCACTGTAGGCACATTGCCTGCACAGAGCACATCACATGGACCCTTTTTAAGACTTTATGCCATATTTATGTGCTTCATTTTAAAAAAACATACCCTGGGTAACGATGATGTTTGCTGGCATCTTAAAATTTACACACAAACTTTTTCAGCTCCTTCTGGGAGATGAGTTGACGTGTGAGAGCTCCAGCTGTGAAACCACTGCTCTCTTCTTGGGAACATGTGGATCAGGGGAAATACCAGCCTTACTCATCACAGCTCTCTAAAAGCATCATCTGTGTTTGTGTAACTGGCAGGAGTGCAGGCTGAGAGCCTTTGCTGTCCTGGTGCATCACCCAGGACACGTTTGTGCAGTTGTGACTGTGCCTCAGCTTCAGCATCTCAGGGATGAAAGTGTAATGGCAACAGCTGGCGGTGCAGGGGGAGTGGGTGCCAGGGCCATTCGCTGCAAGGAAGCCTTCTTGGGTCATTTCTAATCAAAATTTGGTGCCAGTGCCTGTCAGTCTCCAGCTGCTCTCCGTGGCTCTTTGTATTTGCTGTGTCACAGCATGCCCAGGTGTCCAGTGGATGTTGGAGAAGAAGCAGCTCTTTCCAAAGGTGAAAGGATGTGCTCTTGGTGTTTCCTGCCCTCTCACTTTGCAGTAGCTGGAGGAAGCCTCCCCAGAGTGTTTTGGGGCTGTCAGATGTGGGGCTGCTCATGGGCTCTGTGGGGATGGGGATGTGGGCCTGTGAGCTGCTCCTGTTGGTGTGACACAGGCTCAGCCCTTGCCTGTGGGATTCCTGGTGCTGGGCAGGGGGCTGTGGGTGCAGAGGTGCACTTCTTTTTCTTTCTTTTGAGTGATGTTTTCAATTTCCAGCTTTGCCTTGGATTTACTGGCCTGCTTGAAGATGACTAGTCAGAACTCAGATTTATTTCCTTGTGTGAGCTGTACTTACCTGTCAATCTTGTCTTCCCAAGGCTTATACAAAACAAGAGGTGTCTTGATGTGAAAATCCACTTTTTATTTATTACTCATGGAGGAGGATATATATTTTTCCATCTGAAAACCTAGGAGCTATTGCTTCTCCTTTGGGTCTTACACATACAGAGAATTGTTATTACTTCCTTTTATGTTGCAAGATACTGGAAAACAAAAAGAGTCTCTAAACATACATGAGCCCAGCAGAGCAAACCAGTGTTGGTTTCAGTCAGAGTGATCCTAAAGGGCTTAATTTTAAACTAGAAAGTAAATATTTGACTTTAAATGGTGATGTGCAATGCGAGTGCCTTTTGAAGTGTGGTGTCTGGCTTAATGATGCCTGGGCGGTGGTGCAAGGCAGAAATGTGTTTTATTTGTTTGCAGTGAAAAGGGTTTGTGTGGTTAAAATAATTACAGAGATCTTGAAATACAGAGATTGGAGTCAGTTATACCAGGGATGACTTGGGGCAGGAGCAGATCCCAGTGTGAATGTTGCAAATGGAAAGCTGAGGTCCTGGTCCCATCAGCCACATTGGTCTGCCTGACCCCAATCAGCATTTTCTGCACCTCATTCCTGATGCTCCAGCAATGAGTGAAATTACCGAGATCTCTGGGTAGCAGGGCTTTTGTATGCCAAAAGGAATCAAATGTTTTTCTTTACAGCCTGAAAGTACAGCTAATGCAGAAGCCTGTGGGAGGCCTGGGAAGGGAGGGGGAGCTTCTGGTGGCAATTTGAGTCAAGAAAAGTGCAGATTGCAGTGTTTTAAAGGTTACCACTAGGCTGGTGGGGAACACAGTAGGATTTTTCTCTCTATTCACCATGCTTGGGAAATATGTTTGTGCGTGTTAATGAGTGGGTTTTGGCTAATGACTCCTACTCAGTTCAAACCAGGCTGAGGCTGGTGCTGAGAGCTGATTCTGGGTGGGATGGGGAGGCTGCCCAGGGGCTGCCAGGGCTCAGCAGCAGCTATGGGCACACATCTCCCTGCTCTGGGCCTCCTGAGGGGCCTTGTTTTAAGGAGGGGGATTACATGAGCAGCTCTCTTAAGTGGACACAAATCCTGCAATCTCTTCTTGTTGTATTTGCATTGGAAATGCCTCTCAGCCTCCACAGGATTTATTGGTGTCATCCTAGAGTAACTTTGCTAGGGCACAGATGTTCAAGTGGTGTAAGGCACCGTGAGCCATTCTCCATTCCCTTTGCTCCCAAGGATTAAGGCTTTGTGTAGAAAAGGTGTTAAAATACCTGAATCAGTCATGGATGTGTGAAACAGGACGAGGAATTACTAAAAGGAGTCACCTCAGTGTTTGGAATGGTCTTCCCCCATGTGAAGGAGCTGTTACTAGAACCCCAGACACAGCACAGCGCTGCCCTGACTGCACTTGCTATGCATGGAGAGGTTCCACCACTGCAGGAAGCAGCTACAGCCACTTACCAAGGTTCTGCTTCATCCACCCCTGAGCAAACTGTGCTTCACAGGACACAGGTGTCCTTCAGGGACGGGCACAGGGAGTATCCAGTTGAGCCCATTTGAGGGAGTGCTGCAGTGGGGTGCAGATATGGCGGTCTGGGAGGAGAGAGAAATCTAGATAAGCTTTCCCATGAATTGGTCTGGGGAGCAAGCTAGATAAAGTTTCCTGTGAATTGGTCTGGAGAGAAAGCTAGATAAGATTTCCCGCGAATTGGTCTGGGAAGTTTTAGGGAGGTGGAGAGAAAGAATTGTAAACTATCTGCAGGTGGTGTTTTGAACAAGTTGTTTTTCTCATAAGACATTTACCTAAGGGTATCTTCTTAATTAGCCAGTCGTGTGAAATGTGTTAAATGACCAATCAGGTGTCCCTGTATCAGAACAGTGTATAAAAGAAGGGGTTCCAATAAACCTGGGGTTTCTAGCCTCTTAACTTATGACCTAGAAGCTGTGTTTTTAATTATCCCTTCCTGACTCATTGGAGACAGTGGGGAGGACTGCTTGCTCACCTTTTCCTCCTCTTTCTTCTCTCCTAGCGTGTGCCGAAGACTTTTTCTACACTTCTCAGGGAGGTGACATGTCCATTGATGGCGTGGATGATGCTGATGACTTTGAGAAAACCAGACATGCCTTCACCCTGCTTGGTAAGGAGCTGCTCTGCTTGAAGTCTGCCCAGCAGAAGTTTCTCTCAATTGTTCACAGTGTTTTGCCGGAATTATAATGCTCCTGTAGACCTAGCTGGCTTTACTTTGCTCGTTAGTAGGAGCTACAGAAGCGTTTCTAGCAGCTGTCTGTGGAGCAGCAGTGAAATGGGCAGGGATGCAGAATTTAAGAGAAGCCATTCTGAAGTCAAAGCAGGGCTGCAGTATTGACTTGCTATTTTTTACCTTGTTTACGAGCAGGAGAAGAGCTATTACTGAGCAGTTCAGTCTGTGTTGTGGTGGAGGGTGATGTCACTTGTTGGATCAGTGTGCTGTGCTGGGTAGCTGATTCCTGGAAATAATGAGCTGAGTACATCCCTGCTGTGCAGAGCCCACATGCACACGGCAGCTGCAGGAGCTGTGGCTCTGTCCAGCCCCCGTGCTGGCAGCAGGGGAGCAGAGCTGTTAAAGGAAAAACAATCTGGAAGGGAAAACTTGCCCGGTGTATTTGTATTTATCTGAAACCAAGTTTATAAATCCTGGTGAGTCTTGGTACCTCTTGGTTCCATTTCACAAGTTGGGAGGGGAGCTCATGATGTTCAGAGTTGTCTGTGAAAGCCCCTGACCAGCTGTGCCTGCAGTGAGTGTGGGGTCTCACTGCAAGCTGTAGAACTGCACTTGTTTCCCCAAAATTTGTCCTCTGTGTGTTTTGGATGGGCCTCATCTCTTTCTCTTTGGGATCTTATCTTTACCCTCCTCTTGTTCAGCTTGTGTGAGTTCAGTCACCTACTCAAAAAATACCATTCCTGGTTGCTCCAAACTTGCCCACAGGACTGCAATCCCCAGAGAACTCTCTCCCCCAAACCCCTGGCATGTGTAGTCTCCCCTTCTCTGGCTCCCCAGGCAGCTTCCCTGTCTCCATGCTGGTCCCTGGGAAGCCCTGTGAGAGCATCTTCCTCTGGGGCCAGTCTGATGATGATTTTCTGTTCTTCACGTGCTCCTCTCTCTCTGCTTTTCCTCATTTTCCTCCAGTGTTCCCCAGCTCTGCTTCTGTTCATGGCCTGGTGAAATTGCTGCTGCACTTTCCAGTCTTGCCTTTTTGTGTGTAACAAGAAGTCAAATTTGTCTGCAAATCCCCAGTCCTAGCCAGGCTTAACTTCAGTTAAGAGTTCTGAGTGAGAGCAGAGCATTGCTCCTTTTAGTGACCTTGAAACATTTCTCACTGTGCTGATGACAGAAATGTCCCGAGAGAGAGAGAAAGGGAGGCTCTGGATAATTCAGAAACCAGCAGGTGATGTCTCAGACCTTGGGTGGATAATGAGGACACCAGCCCCGAGCACAAAAGGGACACAGAAACCCAGCTGGGATGTTAAAAAAATGCAAGATAGGGCGAGAAGGCCGTGTGTGGGCTGCTGCTGAGCAAAGCTCCTGCTGGGAATGCTTGTAAAGAAACATAGATAAAGCAATATTTAAGTAAAATATATGAAGCAATAACATCTTACACCCCCGGTAAAGACCCACAAGTGTCTCTTGTGGAAACACTGGGGTGGGTAAGACAGAGCTCCCCATCACCTCCCTGGTGACTTGCTGCATCCAGCTGTGCCACCAGTGTGGGGGCCTTGTGCAGGGCTTTAATTTTCCCTTCTTTTTGTGGGATACTGGCAGTAAGTGTAATTTGTAGTTTGTGTGCTTTGGTTGTCAGCAGACTGATGACAGATGAGCAACTCCTTGTTCTGTGAAGGCTGCAGAGCCCCTGTAACTCTGATCCTGTTTGTTCACTGTGGAGCAGCATCCTTGGGTTTGAGTGAATTAAACCCACCCATGTTAAAATTGAGAGTTTATGGTGTATTTGCTGGAAGAAGCCTTGCGACTCTGAAAACCAATTGTCTCGGAAGGAAATCAAACACTGCAAGCACTTTCAAATAAACTTAAAATCGCGTTTCATTTTCCTTTGAGGCAATCAGCTGTCAATTTTTCCTGCAGGAGTGAAGGAATCTCATCAGATGACCATTTTCAGGATAATTGCTGCCATTCTGCACCTGGGGAACTTGAAGATCCAAGGGGAACGAGACGGGGAGGTCTGCAGTGTATCGGTAGGTGACCCTCAGGAGCTCCCACGTGGGGAGCTTGGAGTGCTCAGGAGTCAGGCTGTGCTCGTGTCCTTGGCTAGAAAGCCCTTTTCCTCCTGGTTTCCTTGGCCTTTTTCTGAAAACCCATCACAAGTTCCTAGTTGCTTTGTATGTCCTGGGAAATAATGCATTTTCCCTCCTCTCCAGCCAGACTGCGAGTGAGGTTGTTCAAAATTTGCTTTCATCCCTGACATCCCAACCCACCTTAGCTCTTCCTGCTTCCCTAGAACACCCAGTGCAGGGTCTTGGGAACTTGTGACACTGATGGTGACACCACCAGCACAAGGTGTGATGCTTTACAGCCACTTTTCCTCCACACAAAGCCATGGAGCTGCTGCTTGTAACATGGCCAAAGGAGCACTGCGTGGTTAATTAGCAAAAATAAGTAACACTAAAGATGCCTTAGAGGCAGTTTTTCTGTTTCTGTGTTTGTTCAGAGGTGGGGAAAAGTAAAGCAATTATATGGAAAATACTGTCCTGTAAATTATCATTGCATCCCAGGCTGGGTCGTTTGTTCCTAATTAAAGTATTAAAAGGGTTCTGCACACACTTCAGTGTTGCCCTAGAGATAATGCGGTGTTCAGTGTGAGATGCTAGAGGTAATTTACTTGATATTTGGCAACATGAATATGTGAAGGCTGCTTGCTTCAACGATGTTGAGTTCTGTTAATGAATCTCGTGTTGTTTAATTACCTTCAAATGTAATTGCAAGGTATTAAATCAATTCTGGTACAACCTTGACTCTGGTCAAAAAGGTATTGTAGCAATAGAACATACTAGAATTCTTGTAAAATGCACTCTTTTTACTGCATCCCCAACTCCATCCAGCATTTCTAAGTACACTTACCTAGCTGGAAACAATTTATTTCCTATAGATATGTATTATTACACAGGGGAGGGGGAAATTGTTTTCTTGTTTTCCAAAAGGCAGAACTGGCTATCTGACCGTAATAGAGACTCAGAACTACTTTGTCTTAATTTCAGAGGGGGAAAATACATTGCACTAAAGAAAATGAAGTTCACATTTCATTTTATTAATTGTGCAAAGCCTAAGCCCTTCCGGTAATGCACGATTTATTGCGTTGTTATTCATGATGGAGTTATTTTGTAAAAGGCACGGTGTCCTGGTGTACCCTAAGCTTTAGTCTGAGGCATCACCAGGGTTGCTGTGGGGCAGGGTGTAGCTGCAGCTTGAGGAGGTGGAGAATTCTTTTTGCTGTGGGAATGTGCTTTTTGTGAAAGCTGAGAGCTCAAGGATAACCAGGGCAGGGCCAGGCCTTGGTGCCACCATCCAGAGCTCCGTGTGAGCTGTCCCACCCTGTCCACGAGGACTCCCACATCTGATGGGTGTCACTGCCTTCCCACTCCTGCTCCCCACAGAGACACAGCTTTCCTAGATAGCTACAAAACCCCGCCATTCGTTGCGCAGGGCTGTCAACTTGGGTGTCAAAATGCCTCTTTGGGGCGCCACCAACCTGCCGACCTGACTTTTGGTTCCCCCCCACCTCCCTCCCAGAGCGAGGACGAGCACCTGAGCAGCTTCTGCAGCCTGCTGGGCGTGGAGCACAGCCAGATGCAGCACTGGCTCTGCCACCGCAAGCTCGTCACCACGGCCGAGACCTACGTGAAGAGCATGTCCCTGCACCAGGTGGTGAACGCCAGGAACGCCCTGGCCAAGCTCATCTACGCCCAGCTCTTCAACTGGATCGTGCAGCACGTCAACCAGGCCCTGCACACCACTGTGAAGCAGCACTCCTTCATCGGCGTGCTCGACATCTACGGGTAGGCACCTCCTCAGCACCCCGGGCTGATCAGCGACTGCTTCACAGCCTGTCTTCCCCTTCCTGCAAAGCTCACTCGGCTTTGTTTGGGGGCAGGTGGTGGGAATGATGGAAAAGTATTGGAATAATAATCCCAATATAACTAGTTAGATTGTGCCTGGGTCAGTGTGACCCTCGCTGCTGAGCCAAAGGCAGCACTGTGGTGCTTTACCCAGAGATACCTTGGCTGCTGGAGATTGCAGCGGGGCACTGGTGCAAGTCCAGGCTTGTCAGGAACTCCGTTTACCTCAGGAGAGAGAGCTTCTGGTGATGGTGAAGAGAAGAAGGAGAGGATTCTGCTGGAGGGTTATATCCAGATGTTTATTCCATGGGTACAGAGGTCTGAACCGGGGCAACTGCTGCCAACAGAATTGAGGCCGCATGGTCTGATTAACCTTATAAGCTCGGGGACAGGGGAAGGGGAGGGGACAGGTGAGCTACCAACCAGGTGAAAGGGGCAGGGTCTCAAGGGACCAGGGACACCTATACGGGCCAATGTCCCCCAGGCCTGAGGAGCATCCTTTGAAATCGACCAACCATACGACGCCTTGCTGGTATGTTAGCCTGATTTACAGGGCACACTCAGCAAGGGGCGAGGGGGAAGGGAATATTGGCACACCTGAGAAAGGGACCCGGAAGCTAAAAACACACCACAACGGAAAGGAGCGCACAAAAAAGTACTGTGGGGTTTGCAGTTTTGATCCCCCTTCAGGGTGTGCAGCCTTCAGCACAAAATGGTCTCTGTGAGCAGTGGGTTCTGGGTTTTACCTCCTATGCCTTTCCCATCTGGAGTTTCTGTCTCCTGTGCTGTTTAAAACAACCTCAAAAATGAGCTGGGGTTAAAGGTGCTGCTGTGGAGAGCAAAGCTGGCCTCATCTTGCTGTGGGGTTTGAGGACACTCCTTCACTTCATCTGTGAAGCCACTGCTGCAGGGCTCTGGTGCAGTGGGAGCCTTCAGAGGAGCTTAGGAACCTGTGGTGGGGATGTCAGGTGCAAAAAGCTCTTGCAAACTTGCAGCCTGTGCCCTCAGGGGCAACGAGCCACTTTAAAATTGTTCTGGTTACCCGTTACTGCCAGGTTTGTCATCCTGAGTGGTGGTAGAAGAGGGCTGTGAGAGTTGTCTGAGCTCATTTTAGCTGAAGTGCTGCAAAGAAGCAGAGGAGGGAGGAGAAAGGAAGGGATTCTGTCAGTTGTGGGGTGGGAAAGGAAAGAGGACTTGTGGGTAAATGTGGGTAAAACCCTGCATTTTTCCAACACCCTTTTATTTTTTTGTGTGTGTGTGTCTCTGGGCAGCCAGGCCAAGAGAGAAGTCCCAGGTGGCCCAGACAGCAGATCCATGCTAGGCTGGGTTAGATGGCACTTGGAGCAACCTAGGACAGTGGAAGGTGTCCCTGCATGACCCTGGATGACCCTAAAAGGTCGCTGCAACCCAAAATCCTTCTGGGGTTCTGTGGTTCTCAGTGGGACAGCAGTGGTCTCCTGTTCTCCCTTACCAATTCAGGTGCTGAATTGCTCCTGTTTCGGAGGGGAAGGTGGAATGCACAATTTGCAGCTGCTCCAGGAGCCAGTCCCCAACCCAGGGCAGTCACTGTGCTTGCTCAGTCCCCAGTCCTGTGTCCTCTGAAGGTCTGTCAGCTCTAGGAGAACCTCAAAATGAGAATGAAATCCTGCCAAAGGAGTTCTGGATCAGAACAAAAAAGCAGTGTGATTTTAGGGCTGTAACACCTACACAATTGCAGGAGCTGGGTCTTGTGTATAAACCCTCCCATGAAGTTTGTACAGCTACTGGTGTTTGGGATGATAGTTTTGACATCTGGACAACCAGAGCAGCAGAAAGGATGCCAGACAGTGCTGGAGCAGCAGTGCAGCCCCCCTGGCTGCTGGTCTCCATCCATAGCTGCTGTCATGTGGCAAGGTTTGCAGGAACACTGCTATCAAGGGTGATAACCACACAGTTCTCCTTGGTTTGGGATTTCAGTGGGAATGGCTTGAGGTGATGAGGTTGCTCTCTCTGCTTTGTAAGATTCTGGGCTCACTTGGGAAGATCTTAAATACAGTACAGTCTGGTTCAAGGGCTGTATGAGATAGAGAAGCTATTTCCCATCTCTTTTCTATGAGATAGAGAAGCTGTTTTCCCCCACAGAAATTTCTGCAGGCCGGAGTGTGATAAATAAAGCTTTGAGATGGAGCCCTGTGGTGGTGGGTCCATACAGAAAATTGGATGCCTGAGTTAGAGGATCAGACTTTCAGAAATCTGAATGAAAGGAGGCTTGAGGATAAGGCTCATGAAAGATTAAGCTGGGCTTGAAAATCTGTTGGTGTGGAAGAAAAATCTCCTTCAGCTGCCTGTCCAATGCATGAGCCAGCAGGTGCTTTCAGCCCTGGTGACACCAGCAGGGCTTTTCCACAAGGACCTGCAGGTCCTACTGAAGAGGCAGATTTGCAGGGGAAGGTGTCCCTGTTCTTGGCTGATACGCTTGTGGGAGTCTGGTGTCCTAAAATGGCCATGAATCCCTTTTGTAAATGGGTGTTGCTGTCTGAATGCTGAGTAATTTACAGTGCAGGGAATATGGGTGTTGATAGCCTGACTCTGCTGAACTATAAAGTCTGATCTGGTTCTCCTAACTCATGTGTTTTTTGAGCTTTAATGCATTTTTCTGACTAACAGATTTTTTTCCCCCCCAAATGGATGTTGTTTTGTCCTTTCCTTTGGGAGAGGGGTTCAGCTGGAAAGGCAGGGAGCCTGCAGCAGCTTCACAGCACATCCTTGACATCCTCAGAGCTCCTGTCCCAGTGCTCCTGGGGGAGGACTGTCCCTCTGGCTTGGATTTCTAGGCATGGGAGCCACACAGAGGGTGCAGAAGCTGCAGGGTTTTTATTCCAACTTTCTAATGCTCGACTTTGCATCCTTAATTCTCTGTTAACACTGAGGTGAGAGGGTGCAGCGCTGAAAGCCTTTCTGTATTTATTGAAATGGTGTTATTTGCTGTAGGACCAACACTGAAGTCAGTCAGAAGAGTGGATTCATGTGGCACTCCTGGACTTGGTGGGGATGGCTTGTTCCCCCTCTTGTTTGCTGCGTGAAATGTGAACACCCAGGCAACCAGCTGTGTGCTGGACTTATTCATGAACTTTAAATATTAAAACACAAACCTTAGTGCTTCAGAGGACTTAGGAGAGACCAGCAGAAAACCCAAAATGTAGCATTTTCCCCTTGAAAGTCTACTTACAAGAGCTGTCCCCAGGCTGGATGTGCCTTCCAGGGAGCCACAGCAATGGCTTTCAGCGGTGAATATGCATATTTTTTTCCACCAGATTACAGTGCACTAAATGGATAGAGAGCCAACAGGCACTGTTTTTCTTTCCCCATCAGGATGTTGCCCTCAGTGCAGTCGCTCTGAGCAGGTAAGGCCTCCTGGCGTGCACACACGTAGAGCTGGCGACTCATCTGCTTTGTCAATTAGCAAAGTGTGCTAGTAGAGTCCCTTAATTAGCAACTTTGTGAGATATCCCTCGGAGCTGGAGTTGTACAGCAGCTCTGCCCGCGGCTGGCACTCACTGGGAGGGTTCATAAATCACATCTGGTGTCTCGGAAGGGGAGAAGTTTCCACTCTGATTTCTTTTCCTCACACACTCCTGCCCTCATTGCCTTTTCCCACCTAGCTCGCTGTGCCTCTCCGTCTATGTTTTGATTAAATCTTTCCTTGCCCTCTTGCTGTGGTCATGCCTGCAGCAGCTGGTATTTCCAAAGAGTCCTGGGAGCCACATTCCTTGAGTGGCAAGGGCTGGAGGCGCAGATTGGCTCAGCCATGCCACTGAGATCAAGCACAGAGGGGGCTCTCCAGGGACACATCCACCACTGAGGGCCATGACACGCCTTTAATGTCATCATTTGTTGTCCCAGGCACCAGATTCTGTTGTATTAAAGACTCTAAAGCCCAGTTTTTGGGAAGGGGATGGGTTAAGCATCCTCTGCTTGGCACAGGTGGCACCAGCTTGCTGGACACACAGAGGGAAAGCAGTCCTAGGTTTCCTCAAGGACTGTGGGGGTGATAAAAGCACAAAACCAGCTCATTTCTCCATTCCCATTTTTCTTTTGCCATTTGGCATGGCATTTCCCCAGGGACTCTGGCATTTTGTGTGGTGATGGCATTGTCACCTGGAAGTACCTGGGAACAACTGCATTGCCTGGGTAACAGCAGGGTGGTCCTCAGGAAGTGCCAGAAGTGCTGATTATTTTGAGGAAGAGAGGCTGGAAAGAAAGGGCTTCATTCATTCAGTGTTTAAAGACTGTTCTGCCAGCTCCTACAGTGCCTATTACCCCAACAATTATTTAGTCACATATTTATCATTACAGCAGCTTACTCACTGAACACACAGGAAGCCTTCCCACTTCTCCCCTTGCTTTAATCCTTACAGTCATGTGTCAAAGACTTCTTTTTTTCCCTTCCCCCTTCCAACTGTGCCTTAAAAATAGAAATATAAAACACATAACTCCCAGTGGTAGCTCAAAATACCCTCTTTGGGTTTTAAGAGCTAGCCTGGCTCCCTGTGCCTGTCCTTGGGTGTTGTGTGCTTCAGCCTCAGGGGCTCTGCTGGCTCCCTGCTCCGTACCTGTAGTCTGTCTTACTAAAACTGCATATTTTTTCCTTTCTAATTGTGATTAGGAAGGTATTTTTGGGCCTTTTTTAGAGTTAATGTGTGGCAGGGTAAGATAATGTTTTGGCATGGGGAGCTGTGGAAGTCCTGGTGAAGAGGTGGATCACAGAGTCCAGCACCAAGGACCCTCTAAGGAATGTGGAGCTGGAGCTGAAATCACCATTTTTCCCCTTCTCCCTTCCAGAAATTGCTTACTCACGTGTGTCTAATTTTTGTTCTAACGGGGATGCAGTACAGAAGCTATAATTACAAATTTAATACCTTCTTTTTTCTGCTCTATTAAATTCCATTAAAAGTAGCATGCTGGGTCTTTTAAGACAGCAGCTACTGTTTCTTCATCACCTTTGCAGTGAATGTATTTGGAACTTAATATTTCATAATATTTTTCCCCAGGAGAGGCAGTTGCATTTCTTGTCTCAGACAGAGCTGATGGGCAGGAAGCTGCAGTCGTGCCAAATGTCTCATTCGTGTGTACCAGGAGGGACCTCTTGAATCCCTTGAGCTGTGCCAAGAAAAGAAAGATGTTTTGAGGAAAAAAGTGTAAATTTAGGACAGGAGGAGTGGAAATTAGGATTGAGTGCTCCCCATCACACGGATGGCACCGTTGCAGGAAAAAAATTTAAAAAAATTAAAAAAGAAGATTTTGAGACAAAGCAACGCCTAATGCTGATTTATTCATTGCTTTGCAGGTTTGAAACTTTTGAAGTGAATAGCTTTGAACAGTTCTGTATCAACTATGCCAACGAAAAGCTCCAGCAGCAGTTCAACTCGGTAAGGTCAGCTTGGAAACTTTCCATAAAACAGAGCAGAAAATGTAACTAGGCAGGACTGTGGTGTGTCTGGCTTCTGCTCTGCAGCATTCCCCTGCAGCCTGGACAGATCATGGGCATCCTTGGGATGCCTCTTTCCCAGACATTTCACTGCAGTGGTTCTGGATATTCCTATCAAGGTGGAAAATATTGCTTATTTGATGTATAAATGTGATCCTGGAAATGGATTTGCATGTGATCTGTGAAAAGGCTCACATATTGCTCTGAATAAGTATGAAATCTGCCTTTTTCTTGGTGCCGTTTCAATCTTAAAACAAAACCTGGGTGGTCTCATGCTGATTTCCAGTGTGAATTAAAATAAGTTATGGGTGTGGAAACCTTCCCATTAAGCATGGATTAAACCTGTGAGATGAAAACTCTGTATTAAATAACAGAATTGGAAACACTCCCCGCTTTTCACTTGGACATGCCTCACAAAACCCAGAAGTGTTCCTATTTTATTAGAAACAAGCATATACCTTCACTGGAAATGGAACCAGTAAGGAGTTGTCTTCTGCTTTGGTTGTAAGTGGGGAAAAATACTGTTAATTTCAGGATACAGGGAAAACTTGTTAAATTTGAGCATTTAAGTACTGCAGATTAGTTTGGCCCTTTGAAGCTATATCTTATGCATGGACATGAACATTTGCAGTCTATCTAATGCATCACATAGATCACTGCTGCTAAAAATGAAAAGTAAATTATTGTATTTGCACTATTCATATCTTACTTGGTATGTCTAACTATCACTTCTGAAGCGTATAAATTCAAGCTCCAAGATGACATGTTTGAAGAGATTTTAAAAAGCTATCTTTGAAGGGAAAAAAAAGTGCATTTGAAAAATCATTTTTTAATATGCTCTGGAGTATCTCAGAAATAGCCAGAGACAATTTATCTGCTTGGGCAGAGGTCTGAGATATACGTAAGCCTTGCAAAGATTTTTTTATTATAGGTTCTTTCAAATGAGAATTTTCAATAGAAGTGTCCTCGAGTCAGTGAGATGGTGCTGCTGATATCCTTTGTGGGATGATGGGTGCTCTTTGTGCAGCCCTGCTCGCAGATGGGGACACGGACTCCCAGCCCTGGCTGGGCTCCCAGCTTGTGAACCTGCTCCAGGTCACTGCTTTAATCAGCAGAGCAATAAAGCAGGGGAGGATTTTTGTCAGCCCGAGAGATAGATGTGTCACTGCCACGCCAGTGTATGGCTCCCACCTCGTTGCAGTGACAGCTCCACTCACTTTGTAGTGAAAGTAATTTCAAGCCTTATTTTTCCCTGCGCCGTGGTGTCCCAGCATGATGGTTTTGTTTTCCTGGCCAGGAAGATGGGCTGTGTGAATGTGCAGGCTGTGTGTGAGGGAGCCTCTGGATGTGCTGATGGGATGCTGAAGCCCAGCAGGGACAGGGGGAAGGGGCTGTGCTCTCTGGCTGGGCTCACACTCAGCAGCTCTGCTTTCTCCCACTCCCAGCACGTGTTTAAACTGGAACAAGAGGAGTACATGAAGGAGGAAATCCCCTGGACTCTCATAGACTTCTATGACAACCAGCCCTGCATAGACCTGATAGAGGCCAAGCTGGGCATCCTGGACCTGCTGGATGAAGAGTGCAAGGTAAAGAGGACCTCCCCCCTTTTCACCCGTGTCTTTGTCTCTGCAAATGTCAAAGAATGGGCTTTAATCTCTGGTGTCTTGTAGGTAGGCAAACATCTCCTTTCACATGTGTTGCTGCTGTGCTCATGGCAGGGGTAGGCTTGAGCTGGGGTTTGCTTTGGTTTGGGACATTCAGAGCCTCTCGGGCAGGTGTTTGCTCCAAACCCAGGCACCTGAACTCACCCTTTGCAGCCAGTGCTCATGTGTCTGGTCTGGCTGTTGTGAGGGACAGCCTTCCACTGAGACCTGATGTCTTTGGCATTGCCCAAAAGGAGCTGGAGCTCCTCTCACGCCTTATTTTGTCTCAGGGGAAACCTGTCTTCTTGCAACATCTCCTTAAGGCAAAACTCATTGCATTCAGTGTGCAGACTTCAGAGAGGGGTGATGTTGGAGAGCAGTTTGCCGTCTTTTGCCCCCTCTCTCTCTCATACTGGCCAAAATGAAATCTTGTTTGAAATTTGAGAAGAAAAACCAGAGTGGCAAACCTTGATGACAATCCAGAAAAAAGGCTGGGCTCCTTGTTCACACATTGCTCAGTCATGAATAATCAAATAAACTAAGGAACAAGGAATGTCAGAGGGCAGGTTTCCTTGGGAAGCTGGGAGGCCTGCTTTGAAGCTCTTTGATGCTGGAGATGGATGTCCTGTTGGAAGGGGATGGGGTCTGCCTTCTTGCTGGATGTGCCTGCCTTGAGGGGCACTAGCCTGGTGTTGCTGTGGGGTGACCCACGTTGTCCTCAGGAAGGGTTTCCATTGAGGCTTGGGTGTGTTCTGTGCCAGGGAATGTCTTTCTGACTCTGGGAAGGCCCTGAGTGATTCTCAACAAAGGCAGGGAGGAGTGAGACAGAGTGCTGGGAGAGCTGAAGTGGGTAAAGGGCCGACCTCACCAGCACAGCCAAGGTGATAAGAAGGACCCATGGAATTCTTGTGGTGTCTGTGGGATCCGTGAGCCCAGGAGAGATTTGATGGCTCAAGAACACAAATACCATGTTGTATCAGAGGGAAAGGGTTGGGATCCATTGTTCAGACTGGTTTCCCTGGGCAAGGATGAAGCACCTGTGTTTGTTGGGAAGGTGGGTGACCTGTGAAGTTTTGCTGCCCTCCAGGTACCAGGGCTGCCTTCCCTGTCCCAGCCTGCACATCCCACGAGCTCAGCCCTGGTCTGAGCTACAGACACTCTGGCTTTGTCTTTGGGGTGAGCCAGAATTGGGGCTTTGCCCTTTTCAAGTCTGCGCTCACAAAATCTCCTTAAAAATGAGAACAAATTAGGCTTCATTTTATGTCCTTAAAAATAGAATCTCAGCCAGTGCTGGTTTGGAAGGAGGTCAGATTATTTGCTTGATATTCAGCACCACTTAATCTGCTCTCTGTGCTATGAAGCCAGTTAAATTCTGCAGGCTCAAGCTGTCTCCTGGATGCTGTGAGGACCATAAGGGAAGGTTCCCTGGTGTTGGGAGTCACACCTTTGGCTCCTCTCTGGAGCACCTGGCACTGGTTGCTGCTGGTGGCATTGCTGGTGGTGACATTGCAGCTCCCATGTAGCAGCCATAGATTTACAGTGCTACTTTTTTAGCCCATACTTTTTTGAAAAAAAAAAAAAAAACACAAACACAAATAAAAAATAATAAAAAAACCCAAAAAAAACCAAAAAAAAAACCCCAACCCCAAAACCCCCCAACCAAGATGTATTCCCTCCCCCTTCTCATCAAATGCCAATTATCTGGGTGTTTACCTGTCAGTGGGAGATGCTGTCATTAGTCACAGGCCCTTATTACCGGCCTTGTAATCGCCTCTTTTATAACAACCTGCAAGTGTTCTCCAGATTTATGAAAATTTCAGCAAAACCTGTCAGCTGAATGCAGCAGTTTATGGATGAAAGCCTCCACCCCCATGGCAGTGTTTCAGCTCCTGGGGTGGGACCACAATAAGGTAATTACACGCCACCTTGTTAGATCCTAGCAGACGATGAAAACACTCTGGGACGTGAAACGGCACCGGGGGAATATTTGGTACATAATGAAGCATTAGTGCAAATGCAGAGGGTTTGTCACTAGTGTTCTCACTTCACAGTATGGGGTTTTTTTAAATCCCTAATGTGTGGTTGGAGAGGAGGTGGCTGGGTATGTGCTGAAGCAGTTCAGGAAGTGTAGGTCATAGCAGAGTCTTGTTGCTGTTTAGGGAAAGCTTGACGTAAGAATTGGCACTGAAAGAGAGGGTTCTTGAACTGGGGTTGGAGGGTTAAGGACTAAACCTGCCTCCTGAAAGCTGCTGAGAAAAAGCCTACTTCTTAAAACACACTTTAGGATATAGAATTGTGGAATCACAGAATCACAGGATGGTTTGGTGTTGACCTTAAAGATCATCCTGCTCCACCCCCTGCTCTTCCCCTTCCACTGTCCCAGGCTACTCCAAGCCCAGTCCAGCCTGGCCTTGGACATCCTCCCTCTCACAGGTGACAATTCCTTCCCAATACCCCATCTAACCCTGCACCCTGCGAAGCCATTCCCCCTTGTCCTGTCACTCCATGTCTTTGTGAAAAATCCAGGAGGGAGATGTTTATGTGAGGGTTTTTAAAACAGCTTTGTGATATAGGAGTTGGAAGCTGTTCTAGAATTACTAAGATTGGAGTTGGCTTCTGGAGCTCATTTGCTCCTTTGTCCTGTTACATCCTTGATCTGCCTTACAACCTCTCTGAGCTGTGTCTTCTTCTGAGGGACCCTGGAGCCTCCTTAAAGAGCCTTTTCCCTGTTTTCTGCACTGGAGTTTCACCTGCCTGAATCTGTAGCTTTTAGGATCTCTTGGTTTTGCTCTGTTCATGTCCCCTGTTCAGAAGAAGTTCTGGCCAAGGCCCCCACAGTGCTGGGATGCTGACGTGCTGTAGCACAAACTGATGAGCCCAAAGAGGTGGGAAAGGGTGGAAGGGCATCCAGGAGAACCTCCCTTGGTGAGCTGTGCAGGGTGGGTGCAGTCACCGTGGGGCCAAGGGGGAAATAATCTGGGAAAGGTGTAGAGCCTGTCAGAAGGAACGAAAGATGGAGGCTGTCTTCTCCAAATCCAGTTCTGGGAAGATTGCTTGGATATCTGGAATAGATTTAGGGTATGGTTGCACTTGTGGAGGGAGTTACTTTGAAGGAGGGGACAGCACACTTTGGAAAACTTTGAATTCTGAGGAGACACGTGGGATGACTTGCACTCTCTGAAGAGGAGCAGCCAGTTGGGGTTGGTTTTCCAAGGGATTTCAATTATCCTTAGAGGAAACAGAGAGCCCTCAGAAATGCAGCTGAGCCTCTGTCAAAGCTGGGCGAGCTGTCCTGTTTTCAGACTGAAGCTACATGGTATGTGGGCGTGCTGCCTGTCTTCCAGCACTTCTTTAGTGCCTTGGACAGTGCTCCCTGGCACAGGGTGGCATTTTTGGGGCTGTCCTGTGCAGGGCCAGGAGTTGGACATTGCTGGTCTTTATGGGTCCCTTCCAGCTCGGGATATTCAGTGGTTCTGTGGTTCTGTTTGGGAATACAGCCAGAAGTTACCGTGGGTGCCCAGGTTTCTCCATAAGGTGTCCTGCCACCTCACTGTGTCCTTGCTTCTGCTTTGGCATGGGAGTGAGAATGAAAAAAATAATGAAAAGACAAGTGTCCATTTCCCTTAAGTACTACCAAAAGGGTTCAATCAAGAGCAGGCTGATGGGGAAGGTTCACTTGTCAGAGTTGTCACCGTTGTCCAAGATTTGTGAGGGATCTTTCTGCTGGTGGAGCTGCCTGGCCCTGAGGCTGCCAGGGGGCAATTGTGTCTCACCAAACCCCCCAAGTCCCTCACGTTCCTGAGCTCCTCTGTGGCTCCACTCTGTGTTCCATGGCACGTTGCCACTGTGTTATGCTGCTGATGTGCCAAATGCATTTCCTAGTGCTGTTCAGGAGGTGCTCTTGGACCTTTGCTGTGTGCTTCTGTCGAGTGCCAGGAATGCTGCACTCCCCTCCTGCCCACTGCTTTTCCACCCCGCCTGTCTCCGTGCATCGCTGCGGACCTGCGGATCTGAGCAAATGTGTTTTCCTTGTCTGGACTCGTTAGGTTTTTGGACATCAGGAATTAGCACATGGCCTTCCTGTCCGGGGGGATTTCTGCTCCACGAGCAGAGGTTGGACCCCTGGGCTTTCCTCTGGGGCGGGCAGAGCAGAGCAGCCTCCCCTACGTCACGCTGTCAGCTCTGATGACTTCAAAGTCAGGCACATCACTTGCAGGGGAACGTGTTTCTGGAGTGTTTCTGCAGAGGCAGCCCACGCTCTTTTCAGGCTTTAACTCGTATTGGAGTGCTAAGGAGTAAAGAAACAAAATGTGAGTAGTTCCTACTGTGTTGTCAGAGGGTTGGTTTTCAGATCACTAGGTCTGGATCACAGAATACCTGAATGGTTTTGGTGGGAAGGCAGCTTGGAGCTCATCCACTCCCATCCCTGCCATGGGCATGGACACCTTCCGCTGTCCCAGGTTGCCCCAAGCCCCATCCACCCTGGCCATGGGTACTTCCAGGGATGGAGCAGCCACAGCTTGGCTGGGTAACCTGTGCCACACCCTCACAGGGAGGAATTTCTTCCTGATGTCTAATCTAAATCTACCCTCCTTCACCTTAAACCATTGACCTTTGTTTCTTCTGTCCACCTAAGTGTCCTTCTGTTGGAGGTGGTGGTGGAGGGAGTCTCAGCCTTTAGTCCAGGTGGTCCCAAGCATCTCCTCATCCCTGGTGTGGGTTCTTGGTGCTGGGATGCAGAATGGATCCTGTGGGGCTGGCCCTGGCTGCAGTGGGTGTGACTGTGGTTGCAGGGGCTCCTGGCAGCACTAGGGGCAGTGGATCCAGAGGGGGAGGGACCCTGCTTGTGACAGGGGGGGACAGAGGAGCACAGGCAGTGACCTTGTGCAATTCCAGTATCAGCTTTATCCTGTTCAAAGATTCCCTACAAAACTTGCAAGGCAAGTCGCTTTTCCCCTTCCCCATCCCCTAAAAAAAGGTGAGATGGCCCATAAATAACTTTCTCAGTTGCTCTAAGGGCCTCAAACTGTCAAGGTAATACCAAAAGCTGTTATAATGGTAGAGATAATGGCCTCCTTAATTTTTATCTTTGGAACTTGGTCCCTATCAGGTGCTTCCCAGGCAGCTAAAAATACCCAGGCTGCAGGACAGTGAGCAGGGTTATGGCAAACCCTCTTTCTGGGAGGCAGGAGCGATGCCTTTGAAGTTTAACTCTGAGATAAGCAGGTTTTTCAGCAAGGGGGATGCCCTGGAAGAGAGCTGGGGCAGGGTAAATCTGGCTCGGGGTGGCTGCAGTGCTCCTGCTCTGCACCTGTGGCTTGGTCCTGCGCAGGAGACACTCAGTGATACCTCCAGAAAGGATGTTTTTGCATGCAAATATTAAATATCACCCATGAAAAGAAATGCATCTACATTTATATAACCCAATCGTTTAAACATGCAAGTCTTACCTTGCATAAATAAAATATGTATATAATTGCATAGCTAAGTGCCTTTCAATATTTATATATAGCCTGTGTTATTTCTGTGTGTATCCATAATTGGCTAAACTTAAAAATTGTAAAATATAAACAAATGTGGGAGAGCACATCTTGTGTGAATGGCTGCTGCATTTAATTCACCCTCATTACAGGGATAGGCAGGAGATGCTTCTCCCTGTGTTCAGAGCCCTTCTGGTGTGTTTTGGTTTGCTGTCATGAAATCAAAGGCTGTTTCAGAGCAGCGTAAAGAAATATTCCTCACCTGTCTCGTGTTTTCCATCTTCCTGTTCTCTGTCCCTATTTCCTCTGTCATTTTTCATATAAAGGCCTGTGTAAAGTCCTGATGGATGATCAAGAGCTCTCTCTGTTGCTGCACGGTTGTTCTGTGGTTTCTAGGCTCTGTCCCATCTAAGTTTAAATATTGACTGAGGCTTTTCTTCTGAACCATCTCCTTTTCTAACCTAAATATCCAATTATACTTTTTTTTTTTAAAAAATGTGTGTGTGTTTTTCTGCAGCCACTGCTGTGCTCAGCAGCATTTCATGGGATGGGGATGAACCCCATCAGAGGTGGCTCTCAGACCCCAAGAGGAACAATTTCACTGTTATATGTACCACAACTTCATGTGTGTGGTCCCATGTGGCAGCTTCTGGAAGTTATTCCATCACCTAAAACAGCATTAAAAAAAATAATATTGGTGCTTGAGTAGTTAATGTATCATTAATTGTAAAAATACTTCCTTATTATTTCTGTTTTAATTAGTGGGGGTTTTTTGTTGATGTTGTTTGGGGGGTTTTGTGTGTGTGTATGTATGTATGTATGTATGTATTTGGGGTTTTGTTTCATTTTGGGTTTTTTTCATTCTGGGTTTTTTTCTGTTGGGACTTTTTATTTTTTGCAGGGGGAGGTTTAGGGATTTTGGGGGTTTTTGTTTGGTTTAGTTTGATTTTGTTTTTGCTTGTTTGTGTTTTCTGTTTGTTTCATTTCAGGGTTTGTGGGTGTTTTTTCGTTTGTTTTTTTTTGGGGCGGGAGAGATTTGGGGTTTTGTTAGATTTTGTTTGGTTTTGTTTGTTTTCGTGGCTGTTTTGGGTTTTGTTTGGTTGGTTTTTTGTGTGTTTTTTCTTTGTTTTAGGTTTTATGGTGCTTTTTTGTTTTGTATTTCAGTGTTTTGGTTTTTGTGTTGTTTTTTTGTGGTTTTTCTTTGTTTATTTTTGTTTTGTTTCAGGGTTTGTGGGTGCTTTTTTGTTTTGGGGTGTTTTGTTGTTTTGGTTTGTTTTTTGTTTATTTTTTTATTTGTTTGGTTTGTTTTGTCATTTTGTTCTTTTATTTCCTGCAAGAGCCATTCTGGCTGCCGGAACAGAACCAATATTTGGGTGTTTTCAGCTGGAAACGCTTGTTTTGTTGTTGTGGGGTGTTGTTTGTTCTTGTTTTACTTCAGGGTTTTTGGGTATTTTTTGTTTTGTATTGGCATGCGGTTTTTGTTTGTTTTTTTATTTGTTTGGTCCATTTTGTTGGTTCGTTTTGCCTTTTTTAAAATTTCCTTCAAGAGCCATTCCAGCTGATGGAACAGAACCAAGATTTGGGTGTTTCCTGCTGGAAATGCTGTTGTGGGTTTTCATTTGTTTTTGTTTTGTTTCAGGGTTTGTGGGTGTTTTTTTGTTTTGTTTTGGGGTGTTTTTGTTTCTTTTTTTTGTTTGTTTGGCCTGTTTTGTTGGTTTGTTTTTTCCTTTTTTTTTTCCTGCAAGAGCTGTTCCGTCTTCCAGAACAGAACCGAGATTTGTGTGTTTCCTGCTGGAAACGCAGTTTTTTTGTTTTGGGGTTTTATTAGTTTTTGTTTTGTTTCAGGGTTTGTGGGTGTTTTTTGATTTGTTTTGGGGTGTGTTTTGTTTAGTTTTGGTGGGTTTTGGGTTCTTTTTTTCTTTTTTTTTTTTTCTGTTTTTTCCTTTTTTCTTTTTCCTGCAAGAGCCGTTCCGTCTTCCAGAACAGAACCAAGATTTGTGTGTTTCCTGCTGGAAACGCTGTTTTGTTGTTGTGGCTTTTTGTTTATTTTTGTTTTGTTTCAGGGTTTGTGTGTATTTTTTGTTTTGTATTGGGATGTGTTTTTGTTTGTTTTTTTAGTTTGTTTGGTCTGTTTTGTTGGTTTGTTTTTCCCCTTTTTTTCCTGCAAGAGCCGTTCCGGCTGCTGTAGCAGAACCAAGATTTTTGTGTTTCCTGCTGAAAACGCTGTTTTGTTGTTGTGGATTTTTGTTTGGTTTTTTTTTTTTTTGTTTCAGGGTTTGTGGGTGTTTTTTGTTTCGTTTTAAGGTGTGGTTTTGTTTCTTTTGTTTGTTTGGTCTGTTTTGTTGGTTTGTTTTTCCCCTTTTTTTCCTGCAAGAGCCGTTACAGCTGACGGAACAGAACCAAGATTTGTGTGTTTCCTGCTGGAAACACTGTTTTGTTGTTGTGGATTTTTTTTTTTTTTTTTTTTTTTGTTTCAGGGTTTGTGGGTGTTTTTTGTTTCGTTTTAAGGTGTGGTTTTGTTTCTTTTGTTTGTTTGGCCTGTTTTGTTGATTTGTTTTTCCTTTTTTTTTCCTGCGAGAGCCGTTACAGCTGACGGAACAGAACCAAGATTTGTGTGTTTCCTGCTGGAAACGCAGTTTTGGTGTGTTTGTCACCAAAGCAGGCGAGCACAGAGCAGCACCTGGGCCTGGCAGTGTCCCCTTTGTCCCCTTTGCAGATGCCCAAGGGCACGGACCAGAACTGGGCACAGAAGCTCTACGACCGCCACAGCGCCAGCCAGCACTTCCAGAAGCCGCGCATGTCCAACACCTCCTTCATCGTGCTGCACTTCGCCGACAAGGTACCCGGCAGGGAGCACCAGCAGGGACAGGAAAGCCTCCTGCAGCACCCTAAATCAGTGCAGAGCCCCCTGAGCTGCCCCTTGGTGCCTGCACGCTGGTGGTCGTGGCTCAGGTGCTCAAATCTGGATCAGCGCCGAGGGCTTCAGCCTGTTGGTTGTGGCTCTGGGCTGTGGGTTGTGGATTCTGGAGGAGAGAAAAATCCTCTTTCCCAAAGCTGTGGGGAAAGGGGTTTCTGTAAGGGCAGCTGGGCAGAAAATGTGCTTGTGTTAGAAGAGCAGGAGCTGCGAGTGCCAGCAAGGCAAAGTGCAGGGAGGAGGTGAGAGGTGATCCCAGGCAGATCCCACCTTTGTGAGCATCCCACTATGGCACTAAATTAAACCAAATCCCAGTGCCTGGTGTGCTGGGGTCTTGTCCATAGACTCCAGCTTCACTGAAGCCCTGATGTGACAAGCGTTACAGCAAACAGGAATCTCAAAAGCTTGAAGTTACCCTAAACACAGATTTGTTAGGAAAAAATTAAAAATATCAACCCCGGGATGTGTCTGAGGAGCTGGACAATATCCAGGTGCTGTGATGCCCTACAGGTGCTTCCCATAACCAGGTTTGTCCTTGATTCCAGAGGCACTCACCATGGCAAATGTTGATACTCACCTTTCCTCAGGCACGTGGTTTTGCATATGGATCCTTCATGGACAATATTTCTTAGCAAGTTTTTCTCATTTTTTAATATGAAAAAAAAGAAATTTTCTTTTGTTGTCTCTAATGTATTTTTAAATTGTTTTTTTTTTTAAATTCCTTTGCATCCCACTCCTCTGCAGTTTCAAAACCCAAGAGACCTACAAGAGACTTAGGCAGGGCATATTTTGAGGTTTATTGATTAACTTAGAACCAGTTGAAGAGTGAACAAAAGAGCATGTAGAGTTACTGATGACCCTTGCATTTTTTATCCCTGACTTCCATACACAGCAATTTAATGGCTAGGAAACAATCTGTGTTTCCTAGTAAGGATTTTGCTTTCACCCAGATTCACTTTGATAAAAAGTGACCTTTAAATTCCAATTGTTCCTTTCCCCTCTCAGGGTTTTGTGGTGAGCTCCTGACATCAGGGGAGTGGTGGGAGCACCCTGTCCCTGTGTGTTGGACTTGTCCCTCTGAGCTTCTTGCCTTTGTGTCCTGGCAGGTGGAGTACCAGAGCGAGGGGTTTCTGGAGAAGAACAGGGACACCGTGTACGAGGAGCAGATCAACATCCTGAAAGCCAGCCAGGTAAAAGGAGCAGCAGGTCAGGGCAGCTGCCCAGGCTGGAGCTGAGCTGAGCGTCCCTGGTCGCACCCACGCCTGGCCCAGGGTGTGACCCTGCTGCACTGACAGCCACCAAAGAGCCAAACCAGTGGGGTGTGGAGAAGGGAAAAGGGATGAGGAGAGGAGGATGCTCAGGGTTACACCCACTGCATGCATGTGGGTGGTTGTCTGCCTTCCTTCACCCTGCTGTTGGTGTCCTGTCAAGATGCATCGCAGAAGTAGTTCCCAAACCTTCTGATCCTCTTCTTTTTTTCGGTCACCAAGGGCCAAAATTAGGAACTGGTAGTTTTTGGGCACTGTAAATCCCACTTAGCTCTTGCTTGGAGCTCCCCACCCATCACCCAATCACCCATCAGCCACAGAATCACTGGATGATTTGGGTTGGAAGAGAATTTAGGGATCATCTTGTTCCAGCCCCCTGCCATGGGACACCTTCCACTAGACCAGGATGGTCAAAAGCATGGGGATCTGGGGTTAAAAGCCACTGTCACCAGCATGGTTTGTACATTGTGGGTAGCCTTGCTGGTTCTATCCCCCTTCTGTGTGAAAATAGCTGTTCCTGTTATCTGTAATCTGTCATACTTGTCCCCGTGACTTCTAATTACTTCAGTAATTACTGTGCAAAAACTGGAGTTAATGTGTAATGCTGGAACTGTAACATGAACTCTGAGACACTCCAGCTGCCGTGGAGCTGTTTTACACCACTGCCAACGTGTAACTTCAACAAATTAGCAGACACTAATGATCACTCTTGGTGTCACTTGTCTTTTACAAGGTTTTGTGCTGTTGTAATCTTTGCTGCAGTCCCAGCTCTCAGGCTCTTCTCCTTTCTCTGCAGCACAGTCCTCTCTCTCTTCTCAGGGGCTCCTCTTGGGCTCTTGACCCACCCCTATTTATCTCAGTTGCCTTCACGAGCTACAGCTGTTGCCCAACTAAGGACCCTGCAGCTGCAGCTCGTTTGGAGCAACTCAGAACCACATAGGTCTTACAATACAACATGTATTCAGGCCCCCACATTGTGCCGTGTACCTTCCCTCTCCCGAGTGTTGTACAAACAGCTTGTCAACATCTCATTGCACCAGGTGCCAGCAGGGATGTATTGACTGGCTTTGAATGCCAGGTCTCCTGGTAAAGGCTTTTTTGGCTCTTGCTGTTTAAAATTTCCTGTGTGCTGTGGATTTGGTGGGATGATGGAAGCAGAAGAGCTGTGGGGTTCTGAAGGCTTTGGAGTGGGCCATGCCTGCAGTAAATGAGCATTTGACAGTGGGCTCCAAGCTGGAGATTTTACAATTTTCTATATAAATTGAGTAGATTTTGCACTGGCTTCCTGTACCATACTCCTGCTGTCTATGAGCATTTGGGTAGGTTGGGTTAAAAGTGTTGATATCACAGGCAGTAAAGAAATTTCAGATCCTTGTTGTTTTAAGACCAGACCAAAAGTTCTTCCCTGCAGCTTTGAGTCTTGCATTGTCAATTAATGAGCTGAAACCTTAAACAACCCCATCTCTCCCAGGGGGAACCTTTATTAAGCAGTTAGTGTGAAAATGCAAAGCCCAACTCACCATCCAGTGGCCAAAATCCAGGCTGTGTGACTCTGGTGCACCTTTGTTCCTCTAAACCTGGTGTGTGGTTTAAGGAAGAAGTTCATCTGCTTTCCTCCAAACCATTTCAAAGCCTTCCACAGCATAGGCCAGCATGTTAAATTGGTTTTGGTTTGGGGTTTTTTTGTGGTTTTTTTGGGTTTTTTTTTTTTTTTTGTTTTTTTGTTTTTTGTTTTGTTTTTTTTACATTACAAGTTTTGAAGGCCTGCATGTTGCAAGCAAAAGTGGGTCATATTCAGACTTCTCTTTGCGACACCCTTGGGTGTGCTGCTGGCTGTGACCTTCTGAATGACACCCTGAATAAGGAGTGGGATGAAAGGAGGTGGAGGAAACATTATTTTTAGGAGGAGTTTGTTCCTGTCAAAGTTAGAAGAGATGAGAATGGGAAATTATTTAAGTGTTGTCAGTGGCTTGGCCTGTTTCACAGCGAGGAATTCATGTGAAAATGGCAAGATGAGCAATTTTCTCATCCATGGGAGTAGTTGTGAAATTAATAACCATGGAGCTGGGCTTTAATAATGCCCAAATCAAGAGCTCTGCATGTTCAGGAAGCTTCCCAGGGAAAAACTGGGCATGATTAGAGCTCATTAGAAATGCCAGGTAACCTCCAGGAATAGTTGATGCTGTATGATGAATTATTTAGCCAGTGCTGAACTTGCTGTTGGAGTCAGTGCTGCAGAACTGGCAGTGTGTGATAAGGATTTCTGTTTGACTGTTTGGTGTAGAGGAGAGAGTGTACCTCACTGGAGTGGTGTGGTGTGGAGTGGTGGAGACCCTGGAAATCATTCCCTAAAAACACAGATGTAAGGTAAAGGCTCGCTTGCCATATCTAGGGACCACAATATAATATCAGAGCAGGCTGGACTTTGTTTAAGAGCTGTGTTGGAGGGGATAATAAATTCCATCCAGTGTCATCCCTGCCCCTTCTACCATCCCAGTTTGCTCCAAGCCCTGTCCATTGTGGATGCTTCCAGGGATGGGGCAGCCACATGTGCCCTGACCCAGACCAAAACACTCTGAAATTCACTTGGGTCTGGGAACATTTGGGAGATAGGCTGTTGAATTTCTGTCTTTAACCCCCATTAACTCCCATTCCCCTAACAACATGGGAGCACTGGCTTGTATCAGCCTGTGCTGATCCCATGTTGTTCTGGAAGAAGAGCAGCTAGACATTGTCACATTCCTCTCCCAAATCCTTCAACACCTGGTGATCTGCCCCTGCTGCCCCTAACCCCTGTTTGCCAGCAGATTGTTACCCTGGTATTTTTGCTTCTTGCCTGCCATTTGCCCTCCAGGGCTATAAACAATTAGAAACAATTTTGTTTTGCTGTGAAAGGCAGCCTGGTCTCTCTGAACCAGCAAAAGCAGAAGTGACAGTGCTGACTCTGCTACCCAAAAGTGTAAATTTAACTAAAGCTCAGATTTGTGCTGTGAGGACTTTGTCCTGTCCTCAGGATCAAGCTGGCACACAGCATTCCCTGCTTTCTTCTTTGCATTCCCACTAAAGCAGCACAGAGGGCAAGGGGAACGCTGTATTTAACACAGCAATGACCTGGGCACCTCTCTGTCAGCAAGCCATCGCTGATGAAGCACTCCCACCAAGGCAGAACTGCCTTCTGCTAATTAGAATGCAATTACCGCCATCAACAAGATGGTGAGAGAGACTTTACAGAGCATTTAATTAGTTCTGTAAGCGCTGGTCAGCTAAAACAGTTGAGAGCTGATGTCCTTTGAATTAAGGGAAATTATTTGAATGCTGATGGAAGGCATAAGGGCATGCTGTGAAGGTATTATTTTCCAGGTCTCTGTAATTACAAATAATGCACCAGTGGCTTTGACCCTGCCAGCTGGGGAGGAGGGATCAGTCCCTCTTGCTTATGCCCCAGAACCTGTGGGATGGCTCCTGCTAGAGATGGTCCCAGTTCCACCAGGTTTGCATCGTGCAAGCTGAGAGCTTGGCTCTGAGATCCTTCTCCAGGAACAAGCACTGCTGTTATTAATACCAGGTGGATGGAGAGAGCAGTGGCACTCCCAGCTGTTTTGAGAAGATATTTTGAAACCCCAAATTACATCCAGAGGCATTGTCAGGTGTGAGGCAGTAATGCAGAGCCTGTGTTGGATATCTTCATTAGTACATGTGTCATCCATACCTCCCATGCTTGCAGGACTCAGAGCATCCCAGATGGTGTTGTATCACCCATAACAATTGCCAGGATGTCATTTTTTTAGGGATAGAAGGAGGTGAAGGAGAGGAGAGCCTTTATTCTGGTAGGAGTTGAGTGAGCTGCAGTGAAAGCTGAGTGTGAAGCAGATCCTTAGCTGGCGCTGTCATAGAGCCTGCAATAAATTTGCTCATGTAATGCAAATAATTTCCTTCCCACAGTGTTGTTGAGGCTGCTGTCCTAACAAGCTGTGAGAACATCCCATAGGACAGGGCTGGAAATGTTCCTGTCTCAGCCCAGGGATGTGGCAGAGAGCCCGGCAGCCCTTCACAGCACAGGGCTGCTGTTTATGTCTAAAAAGTGGTAAACCACAGCACTCTTCCTGGGATCCTAATAGAAATACAACCAAGCTGGGCTTCTGGAGGAGCCTGAGGTGGGGGCAAGAGTGCTAGGCAGCTGCCCCTGCCTTGTGGTGGTGGTTTTTGGGTGGATGTGTTTGCCATGGTGTGCCATGGATGTGGGGAAGGTGTGTCTGTCCCTCAGGTGCTCCAGCATCCCTGCTGCTGGGAGGCACCGTGGGTGCTTTGGCAGTGTCACCTGGCAGGAGCCCAGCTCAGCTGGTGACACATGAAGTCCCACCTGCTGGCAGGGAGGGTTTTTTTACATTTAAGGATTTCCCCTTTGAATGTAAGTGCAGCTGTGGCAGTAGCCAGTGTGGGTGTGTAGATGGATCCAAGACGTGAAAATTCAACAGCCTTGCTAACCAGACCAGATTTATGGTGGCTTACTTAATATTCAAGTTCCCCAGTCTAGCATAAATCTGAATATCCTGCCTCCTAAATAATAATAATAAAAAAGGCATTAACTGCCTTTGCCAGCTCACCTGTTGTTTGTGAAGCAGAAATGTTGCTGCTGGCTTGCCAGAAGTCCCAGGCTTGGGGATCTGTTGAGCTAGATGTGGTGCTTGCAGGGTTGTGGGATGGTGGTGCTGCCCTGAAAGGTGGGTCAGTAGGGAGGAAGTGTTTGTGTCCCTTAACTTTTTGAAAAGCAAGGGTGCCTCTGGGGCTGTGGTGGGGCCTGGCTGCTGCCTGTGCTCACAGGAGATCCTGTTCCTGGGGTGTGTGCTGTGTAGGGAGCATCCTTGCTGGGGCAGGGCTGCATAAACACCCTGAAACAAAGCCTTGGGAACAGGAGTCACCTCCTGTCCGGGAGGTTTTGTGCCTTGGCAAGACCTCAGCAATCCAGCCTCCTTTCTTTTTAGGTTAGCTTGATTTAATGTGCGTGTTTCAAGGTTTCATGACCTGCAGCACAGAATGGTCAGCTGTCCTGCTGACGTGGTTCATGTAGACATCTCTTCTTGCTTTCACTTTCTTGCCCTTTTTCCCCTTTCAGGCTTAGGATGGGTGAGAAATGACCTGAGCAATGGGAGCTGGGTGGGCTCATTCCCCAGCAAGCAGGCCCAGGGGTGCTCAAGTGTTGCCTTTTGTTTCAGTATCAGATGGTAGCAGACTTATTCCAAGAGGACAAGGACGCCGTGCCCGCCACTCCTGGGGCAAAGAGAACACCCCGGATCAACGTGCGCTCTGCCAAGCCAGCCTTCAAAGCTGCCAACAAGGAGCACAGGAAAACAGTGGGACACCAGGTAATGGGAGGTCTCAGGGAGTCACTGACGACACAGCAATCCGGTTAACACCTTGTTGCTTCAGTTTGAAGCAGAGGTAAATAAAAAGCTGCTGAGGGTGGAAAGAGGCTTTCCCATGATCTCTGTGTTCAGCTGTTGTGTTTTGAATGACTTCTAGTGGTGCCTCTGGAACAGCAGGATTGAGAAGTCTTGGCTGAAAGCAGCTGAGACATGGTCTGGGGAGGGTGGAGACTCCACTGGATGGTGTCCCAATATACTGTGGAGCCTTTAAACTGAAACAGCTTCAGGAAAGGAGCATTTCCCCACTGTGGGCAGTCAAAAAGTTCAACAGGGGCACAGAGAGGTTGTGCTGCCTCCATCCTTGGAGATGTTTCAAAGACCCAGCTGGGCAGACTCCCGAGCTTTGTTGCTCATGACTCTTTGAGCTGGAAGCCTTCAACCCCGCAGTGTCTTCTCTGAATTCCCCGTATCTGGGCTGGGTCCATGGGGAGGCTCACTCCGTGTCACACCCACGGGTGGCTTGTGGCACTGCTGGCTGGGGCTGCAGGGTCACTGCTCCTCCCTCCCTCCTCCACATGAGTGGTTTTGTCTTTCAGTTCCGCAACTCCCTGCAGCTGCTGATGGAGACCCTGAACGCCACCAGCCCGCACTACGTGCGCTGCATCAAGCCCAACGATGAGAAGATCCCCTTCAAGTAAGTGGCCCTGCAGACCACAGAATCACAGAATCACAGAATCACAGAATCACAGAATCACAGAATCACAGAATCAGGAGGTTGGAAGATACCTCTAAGATCATTGAGTCCAGCCTCTGCCGTAACACCTCTACTAGACTATAGCACCAAGTGCCATGTCCAGTCTTTTTTTAAACACATCCAGAGATGATGATTCTACCACCTCTCTGGGAAGAGCATTCCAGCACTTTATAATTCTTTTAGTGAAAAATTTTTTACTAATATCCAACCTCTACCCTCCCTGATGTAGCTAGAGTCTGTGTCCTCTGGTTCTGTCAGTGCTGCCCGGTGGAAGAGACCAACCCCACCTGTCTGCAACCTCCCTGCAGGAAGCTGCAGAGAGCAATAGGGTCACCTCTAAGCCTCCTCTTCTCCAGGCTAAACAGCCCCAGCTCCTTCAAATGCTCCTCACAGGGTTTGTGTTCCAAGCCCCTCTCCAGCCTCGTTGCCTCCTCTGGATGTGCTCAAGCATTTCAACGTCCTTCCCAAACTGAGGGGCCAGAACTGGACACAGCACTCAAGGTGTGGCCTCACCAGTGCCAAGTACAGGGGCAGAATGAGCTCCCTCCTCCGCTGGCCACACCATTCCTGATGCAGGCCAGGAGTCATCGGCCTTCTTGGCCACCAGGGCACATTGCTGGCTCATATTCAACCAGCTGTCACCAGCACTCCCACGGCCCTTTCTGCCTGAGCACTGTCCAGACACAGTGTCCTCAGCTTGTAATGTTGTAGGGGGGTTTTGTGGCCAAAATGTAGAACTTGGCCCTTGGACTTATTAAACTTCATGCTGTTGGACTCTGCCCATCCATCCAGCTGATTTAAGTCTCTCTGCAGAGCCCTCTTTCCTTCCAATAGATCAACACAAGCTCCCAGCTTAGTGTTGCCTGCAAATTTATTAAGGACTCAATGAGCAGATATGCTCAGCTTTATGGCAGCGGGGCATGCTTTGGGCTCTTCCTCCTGCTGAAGAGCTTGCCTTTTCCATTTAATGTTGTTCCTGAAGCTGGAAGGTCTGTGTGGGTTGCTGGAGTCACCTTTTTGGGTTTCAGCATGGGAGGTTTGTGCCTCTGAAATGAAGCCAAATTCAGGTTCTAATAATTCATAGATATGCTCTGCTAATAGTGAGCGTCCTTGCTTTGCAGTGATAGGGTCTTCATGCAGTTTTTATCTTAGACTTGCTTTGATTTAAATAATTATAGTTCCAAACAGTGACAAGAGAAGGAAATGAAAAAGAAGAGATAAGTAGTGGGCTTGTAAAATGAACAGAAATATCTTGGTGCTTCCAAAATAAATGTAGAAAAAATAAGGGTGTGGTTTGTATCAGCTTCAGGCAGGTGAGCAGCTGAAGCAAAAGGCCAGTCCTGGTTTTTGTCCGTAGCTCAGAGACGTATCACAGGCTGCAAACTCTGTGAGCAGGTAGTTTTTAGCCCTGTTTGACCTCTTGGTCATGGATTTGTGCCCAGTTTTCTTCTCTGTAACTCCAGAAAAGCTTGGCCATTAGTATGCAGGGACCTTATAGATGTGATGTCCTCGAAAGGCATCAAGTGCAGGTGGTGACCTTTAAGGAAGAAGGTTGTAAATGTAATCCAGCAGCAGGGAGGCATTTCCCTCCATCTGACCTGATGCAGGCTGAGTGCTCCCAGTGAGCACAGTGCAATTTAGGAATGCAGAGACAGCTCCACCATTGTCCTGGAAGGAAGGCAGAGCTTCTCTAAACAGACTCACCCTTGGTCACGATGTGCTGGGAGAGATGTATCCACCAGGAAGCTTCCTTGCTTGACCTCTTCTGCCCCTTCAAACAGCAAAGTGAGGGGTATAAATCACTGCAAGACATTCAGAAACTGGCTTCTATTTACCTGATTCCTTAGAGGAGTAGTTAGCAGCCCTGGAGACAGCTCTCTATGCTGGGATCTGTGTTCCTGTGCTCTGCTGATCTGTTCCACACACCATCCTGCAGGAACTGGATGTGCTTGGGCCTTGGTCTCCTCTTGCCTAATGCAGAGGGTGTTCATTAAGTGAAATTCAGGATTACACTGTGTGATTGACAATTTTCTTTAGATGAAGCACAAAATTATTCTCTGACTTGCTGTAGTGTGAGTGTGGTAGATGCTCTGGGTGATGAAGTGGTTTCATCTTTCCAGTGGGTCTTTCCAGGACTCCATGTCCCTGCTTAGCTCTCCTTTCAGCTCATCCCTCTTCACTTCTCTGCCTTTGAACTTTCAATTTTTCATGTGATGCTCAGGATACAGCTAATATAATTCCATGGATGTGCAAGCTCCTGGTTTTCAGGGGGCAGTGATTGAATGAACTCAGTGGTATCCCTAAAATATTATGGGTAGCAAGCACCAGGAGGATAATTCTGCCAGTGCCTGCTCCTACTCCAAGTGATGGCTCTGCCCAGTGTGATGCTACAATTGGTCAATGTCCAAGCTCAGGATTTTGGGAACAAATGACAGACCAAAATAGACACAAGGATGGTTCTGGAGGAAGTTGCTTTAGGTTGTGGTGATGGGGTTGCATCCTCTTCCACAGGGGGTTCAGGTGTCTCCTGTGGCTGGTTCTGCAAGAGCCTCTCCCCCCTCACCCCTCATGGATTGCTTAATTGGCATTGTCACCTGGGGATCGTGGTCAAGGTTGGTCTTGCTGCCACCAGCTTGAGGTGTCAAGCTTGTGTCCTTAGGCTGGCTCAAATAAAGTCACAGAATCCCGGGAGCACTGAGGCTGGAAAAGAGCTCAGGATCATGGAGTCCCAGCCGTGTCTGATCCCCGCTGTGCCACCAGCTTGGAGCACTGAGTGCCACATCCAGTCCTTCCTTGGACATCTCCAGGGATGGGCACTCCAACACCCCTCTGGGCAGCCCCTGCCAAGGCCTGACCTCTCTTTCCATGGGGAAATTCCTGCTGCTGTCCAAGCCCCAGCCTGAGGCCGTTCCCTCTGCTCCTGTCCCTGTTCCCCCCGGCTGTCCCCTCCTGTCAGGAGTTGTGCAGAGCCACAAGGGCCCCCTGAGCCTCCTTTGCTCCAGGCTCAGCCCCTTCCCAGCTCCCTCAGCCTCTGCTGGGGCTCCAGCTTGTTCCCATCTCCCTCAGCTGCTCCTTGTAATACTTTTTTATGTGTTAAAGCGGGATATAGAGACACATGCTGGAAAATGTGCAGTGCTAAGAAGCATTTGTGAAGTGAAAGATCATCAGCATTGCTCCACATTAGCACCCAAGTGTCTTGTAGCATGCAAAACACTGGGTGTTATGTTTGTTGTTCAGTGAGAAAATAAGTTTTCTCTAAAACATAACATTTTTCGGCTCACAAGAGCATTATGTTTTCGCTAAAATGAAAACCTTACCCTGGAGAGCAGGGAGGATGTAATGGCAGCTCTTCAGTACTTAGAGGGGCTACCATGAGGAGAAAGCCATGCTCTCAGCAGTGGTGTGTGGTGGGAGGAAGGAGCCAATGGCCCCAAATTTACACGGGAGGTTCAGACTGGAGATGAGTAAACCTGTTTTTTTTCTCCCTGAGGACAGTCTGTCAATGGAGCAGTCTGCCCTGAGAGGTTATTCAGCCTCCATCTCTGGAGGTTTCTCTAAATTTTGACTGGCTAAACCCCTGGGCCATGGATCTGCCCCCACAGCTGTACCAGCTTTTGAGCATGGGGGGCTGGACTGGAGGGTTTCTCAGGTCTCTCACACCCTGCATTCCTACTCACAACATGCTGAGAAGATAAAATCTGTAATAGGGCTGGAGGGTGTCAGGCTCCCATCCTGGGACACCTTGGCTCCACGCAGGGATGTCTGCTGCATCTGACTGCAGGCTGGGACTGAGGTTAATTCCTGCTGGAGAAGACTTCCAAAGAGAGCTGTGCAAGGGGAATGCCTGACTTCAGGTTGTTCCTCTGTCTTTTCCTTTTAGATTCACTTTTAGGCAAGGTTTGGGATCTTTGATTTTGGGTTTCCAGGCTGAAAGCAACCTGCCAGGTGTTTCTACCTGCCATAGCAAGGAAAAGGACTTTGTAATAAGCTGTATTGTCCCACTTTTAAGATCTTAATTTCAGCATTAGCCCATAACTGGAGCTGTTGCTGACAGATGACTGCAGCCTCTCTGGTGGCTGCATTTCAGCCCCACTGAGCAGGGCTTTGCTGCTTTGCAGAGTTTCCCTTGGATACCAGAGAGATTGCCCTGGGATCTTCCAGGACTGACGCTTACCTGTCGATCTGCCACTCCTGTTTATTATTTATTGTTATGGAAATTGCACTCTTGTGGGTTCTTCCTTGAAGCGAGTGACAGCCCAGACTGATTTTTCACCCTGCACAGTGTTGGTGGTGTTGCAGTGAATAACTTGCTTGTAGACTTGACAGGTCCAGGGAATTAAAAAAAGCACAGAGAGAGAAGAAGGAGACTATTTTTCATGCTGCTTTTGTAGAGCAGAGAGCAGGAAGAATTATTCATGTAATCTTGACTTGCAGGTGTAAATATTTTGAGCTTTCAGAAAAGGAAAAAACTGGCATTATACGAGAAGCTTTGTTCTGGAAACCTCACACAGCTGTGGACATTGCATCATGTGAGACTGAGCTTGATGGAGGGACCTTTTCCAGTGCCTTCCAGAGCTGGAGAGCTGTGGCCTCCTTGTGCATTCAGCATCAGGGTGGAAGGAGGGAACAGCCATGGGGGATGCTGGTACCTGGACTCACTCTCTGCAAGCGTGGTCTGAGCTTGGAGTGAGTTTTTGCCAGGAATCAGAGGAAGCACTGCCTGAGTATTCAGCTGGAAGTTTTCCTTGAGATTTTTTTGCCACAAATTCCTGATGGAGTGTGGTGTCAATGGTAAGGGATGATGCAAGCTTTAAAGTGGTCATGTTCTTGGAAAACTTAGTCTAGAAAATCATGGGACCTATTAATTACCTGCTTTGGATATGGAATTGAATATATCAGACTTATTTTGCTGTTGAATTCGATTTCTGTAAATGTGTTGTTGCCCCAATAGCTGGTTCACCAGGCAGCTCGTGGTGGGGTAGACTGTTCCCTTCTTTATTGTGATTGTATTGCTTTACAAAGCCAGGTAGATTCTGGCTGCAGACACTAATTAATTGCAGCAGGTGGTCATGCTATCCCAAGAATACCCCTGGCACTCATAGCAGGGTGGGAGCAAGGTTTCAAGCAACTTGGAAATCAGACCTTTGTGACGTGCAGAGAAAAGGTGTGCAGCCTGTTCATCCCAAAGCCAGGCCTGGGGCATGCTGAGCTTTGAGAGGCAGTGGCTGTGGGCTCGCTATCACTGTGTGTTAATGCCTGTCCTAAATCTGATTGCAGGTTTGATCCGAAGAGAGCAGTGCAGCAGCTGAGAGCCTGCGGAGTGCTGGAGACCATCCGGATCAGTGCAGCTGGCTTCCCATCCAGGTGCTGGGCTGGGAATTCCCTGGGCTTGTGCTGCTCCTGCTGCTTACCCAGCAGGTTCATTGTGCCCAGGGCCAGGCTGGATGGGGCTTGGAGCACCCCGGGACAGGGGAAGGTGTCTCTGCCCATGGCAGGGGTGGTACTGGGTGAGCTTTGAACACCAAACCCTTCTGGGATTATCTGACATGAGGGAGGTAGAAGAAAATACTTGTGTTGGCAGGACAATGTTTATTTAGGTTAGCTTGTACCCAGGATAGATTTTCTGCTTTTTATATATTTTTTTGTTTCATTTTGCCAAACTCCCGTTATGTCCTGGGCTCCTCAAGTGTAAGAGATTCATTGTCAAGCAAAGAGCTGCAAAGTGGGCTTGACAGAGAGTGTGTTGTGCTGTGTCCAGTGCTCCAGCTGCTGCTTTCAGTCTGGTCCTGAGAGGTAATTTGCTCTCATGAAACCTCTGAAAAAGCTGACGCCTGGCAGACAAAGGAATCCAGTTTGGATGCTGTACCTAGGTGAAAACCAAGTAATGAAACAACAACTCTGGAAGCAAGCACTGTCCTAAAGCACTTCTTCACTGTTTGCCTGAAGCTTCTTCCACTGTTCGATTTGATTTTCTTTGTGTGTGATTTTTTTTTTCCCCCGGCTTCAGACATCTGCTGCAATCCTCATTTCAGCCAAAAAAAAAATTCTGATTCTACTTTCAGAGAAAGAAAATAAGGGTTGTAAATTATTGTTGTAGACATTCACAGAGCACATCCAGAGCATCCTAGGCTTCAAACTCTTGTATCATAAAAAGGAGGGTTATGGGTGGTGTGCTCCTGCTGATTGAGATATAAAATTCAAAAGAGGTTTTTAAGACCCAATAAATCAGAAAAAATAGACTATACATAAGTCCTGAAGATGACAAGGGCAAATAATTCTAAAAATGCATCAATTGCATTTTAGTGCCAAGCAGCTTTGTGTTAATGTCAGCAAAGCCATCAGCCCTTTTATATGGAACAAAGAAGTCATAAATATGCTCAGTGAAGTGTTGGCTAAGCGTGATGTGGAGCACCATGAGCAACTCCCTGTCCTGCATTTTGGGGAGGAGTGTGCTGCTCTCAGAACCTCCTGAGAAGCTGCAGGGGGTTCTGGCAGCCGAGGGCAGCAGCTGCAGCTTGGGGTGGCTCTGTCACCTCTGCTGGCCAGGGACCTCTGTGGGCAGGTCACAGCTGCTCTTGGGGTCCTCCCTGACCAGCTGGGTCCAGCTCCTTAAGGAGGAAGAAAGGAAAACAGAAGGAGAATAAAACTCTCACGGAACCCAATTTCTCTGTGTCCCCTGCCAGTGCGGCATGGTGCAGATCTGGGACCTCGTGCTGGGAGTCTGACCCTGTTAGAAGACCCAGCATCACCTTTGGCTCTCATCTCTGAATCACCTTTGGGTCTCATCTGAGACCCAGCATCACCTTTGGGTGTCATCTGAGACCCAGCATCACCTTTGGCTCTCATCTGAGACCCAGCATCACCTTTGGCTCTCATCTCTGAATTACCTTTGGCCCTCATCTGAGACCCAGCATCACCTTTGGCTCTCAGCTCTGAATCACCTTTGGCCCTCATCTGAGACCCAGCATCACCTTTGGCTCTCATCTCTGAATCACCTTTAGGTCTCATCTGAGACCCAGCATCACCTTTGGCTCTCATCTCTGAATCACCTTTGGGTGTCATCTGAGACCCAGCATCACCTTTGGCTCTCATCTCTGAATCACCTTTGGGTCTCATCTGAGACCCAGCATCACCTTTATCTGAGACCCAGCATCACCTTTGGGTCTCAGCTCTGAATCACCTTTGGGTCTCATCTGAGGGCTTCTGTGGGAGCAGCCAGTAAAAAACTGCTTCTTCCTTACTTGATCCCTAAGCCATGGTAGGGAATGAAAAAATCCAGTCCATGGGTTGTCTTTCACTACCATCTTTGTAGTCGGACCAAATCTGTCAGTCGTCTTGTAGTAAAAACCCTGAAACAATGAAAAATGGGTTTTTTTTCACATGGAAAAGGCCAGAGAAATGCAGTTCTTTGCTCTCCAAGCAAGCAGTCACACTGCCCAGTGCAGCCTGGGCCCTGGCTTTGCCATGGTGGGTCCTGGGAGAGTTTGGGGAGCTCTGACCTGAGCGTTGTGTGTTTTGTGAGGTTTTGTTACTGGCCTTACCACGGCTGCACGGAACACACCCTGTTCCTCTCCATTCATGATTGTCCTACAGATTTGTAGCATTTTTCCATTTCTGCTCGCTTAACTGCAGCTAACACTCTACAGCACTAAAATCAATGTGAAATCAGTAATGGGGAGGGGGAGCAGAGGGGAGAAACCACTGCAGCACCTGGACACCAGCCAGGATCTATTGACAGCAAAGAATTGACCACTACAAGAGCCATTTCACCCTTACAAACTAAAAAGTGATGCCCTCAGCTCTGCTTGCATGCTTTTGGTTGTAAGATCTTTTCCCAGGACGCTAGGAATACAGAACTCTTCCATCACTGCAACTTGTCAGCTCTCGTTCTTCCTCCAGGGACAAAAAAAAAAAAAAACAGGGTGCAAAAAGCAATTTCAGCCTGTCAGAGTGACCTTCTCCAAAGTTTGTGATTTTTGAAGGAAAGATATTTGTATATTTTAATATTTCTAGCATATAATTGTATGTAGGGACAGCCCTGCACCAAATAGAATACTCACTTTGGGCTCCCATAGTTCTTCATCTTCCTTACTCAGAAAATTCCAGTCTTGAAAATCCAGACCCAGGAGCTGGACGATGTCATTGAAAGATTGTGAATAATCTGTGTCTTTATATTGACTTCACAGACAATCTTGGGAAAAGATGCTTCCACAGGATCTTGTTTTGTAGGAAAAGTAACAGACTTTTAGTTATTTCTGCAGTTTTACATGTGATATCTCTTGGTTTTCATCACAGTGAGCATTGATTATTCCTCTGTATTTCCTTATATATTGAGACAGGTTGAATTTATATTGCTTGATTAAGGATAAAACCAAAAAGGACAGTCATTGCTTTAAATTTAAACCTCCTGTGAAGGCTCTTAATTTGGAATACTTTAAAATAATAGCAGAAAACTTGATCTTCGTGACTTTTGCTTCGCTCAGGTGTAAGCAAGTTACCCATAAAGCTACAGGGAATTTCCAAATTTGTTTATCTCAAGGTAAGTTTTAACCAGAAACAATAGAAAAACTCTTGTTTTCATCCTGTAATGTTTACTTTTGAATATATTCCAGCACACTGTCATTAGAATAGCTTTCTGAGGGTGATGTGACTTTGAGTCAGAGATCTCTGGATAAATCCACCTGCTGCTGAAGAGTTCAGTGTTTTGAGTCCTTAATAATTTTTTTACCTCTAGAAAAAGAAATAATTTTTAATACAAGTGGTAGTTGCTCAAGCTGTGTAAGTCTCAGAAATCTGAAGCCTGGGACTCCCCACTTAGGGTGTTCCTGGGTTTATTTTACCATTTCCATGGCAGGCTGCGTCTGAAACAAATTGAAAATGTATCATTTGCTCTGAAATGTTACTCAGCAGTTAAGAAATCTGTATCTGTTAGCATGTACATAAATGACTGTGATGAATGGAGTGTCTGAGGTGTGTAGGTAGTAAATCTATCATCAGCTTCCCTGGGTAAAGCGTGGAAGATGTCTCTGTGCTGTAAAACCATTCATCTTCCTTACAGAAACTGGCTGCATAGAGATGAGTCTGTAGAGAACTAATTGCTGCACATCTCCATGAATAGCAAAATAATTCTTTAAACCAAGTTTTTAAATTGGTTCTGTCAAAACTGTACTTTTTTTTTTCCCCCTGCTGGTTATAGTGGTTTCCAGTCAGTGGTCCAGCAGCAGTGGTGTCCCACCATGCCATCACTCTGAATTGCCTCATCACTGCAGTTCTCTCTGAATTACCCTCTTTGTAGTTGTTATGTATTTATAGTTTAAGTATCCTTGGCATTTGGCTGCTTCCTCTGGTCGCTGGAGCTCACTGTCAGATTCAGCATTTTTGTATCAATTCAGTGTGAAACCCCAGCTGCTAAACTCTATAAATATTAAACATTTATAATTGAAAACTATCATGGACATCCTTGATGTATAATTTTTTTTTACAGAATGTGCCTTTAGCTGTCTGGCTGTCATTTCAGGATAACAAGACCTATAAATTGCTTTGGCTACCAACAGTTCTGTTTGCCCACACCCAACAAAGGTGTAATATGTAAATGGAGGGGCTTTCCCCCCCTCGTTTTTCCCTTTGAATATATTCCAGCTAATTTCAAGCCAGGCCAGCCTGCATGTTTTAGAACTAATTGAAAGGCAAATCTGTTCTGCTGCAGTAAACAAGGCAAGAGAAATTTTCTCCCTGAACTGCAGCTTCTAAAATAATTTCATGTCAAATCTTGGCTCCGAGATTGAACCTGCGCCCTTCCAGACATGTTCTGACTCCTCTGGAATGATCAATATCATCCAGCTCCTTCCTGCTTAATATATTGACCCCTTCAGGGGAGGGTGCCTTGTGGTGCTGCCAGGATTTCTTACCCAAAACTGAGTTTGCTCAGCACCTGGGATGGTCTTGGGTGAATTTGTTTACTCTGAGTGGAAACATTTCACATTCAGTTATTTTAGGGTACCAGAAGAAACCATATTATGGTTAAGAGTTTGAAGCTTTTTTGACCTATTACACTGCTTTCAGCTGTTCACTCAGTGCAGCTGGCACAACATTGCTGAAACAATGGCTTGTGGATATTTTGGGCAGTTGTTGACTGCTTGGAAAGATGCTTTTTGGAAGCTTCCTTGGAATGTCAACCCCAGTTTCCTACCCACGCTCTCCCTTCAATTTGGCATTGTAATAAACACAGCTGGCTCTGCTCAGGTTCACAAACCCTCGATTTTGGACAGGAGCAGCCCCTTTGCTTTGCACCTGACTGCATTTTTGTGTAAAACATCTAAATCTGGTTGCTTAAACTACAGAAAAAAGATTACTTCTTCATCTGTGGCGTGTCCTATGTCTTATTCCCTCTGTTTCCTGTAGGTGACAAAGACTTTGCTGGGATGACCAAGCCTCAGGCTCTCAGCCAACCATCCTCCTTGCTGCTTGAGCCCAAGGAGGGTTTTTTCCACAGGCATAAGTTATTTTTCTGCATTCTTCCCTTCCCTTTATTGCCTTTTCCCCTTAGTGACCTGTGCTGACATCAAAGCAAAATTCAGCTGTTTGAGGTTGGCTTGATCTCAGTTTGAGTAGCATCTGCCCAGTCCTTTGTGCCTCCTTCTTCCTGTTTCTCAGTTGTGCAGGTACGAAAATGCCCTGGTTCCATCTCTTTTCTCTGCATCACTTATCTGGATCTTAAAACTTGATAAAAATGATACAGATCTGTATTTATTTAGCGTCCCTTGGTGGTTTCCAGCCCTCAGCACTGAGGCTTGCCCATGCTGTGTGTTGTGTGGCAGCATAGTAAGCACCTGAGATCTGTTTTTTATTTGATACCTGTCCACAAGTTGAACTGAGGTGTACCCTTCCCATAGACTTTCCTGACCTGCTAAACGGTGAGGTAACACAGCACATCCTTTGTCTCCTGCTGGGAGTCAGTATGAATTAATTTTCTTTTTTTTTTTTGTTTTCATGTTTGTTTTTGTTTTCCCTTTTAAAATGAAGGCATTGTACCTAAAAAAAATAAAAATGTATGTGCAGAAAAGTAATTGTAAAAGTGCATGTACAGCAAAGCAGTGAGCTTCAGTATTTCTGCACTGGAGAAATCTCCCTTGCAGGGCTGGGGGATCATGTTTGTTTCTCTCCCAGCAGATAGTTGTAAGGAAATTTTATACAGCTTTGAGCCTCGAGTGGTTCAATGAGGCATGTTACATTAAACCTGAGTGCTTTAATTGTTCCTTTCTCCGGGGAGGATTCTGTAGCAGCACCTATGAACCCCTGCAGCTTTCTTTTGCTGGTGAACTGGGATGGCAAATATCCCAGCGAAACTCCTGTTGTGGCACAGATTTTGTCTTGATGCCCCATGGACAATAACTCAGGAGCAGTGTGGTGTCAGGGCTGTCATTCCCTGATAAATCAGAGTGGTGAGAGCACAAGGGAGGCAGTTCAGTGCCCTGGGGCTCAGCGTGGGGCTGTGAACCTCTGGGACATGTGGGGCTGTGGATGCCACCAGACCTGTGAACACCTTGGCAGAAACCAGGAGATGTATTCTCTGACTCTTCCAATGTCTCATGTGAGACTTACTCCTGAAAAGTGAGTCATTTTTATTAAGGATGGATGTGGAAAATAATTTTTTTCCGCCTTGGGAAATGAGAATGACAGGCTCTGGAGGAAGACCCACTGTGCAGTGACCTAGGATTTATTTTTAAGGATTTCCTGCAGGTGTCTGACTCTTGTTTGTGGGCAGCTGTGGGATCTCCATCGCTGCTGTGGTCCTGCAAGATGATGGATTTTATTTTCTGCCCAGCTTGGACCTGTGCCCTGAGTTTCATCTTCTGCCTCTTCACCATCTGCTCTTAGCTGGAAGAGCCTGGGTGGCACCTGCAGGGTGATTTTTTTTTTCTCCAGATATCAGCAGTTAATAATGCCAGTGCCTGAGCTGACTCTGGCAGGTTAATGGGAATACTCCTTCCTTCTCTCTTCCCTCCTCCCAAGCTTTCCCTGGCTTGAGCAGTACCCGAGCCAGCCTCGTGTGCTTGGCTGGGTGCCTCGGGCTCTGCATGCTCTGCTTCTCCTCTCAGGTTTGATTTGGAGCTGTGTAAACCCCGGGTGTGCTTAAAATGAAAACGGATTTTATTTGGACAATGCAAAATGGGAAACGTAATTATAAAACAGAGGCGCTGGGAAAGCAAAGAGGAGGCAAGTTTAAGGTAAACCTTACAGCACACAAGCTTGTGGTCTTGCATAATCTTTGTGCTCAAGTTTTCCCTCCCCAGAGGGAGCTCCCTATAGCTGTCATCTTAGTTTTTTTAGTGGTGATCCAGTACTTTTGGTTATTTGAGGGTGGGTAGCTGTAGCTGCCTGGCCTCAGGAATAGCCCATGGAGACAGAGATTGAATCAGCACTAAATCTGGCTGCTCCACAGCCAGTCTGAGCATGGGAAATCCTTTCATCACAGTGGCCCTCATGCTTCTGCCCCCACGAGCTCTGCATTTTACCTTTGGCTTTAGGTGCAATCCTAAGGGTATTCTGGTTTTTGCCCGTCCCTTTATTTTTTACTAGTTGTGTCCTGAGTGCTGTGTGTCCATGCAGGAGTTACATGTGGTTTACCAGTCCACCTTTTTTTTCCCATTTGCTCTCTTCATTCCCTTTGCAAACATTTCCTTTTACTGTACTCTTTTCAATGAAAAAAAGCATTGGCTTTCCTCCCCTTTTCTGAAGTAGCACAAAACTCTGTTGGCTGTGTGTTTTGAAATCAGCAATATGCCTGTCTTAGCAAATACCCCAGCTTCCAGCCTTCAAGGTGTTTCATGAGAGATACCAGGAGCTGGAGTAGATGGTTGTGCAGGTCCCTTCCGACTGAACAGTTTTGTTCCATGGTGCATTTTGTAGAGCTGGCAGCTGTGACTGCTCAGGTGGTCTCACTCAGTCTCACCACTGCAAACTGGCCACGACGTGTCACAAGCAGTGCTCTGGCCCTTTCAGTTTATTTTCCCTCCCACACTCTTCATCCCCAAAAGTGTAAAAATAGGAAGAATTTGGTGCAGTAATGCAAAAAGTTAAGGTGGACATGGGGCCTCTGGGTGAAGAGAATGTTTCTGTGTGGCAGCTCCTCACAGTTTGTTCTCGTCCTGGTTGCCAGAGCATCCCTGCAGGTAAGGATCAGGCTCACAGGTGGTTTTGTTGAGTGAGGGCAGAAATCAAATCCTCTGTGATTCTCTCCAGTCTCCCTTTGATGCTTGTTATGCGTATTTTGTTGAAGTATCAATGATCATTCCGGACATTGCTGGAAAAGTTTAGTGTTAATTAAAATCTCAGGTTTTGAGGGGTTTATAAGTCACTCTGTTAATTTAGAGAAGGCTGAAACTTGGCAGATGCTGAAGCAATTTCAGGATGGCAGTCTGCAGGCTCTACATCTATCACCAGCAGCAGGAGATGATATTTCTAGCAGCAGGATACAGTGCTCTAATTCCTTCAATTAGCATTGCCTATTTGGAGGCTTTGCTGCTGGAGACAGTGAGGCATCTTCCAAGGGGCTGCTTTGTCTTTCCAGAGCCAAAAGATTTTGTGTTTGTTTGAAGGGTGTCAGTCACAGATCTCAAGATGGAGCAATTAGGGAGTAGATTGAAGTTAGTATTCAGCAGAGTTTGGGAACACAAAACCCGAAGAATTTCTATTTGATTCATTTTCTACAACTTTATGAAGATTGCTGTTTAATTTTTATTTTTGGGTAAACAAGAGATCCATGATTTCTCCCAAGTTAGCTTCTCCTTTCTGACAGGAGCAGCATTGTTGTGTTTGAGTGGTAAAGAGCAGCAGATTGGGAAGCACATCAGGGGTGAGAACAGGGTGATCTGTGGCCTTTCTGTTCCAGGCTAGAAAGGCCACATGGTCATTCAGCATCTGAGATTGGGGCCAAGCTGGGGGTGAGTAGCTCCTTTTGGAGTTGGTCCATGCTGAGGGTTGTGGTGAGAAATCCCTTAAATATCGCACACTTTGGCTCATCTATGACTCCAGGCACTTTATTTTAGTGAAGCAGTACCCAGCATACAGACTAACCCAGCGTGTGCTTTGCTTTCAGGTGGTCCTACCCTGACTTTTTCAATAGGTACAGTGTGCTTATGAACAAGAGAGACCTCTCTAAGAGCGACATGAAGCAGATCTGTCAGACCCTGCTGAAAGACCTCATTAAGGTGAGCTGGGACCAGATCTTTGTCACTGGTGCTAAAAGCACAGAACTCGTGGCTTTGATGTGGCCTGAAATTGCTCCAGCTTCACCTGCTGCATGTGCAGGTGCTTCTCCACCCCAGGCAGCCTGGGAGTTTTCCCAAAATGAGGGAGTCTTGCAAAGAGGTGTCAGGAGCATGGGATATCTTTGCTGTGGTCAAGAGGAGTGAATCATTTCAGTGCTGGTGAAATCCAGAATTTTGTCACTGGCTGGGCATGAATGACTGGCCATTTCTAAAAAATGTGTCCCCCCATCCCCTCCTTCTTCTTTTGTCTAGCCACAGCTGGAGCACTTTTCAGGGGTCCACCCTGGGATGTCATGAACCTTAGTCAGTCATTAATTGACTCTTTGCACAAATGAGTGAGGGAAAAGTGCAGTAAATGCCTTTTCTTGATGTGTGGGAGACTTTCATTGGCCCTATGTGGAAAAAGCATCCTGCAGACTGGGACTTCTTTACCACAAACAAGTCAGAAGATTTTGCCACCTTACCTTACCCAAACTTTACTGCTTGCTTGTATGCATTATTTTTAAATTGCAAATGTGCATGCAAAGGTTTCTTGCGGTTGAGTGGCTCAGAATGTGGCCAGCACCTTAGACAGGTTTTAATGCTTGATCTCTTGTTTTCCTGTGGGGTTTTGAGGAATTAACCCAATTGGGTTCCTCTTTTTGCTTTTTGCACCCAGTGTTACCCTTTGGTTGCAGAGCTTTTTACATGCATGACTTTGTAGATCTAAGCATTAATATTTTTGAAAAAGAAATATTTTTCTTGAAGTGCTGTGGTGTTGCATTTCCAGTCTGGTGTAGTGGAAGGCATCCCTGCCCATGGCAGGGAGGTTGGATATATGTGAGGTTTAAGGTCCCTTCCAACCTAAACAATTTTGTGATTCTGTGATTTCTTTATTTACGTAAAAACCAACAAATAACAAAAAAAACACATCCAAACAAAACCTCCAAACCCGCCCAAACAAGCAAACAAACAACCCCAAAACAAAATAAACTCCAAATAAACTCCTGCACCACAAAAAAGCAAAACCAAACAACAACCAAAAAACCCCAGATCAACTAAGCAAAAAAATCCACAAAACACAAAAACCCAACCCAAAACCTCTTCAAAACTGTGTAAATATATGGAGTTTAAGACTGAATCCTAGTGCTGCTATCCTTAATGGGTGTGTAGACGCTCAAGTATAGTAAGTCTAGTAATATCGAATAATGTCTAATAAGTCTAATAATCTAATATATCTAATAATGGAGTCTAATAATATCCTCATTACCCAATTAAGAAATGTGAGTTGATAAATTTGATTCAAAGTAGTATTTTTACACTGTATCTACTAATCAACTTAGACTGAAAACAAAAAGAAAAAACTGATGTTTGCCTCAATTAAATATAATTTCCTTTATGCTTTTGAAAAGGATCCAGACAAGTTCCAGTTTGGCCGTACCAAGATCTTTTTCCGTGCAGGCCAGGTGGCATATCTGGAGAAGCTGCGTGCAGATAAGTTCAGAGCTGCCACCATCATGATCCAGAAGACGGTGCGGGGCTGGCTGCAGAGGGCCAGGTACCAGCGGCTGAGGCGAGCCACCCTCGCCCTGCAGCGCCACACCCGCGGGCACCTGGCACGCAGGTGGGTCCTGGGCAGCCTCAGAGGGGGCAGCTGGGGAGCCAAGGGTGGAAACACCTCTGTTTTCAGTCTGTTTCATCTTGTGGGTTTCATATGAGGAGCTTTGGAAATGCTCTGTTTGCTTGAAAGCAAGATGTGTAACGCGCATGTGGGTAATGCTGTGGTGAGAGTTTCTGAAAAAGCTCTAAAGGGCTAAAGTTGGGACTTATTTCTGGCCCCTCAATCTGGCTTTATTTAGGGGCAAGAGATCAAAATTATTTGCCTCAAACTGGTTTTATTTAGGGGCAAGAGATCAAAATTACTTGTCTCAAACTGGTTTCATATTTACGTTAGTTTAATTTCTAGGTTCTGAGCTAAGGTCATAACATAGACAATTTGGATATAATGAGGTGACTACAGTGCTCAGGTGGAAACACCTCTGGCCACCTGGGTTTTCAGCCTGTTTCATCTTGGGGGTTTCATATGAGGAGCTTTGGAAATGCTCTGTTTGCTTGAAAGCAAGATGCGTAACGCGCATGTGGGTAATGCTGTGGTGAGAGTTTCTAAAAAAACTCTAAAGGGCTAAAGTTGGGACTTATTTCTGGCCCCTCAATCTGGCTTTATTTAGGGGCAAGAGATCAAAATTATATGCCTCAAACTGGTTTTATTTAGGGGCAAGAGATCAAAATTACTTGTCTCAAACTGGTTTCATATTTCCGTTAGTTTAATTTCTAGGTTCTGAGCTAAGGTCATAACATAGACAATTTGGATATAATGAGGTGACTACAGTGCTCAGGTGGAAACACCTCTGGCCACCTGAGTTTTCAGTCTGTTTCATCTTGGGGGTTTCATATGAGGAGCTTTGGAAATGCTCTGTTTGCTTGAAAGCAAGATGCGTAACGCGCATGTGGGTAATGCTGTGGTGAGAGTTTCTAAAAAAACTCTAAAGGGCTAAAGTTGGGACTTATTTCTGGCCCCTCAATCTGGCTTTATTTAGGGGCAAGAGATCAAAATTATTTGCCTCAAACTGGTTTTATTTAGGGGCAAGAGATCAAAATTACTTGTCTCAAACTGGTTTCATATTTACGTTAGTTTGATTTCTAGGTTCTGAGCTAAGGTCATAACACAGACAATTTGGATATAATGAGGTGACTACAGTGCTCAGGTGGAAACACCTCTGGCCACCTGGGTTTTCAGTCTGTTTCATCTTGGGGGTTTCATATGAGGAGCTTTGGAAATGCTCTGTTTGCTTGAAAGCAAGATGCGTAATGCGCATGTGGGTAATGCTGTGGTGAGAGTTTCTAAAAAAACTCTAAAGGGCTAAAGTTGGGACTTATTTCTGGCCCCTCAATCTGGCTTTATTTAGGGGCAAGAGATCAAAATTATTTGCCTCAAACTGGTTTTATTTAGGGGCAAGAGATCAAAATTACTTGTCTCAAACTGGTTTCATATTTACGTTAGTTTGATTTCTAGGTTCTGGGCTAAGGTCATAACATAGACAATTTGGATATAATGAGGTGACTACAGTGCTCTGAAGGGTTTAGGTGAAAGTGTTTCACAGAACTAATATTTTCCTGGGACTGCCTTTGGTAGAGGGCATTTGGATCAGCCAGGGAAGAGCTGCCTAGTTGGTATGCACTCCTCCCCTGCAGGGACAAGGTTTGTGTCTCCTGATGTCCAGGGGGAGTTCTCAGGATTGATTGGCTGTATCCTTTGTAATGAGGAAAATCACTCTAAATCACTGGCAGGGGGGCTGTGTACAGTAGATAATAAAAGAGCCTCACGTTAACTGTTTCTGTGCAGGAACTCGTGTGTCAGTGGCTTGCTGGGGATTCTGTAGGTAGCACTGTGCTGGAGGGTGGGTACCTGGTGGCAGGTACGGGGTGGATGTGAGGGAGGAGTGAAGCAATGGAACAGCATCCCAACCCACTGGCCAACTTTCCTTCTTGTGGCCCTTCTTCAAGCCAGACAATCAGCAGAAGAACATCAGAGATACTAGCTGAGTTTGTGGTGTTGTTTGTGATTGTGAAAGGGGTTGGTGTCCGGGAGAGCCAGCTGCTGCAGAGTTTCTCCTACATAATTTTTTAGTTCCCCTCTTGGTGCAGGATTTGTAGGGTGGGATGGCATCTGAGTAACTAATGTCTCTTTTTGGAGACGGACCATCCCTTATCCTCTTCAGGAAGCCCTGCATCAGTGGGTCCTAATGAGAAACCATTTGCCTCAATCAAAGGAATATATAAACCAATCTGATGCGGCTCTTCATTTTGATGCGCTTTTCACAAAATAAAAGTGGATCAAATTTCTGTATAATGCTGCATGCTGAGAGCAATAAATGAATCATAAATCTAGCAAAACAAGCTAATTATCAAATTTAATAGAGGGTTTATGGGCATTTATTAACAGGTGTAACAGCAAATTGAACATGAGTTCAGCTGGAGAATGGGAGCAACATGGTGCAGAGCTGACCACATCCCTCATTATTTACTGTCTCTGAATGGCTCGAGGCTCTGCTCAGGAATGTTGCCAAAGCAGTGCACACCAGTTTAAATGTCAAATCAATTTGCTGCTGTTTTCACTGAGTCAGTAGTGTGCTTTTTATAGTCAGGGAGGTGATGGAGCCAACCTGGGTGCTGGTTAGAGCACGAATGCAAGGCAGAGAGTTCAAACCAAGGAAAACCTGGGGAATACTTGGGTTTAATGCTGTTTGTGAGCAATGGGGTGTGTTGATTTGTGGTTCCAGTGCTCCTGGGTTCAATGGCTGCTGTCTGATAGCATGGAGGCTTTCTTAGCCCAGCTGTTGGGGTGGTCTTTCCTGAGTACTACCAAGCCACACTGGACAAAAGCATTCCTCTCCCCCTGGTTTAAAACTTACTGCATCAGAAGAAAAGTTGAGTTTATTTTGCCTGCTTACCCTCCTCCTGTTCACTGCAGGCTTTTCCAGCACCTGAGGAGGACGAGGGCTGCCATCATCCTGCAGAAGCAGTACCGAATGCTGCGGATGCGCCGGGCCTTCCTGAGGGTCCGCAGCGCCACCCTCACCATCCAGGCTTTTGCTCGGGGCATGTTTGTCAGGAGGATTTACCACCAGGTACACCCCCAGGAGGGCCTTTGCATGCAGAAAGAACCTTTATGTTTACTTCTGCGGTGTGTTTGTTGTGGCGGTGTTGATGTTTGTGAAGCTGACAGGCCCCAGTGTTGCCAGAGGACCGAGGGTGATGGTGAGCTTTGCTATTTAAAGCTGTACGAGCAAAAAACATTTTGGCAGCAGCACCTCGGCAGAGCAGCTAAATGGAGTTGGTCACTGTGGTGCCAGGAGGTGTTGTGGAGATGTGGAAATGTCATTTGGTCTAACTTATGCTCTGCTGAAACCTCCCCATCCCACTGAGTGTGTGTCGGAGCTGCGTGCAGGGGCTGCTCCCCATAGTGTAAGAAGACAAGGAGGGTCTGTCATGGAAGGCAGTAAGTCATTTATTGATAGAAATATCCCTTTAATTAGGTCTCTCCTTTACATTTCTGTGTTAAACCTGGAGCAGGACACAAAAGATTTAGAGTTTTGAGACAGCAGTGATACAGTGATAGGTCATTGAATCCTGTGGCGGTTTGGGTGTAAGGGAACCCTAAAGATCACCTCATTCCACCCCTGCCATGGGCAGGGACACCTTCCACTCTGCCACGTTGCTCCAAGCCCTGTCCAGTTTGGTCTTGGTCACTTCCTGGGATCCAGGGACAGCCAAAGATTCTCTGGAAAACCTGTGCCAAGGCATTGCCGACCTCACAGCCAGCGATTCCTTCCCAATATCCCATCTAACTCTGCCCTCTGGCAATGGGAAGCCATTGATTGCCCTTTGTCCTGTTCCCTCATCACTTGTCCAGAGTCTTTCTCCAGCTACTCTCTGTCAGGAAACTGAGAACAGCTTTGGACAATTTTCTGTCTACTCTTCAGACCCAGCACTAAACTGGTGCCTAGCTGGGTTGTGGGGCTACTCCAAGAAGTGAGAGGCTTCAATAAGGAAAAACCTGTTCCTGAAAATAATTGAAATTACCTGGACACTTGGTGACCTCCCAGAGAGACCAGGGCTGTCCTTTGAGACACAGCAGCTGGTGATAAGGAATTTGTGCTGCCACTGCTGTTTCAGCATCTGTTTTTTAAAGTGGAAGCTCCTGCAGAGGAGGCAGCTGATCCAGCAGCTAAACTCTCTGATATTCCAGGCCACCCAAATCTTAACAAGGTGTAGAAGTTGTCTGAAGGCTAGGCCTCTCTAATCTGAGTGTCCTTAATCTCTGGAGCACCTGGGTATAGATTTTAGATAAAAGTATTGGTTCCAGTGCATGTTCAGTGACAGATGCAGGGCAGTGGGTGATGATCTGTGGGATGAGGGCATGCCCAGTGCCCACTCAAAAATTTTCTGTAAAGCTGAAATAAGTCCCCAAGGCAATGCAGTGGGGTTTCTTCTACTTCTTTGGGCATCCATAGCTTTCCCCATTTATGAAAGCCGAGACTGGAGGCATATAAAGCTCATTTCACAGTCATTCTTGCTGCATCTTAAATTCATACAATCCCTTTATTCTGAATTAAAATTTGCAACTGCAAAGAAGGCCTTAGGGTGAAACAAAATATTTATAAGAGAAGCTGATAGGATAACCTTTTCTGAGACAACTTAACCCAAACTAATAACAATAAAGTGTCTTGTAATCTTCAAATTCTCCTATTTATTTCCTTAGCAAACTGAAGCATAAGGAAGCTATTAACAACATGCTGTTTGTATCTCTAAAATGTCAGCCTTCAATTTTAGAGAGCAAAATTGAACTGCCACTGACTGACAAGATAGCTGTAAATTTTGGGGAAGAAATCCAATGCAAACATGCCGCAAATTTCATGAAAACAGATAAAAATTGCCACAAATTGAACCGTGCTAGAGAAGTAGCTGCAGACTATAGTGAAAGGACTCATAGTTTTATTTGAAGGTTATCCACATGATATGAAATCCCATCAGGACAGCATTTATCTGCAGTAAAAATTATCATAATGCAGAGGCAGAGCACAGGAAAAAAAATCTACAGATCTGTTCTGGTGATGTCTGATACTGAGGGGACAGTGAGCTCATTGCTGAGTGTTGATGTGTCTGTTAATGAGTGTTTACTCTGGAGCTGTGGCTCTGGTGGATCTCAGTACTCTTCTGAGGTGGTCCACAAAGTCACACTTGAGCCCAGATGTCACCTGCTCCCACCAAGTCCTCACAACCAGGATCATATCCCCTCGTGCCACTGACCAAGCAGGTCTTTACTTTGAGACCAAGCAGGCTCCTAGGAGAGGTGTCCTGCCTGCATCCATTGAGAACAGTGCCTGTCCATGAAGGAGGGTGCAAAACCACAGCCTCCATTTCCAGCCATCAGCACCTGCATCTTCCAGGACATTCCTTGGAGGAGAAGCCCTTTCCAACCAGTTTGGGAAGTGTTTAATGTTTATTGCCACCAAACCAGAGTTCCTGTATAGGTGACCTTCCAGGAATGGCCTTAAGCTGAAGGAAAGTAGATTTAGAGAAGATATTGGGAAGGCTGTGAGGGTGGGGAGGCCCTGGCACAGGTTTCCCAGAGGAACTGTCTCAGGAATTTAGCTGCACAGAGTGACCTCAAGATGCGTTAGAAAGTCTCTTTTCCCAGCCCAGTGGTCGAAGAAGGAGTCAGAACCCTTCAGTTCTTGGTCTCAAGGTTGTTTATTGTATCTTATCTATAAAATTCTTTCTCCTGACCTGCCAAGGTCCATTCAGCAGGACAGACAGAGGCACTCTGCCTGCCCCCAGGGAGGTGTTATCTTTTTACACTAAAAACTACGTGTACAATATTTACAATTACTTCCCAATGGCTATCGCCTTTGTTAGCTTCTACTCTAAACCAATCTAAAAGTGCCAATATCACAGCAGAAGATGGAGGCCAAGAAGAAGAAGGAGAAAGGCTGGACACACCCAGATTAATCCATCCTGGCCCCTGAACCCCCATTCTAAAAACCCCAAAAAATCTATTTTTCACTCTATGACAAAGTGATTATTATTCTACTTAGACTTTTGTGGCTTGCAGATCCTCATATAAGGATGGTAACTTTTTCCATGGGTCATAATCAAAGTCACAGGTGTCTTAGGCTCTGTGCCAGGGTCTCTGAGCCCCCTGGCAGGGGACCTGGCAACCCAGGACAGCCAAAAGTATGTCCTGAATTCTGGCACAACTGGATCCCTGGAAATTTCCAAGGCCAGGTTGGACAGAGCTTGGAGCACCTTGGTCTAGTAGAAGTGTGATCATCCACCACCTGCCCATGGTGGATGATCTTTAAAGCCCCTCCAACCCAAACCGTTCCACGGTTCCCCAATTCCATGCCTTCCCTCTGTTGACTGCCGTGCTGTGGCCATGTTTTGCAGATGCTGATGGAGCACAAGGCCACCATCCTGCAGAAGTACGCCCGGGGCTGGCTGGTCCGCGCGCGGCTCCGCCGGGCCCGGGCCGCCGCCGTGGTGCTGCAGAGCCACTGGCGGCGCCTCAGGGCCCGGCGCCAGCTCCAGGCCCTCCGCATCGAGGCCCGCTCGGCACAGCACCTCAAGAAGCTCAACATCGGCATGGAGAACAAGGTGGTGCAGCTGCAGAGGAAGGTGGACGAGCAGGTACGTCGTGGGCTGTGCAGGGACGGGCCCGGCCCAGCCGCTGCTTTGGGCCTGCCCGTGTCGTGTGGGAAGGGCCGTTGTGAAAAATGTCAGTCACTTGTTTTTGAAATGTTAAAAGGTTAATAGTAATAAAGTGGCTGTAAAAATAGCAATATAAATAGAGTAATGAAAATTTGAACAGTTGGGATTAGGAAAATACAAGACAAATAAGAAGAGTTATGGACAGTCTGGGTACCTTTTCTGGGCAAAATAAGCCTGAAAAAGGACACACATTAACAGAGGATTAACCCTTAAAAACAACAGCCTGTTGTATATTCATCCACCTCATATGTGATGCATAAATTCCATTCAAACAAAGGATTCTGTCTGGTCAGTGTCAGCTTCTTCCTCTTAATCCTAATGGCATCTTCAGGGCTGAGCAAGGCGGGAAGAAGTTTGTTTCTTCTGATAAGAGAGCAATAAATGCTCTTTCTCTGAAAGATGTAGGTGTCCTATGGCTGCTATCTTGATGCAAGACCTTTCTTTAAAAAAGTATCTTACATAGCATAGTTTCTGTTTTAACATTGTGTTATAATCTAAAATTATATTTACACACCATTAAAAAAATTAATACAGCATAACTTTCTGACATAACACATAATAATAATATTGATTTTAATATTTGGAAAAAGCCAATCATATAATACACGTTTTTCACAGTCGTGTTGGTGGCAGCCGAGCATTTGTAAGGGTGGGACACAGCCTGCTCCAAGCTGCACTGGAATTGTTGTGGGGACTACCCAGCAGTAGAGGGGGAAAACAGAACAGCAGTTTTAGAAAGTGTTGCTTGAAAACCCAAGCCAGCTCCACGTGGCATCCAATGTCACGGGTTTGGGGCTGAATTGCCCTGCTGTGCTTTTTGCTCTGTGGGCACTGAGTGTGCAGAGTGTGTGCCACCACTGGCATTGTGAGCTGTGTGTCTTGGGAGTCACATTCCCTGGAAGATAAAGAGCAATTTGGGTACGTACTTTGTGTTACTGGACACAACAATTCTCCAGGAGTAAGGGGAGGGTGGGATGGTGTGATGTGACAGATCCCTGCATGGCATGAGTTAATGACCTTACAGTGACTCTTCAATCACAGGGGTGTTTTCTTCAGTAGCCATTTGCCATTAATAAGCTGCAGAATAATGGTTTGATTTTACAGACATAGCAGAATAATTTTTTCCCCTACTAATGTGTGCAAATTACTTTGTTCAATACTTTCTGTGTTGCTGTAAAAGGAATTGAGGGGTGATCATGAGAAATGCTGAGTGGGGCCTAGTTGTATTGACTAATATCAACAGGGAAATTCATCTCTACTTGTGCCCTTAAGCTGAATTTTTACAGGTAGGAAAACATCCTCTTCAGCTGGGATTACCCCTTATTTGTAGCACCAGTTTGTGATTATTCCAGTTTATCATGGTGAGATGTTGTCAGAGACCCTTGTCCATCCCACATGGCTCATTCACCAGCTGAAATCTCCCCACCCCAGTGAGACAGGAGCAGTCCTGTGTTGGGGGTGATGACAAGGGGCTCTGTGTTGGCTCAGACAGTGCAGAGTCAGGACACACAGGGGGTTGCATTGCTGTGCTCAGCCTCACTGGAGTGTCAATTGGCTGCAGTGCATTAACTGCACCGCAGCAGGGTCCAGCTGCACCACAACAGGGTCCAACTTCCAGACCCTGGTGTTTAATTTTAAAATGCCCATTTCCATACTTAGATTTTGCTAGCAGTAGCTTAGGAATGGGAAACTCTCAGAATAAAGTTTGAAAGGTATGACCTTTCATCCAGGAGGTATTTTGGTGGAATTGAATAAGAAGAGTCGTTCCGGGTCGAGATAATTTGGGCTGAACTCATTTAAAGAGTGTGAACATCAGTGTTGGATCTGCTGAGCAGCTGGGCTTGACACTGGAACAATAGTAGTATTTTATAGTTTGTATTTTCCCCTATTTCCTTGCTAGGAGAAGTGTGGCAGTGGAACAGTAAAGGAAAAAACCAACATTTGGTTAACATTGGCTTTTCTGTCATGGGTTATGAAAGCAGCAGAAGGATCTGCTTTAGGGAAGGAGTTATGGAGAGCTTTTAACCAGGCAGAAATAATGGTCTCGAGCCCATCTTGCTCTCCCTCAGTCTCTCCACAGACCACTTTGTAGGAGTTTCTTTGATGCTTTCTGTGTTTCTTTTGCAGGAAAGAATTCCTGCTCTGGCTTACATGTGGTGGTCTGTCCAGAGAGCTGAATTTAACCATCCTTCCAGGGCTGTCAGGTTTCTCTGGGATGCTTTGGAAGTGCTGAGGAGCATTGTCCCAGCAGATTCTCTTTTCTCAGTGCACTGAATCTTTTTCCTGGCACGGCGCATTTGCAGTATCATAGTTTCCCTGAAGGATCTTGCTTTCAGTCCTTGCTAATCTATAAACACAACCTTTGAAAATACCAATTAACTTTACAAGAAAACAAAAAGCATATAGCAGGAAACCTGGAGAGCTGCTGTTGTGTTGTGTTTTTTTGAGTAGCTGTGGAAGAAAATGTTTCTATTTCTGATACTTTAGCTCACGCATGAGTAGAGATGCAATCCTCCGTGTGCCCCTAAGGAAGAGATCTTTCTTTGAAAACATTAAAACCTATTATTGTACATCAGCCTCGGCTCAGATGCTCTGGCATCTGTAACTGGAATCATTTAATTAGGTTTTTTAATCGGTGAGGGATTTTTTGCACACAGAAGAAAGATTTTGATCTATTTTGCTGCAAAACATCCTCACTCGAGCACTTTCTTTTCTATTTACATTGGACCAATTCCTTCTCTTTTTTTTTTTCTGTTTTTTTTTTTTTTTTTCCTTCAGGTAATTTTCTTTAAATCTGTTGGAATTGCCTGAGACACTTACAAAGCATGTGCCTAATTTAGTGTTGCATGTTCTTGCAGCCAATATTTAGACACACTGCGAGCTCTCTACACTCTCTCTGCAAGCACTACTATCTCTGTGAGCATTTTTGTGAATAAAACTAATTTGGGTAACAAGCTGAGGAATTTGTTACATCTGCCTTTGGTAGCAAAATAAATTGGGGTTTTTTCACAGAGCCTGGGTTGAAACCAGGACTGTCTCAAATCTGCAGGACTGGATAATGGTTGAAAATAAAGCAAGTTCAAATTAAATAGCGTCTGTTGAGCAATCTCTGATTGCAGTGGGGAACAACCCAGTAAATGTTCTCTCATGTCAGTAGTTTTTTATAAAACAACCCAGAACCATTCCTGTGCATTTATCTTGTATTTGCATGAAAATCTTGGTTGGGTGCTGTGTGAAACCATGGACACAAGGTTCTGAAAATGCATTTATTTGGAAATATCTTCAGATCCCCTGCTCTGGAGCCAGCCTGGCACAGCTGGGGCTGCTCAGCTGCACCAGAGAAGCTCCAGGGACACCTGAGAGCCCCTGCCAGGGCCTGCAGGGGCTCCAGGAGAGCTGCACAGCCCCTGGGGACAAGGCAGGCAGGGACAGCAGCCAGGCAATGGCTCCCAGGGCCAGAGGGCAGGGACAGATTTTGGCCCATTGGGAATGAGGAATTGCTGGCTGGGAGGGTGGGCAGGCCCTGGCCCAGGGTGCCCAGAGCAGCTGTGGCTGCCCCTGGATCCCTGGCAGTGTCCCAGGCCAGGCTGGATGGGGCTTGGGCAGCCTGGGACAGTGGGAGCTGTCCCTGCACATGGCAGTGAACATGATGCCCCTTCCAGCTCAAATCCTTCTGGGATTCTATGAAATACCTTTGGTTATGCAGAAATTCTAATTTCCTAATATGATACGAATGCTGAATTTTGATGTTCATTAATAATGCATTACTAGGGAACAAAGGAAAAAATGTTAATATGGCTCATTTACTTGTTTTTTTCTATTTGAGTTGTGTCTTTATCTTGCTTCAGAGCACGGAGATGCAATGAGAGGGGGTGCTTTGGGAGGTCACCTTAATAGGGGCCAGAAGGATGATCAGAGCAAACTTTAAAAACCAGAATGCATTTTAAGTTTCAAAATTCTTCTTGTGGTATCAAGCTTATCTACCCAAAGTCAGCACAGCTTATGTAGTAGGCTTTTAATAATGCTCTCGGTTTTTGGCCTGGTGATGCCTGATAATGATGATGGTTTATTAGTCACAATGTAATGCCCATTGACTTTGATTTGAAGCCCAAAATTCAGCGAAGTCTGCTGAATTTTCAGCTCTCAAAACTGGGGAGAAAATCAGTGCTAAATGCTAGAAGTGAAAACCTGAGCAAATGAAAGGATGGCTGAGCTGGCACATGGCTTGAAACTGGAGTTTGGGGAGCTCCTTGTGCTTGGAGCTGCAGTTCTGCATTGTCACTCCAGGTTTCTGCAGCTATGGGATTCAGGAATAGCAGGGTAAACTGCAAAAGGAATACTACAAAGCCCCCCAAAACTGCAAACCAATCATATTAAGCAATGCTGTTTGGAAGCTGTAGTAGAAGTGTAGTATTTTGGTTTGGTTGCATGTGCTACCAAGAGTTATTTGCCTTTTCTCTGAGTGATATCAGCGTAGTACGATTTGACAAATGCTTCTGTAATCGTTGCCAAAATATTATTGAGCTTTTGTCACAGTTTATAAATAGCTTTTAGCTTTATGAGCTTCATTAGGATATGCATGGGAACGTTTGTTATTGTGGATCTGTCACCCACCGTGCTTGGGGATTTGAGTGGTTACTTTTGTACTGCATCACTGCATGCACTGATGTCACTTGTGCTCTTGTCTTCTTCTTCCTGGGATGCTGGCTGCAGAACAAGGAGAACAAGCTTCTGAATGAGCAGCTGTCCATGCTGACATCAGCCCACTCCTCCGAGGTGGAGAAGCTGAAGAAGGAGCTGCAGCAGTACCAGCAGACCCAGCAGGGCGATGGCAAGCAGCTCCTCAGCCTGCAGGAGGAGATGGAGCAGCTGAGGATGGAGCTGGAGAGGGCCCACAGCGAGAGGGAGGTGCTGGAGGACAGCCACGGCAAGGAGAGGGACCTGCTGAGGAAGGTACGTCCGTCCGTCTGTCCGTCTGTCTGTCCGTCTGTCTGCCGCAGGTTGTCTCCTGCAGGTGGCCATGCTGGTGAGAGCTCACTCTTCGCAGCTGTGAAGGGAAGTGTCTGTTGTTTGAGTGGGTTTTTTTTTGCTGCTGAATGCCCCTGGGATTTACAGCAGCTCCTGGAGCAGGACAGGTGGACATCCCTGCAGGAGCCGTGGCTGCCTTGTGTCAGGACACCCCGCCCTGATGCCTTTTGTGCTGCCAGCAAGGAAACATCCCAAACTAAACACATCTGGAAATCAGGATGCCTAATAACCACGAACATCATGGAATCACGGAGTTGTAAAGGTCGAAAAAGACCTGTAAAATCACCAAGTCCCACCATCAGCCCACCACCACCATGTTCAGCACTAAGCCATGTGCTCAAGTGCCACATTTGTGTGGTTTTTGAGTACTTCCAGGGCTGGTGACTCTACCACTGCCAGGAGAAGTCTGTTCCAATGCTTTACAAGCCTTTCAGTGAAAAAAAAAATTATCCAATATCCAATCTAAACCTGCCCTGGCACAACTTGAAGCTGCTTTTCTTGTCATGAGATTCATGTAAATGCCAGAGCTTCATGTGTATACAGTGATTCCTCATGGTGCGTAATGCAAATTACTGGGGAGGTCTGTAACAGCTGCTGCAAATATTAGGAAGGTGTAAATATTCCTCTCCCCAGCCGGGGATGGGACACAAGGCTCAGTTTCTGACATAGCTGGTGGTGTAGGTATGCACAGAGCATGCCCTATGTGAGGACCAACTTCCCTCCCTGAGGAGAGGCGCTGCTCCAGCAACACTGCTGGTTGTTATGGTCTTTTATGGCATTTGGAGCTGGGATATACACAAAATAGATTTATTTTTTTTCTTCCTCCTTCATGCAAATCCACAGAATATCCTGGTTTGGAAGGGACCCACAAGGATAATCAAGTGCAGCAATCCTGTTCTTTATCTCTTGGGGTGGGAGCAGTCCAGCACTGCCACCATTGCACAAGAAGTCATTCTAGTGGGAGGAAGAGATTTCAGAGTGTAAAGTTTGTTTTGCAAATAGCAAAGATGGACCTTTTGCCCTGAATTTCTTCACTGATCAGATTAATTCTGAATAACACCCGTTCTCTTTACCTGAGGCACTGACATGAGAGTTCAGTGTCCTTCTGCAAATGCTTGTGGCTGCTCAAGTTAAATCCATGATATCTCTTCTGCACCAGAAATTGAATTGAATCTTTGATCTTGCAATTGGAAAGAATTTAGGGATTTTCTACTCAATAAATTACAAAGAAAAAGCTGTTTTGCAGCTGTTATTCTAAAACAGTACTTGCTGTGTGACGACCTGAAGACGAGTCACTTTTGGAAATTTAAAAAAAAAAAAAAAAAAAGCCTGGAATTAGCTGTGTTATTATTACAGTGGAAGAATGTCCTTATGAGGCTCTTGTAGGGCACTTGACACAGCACCATTGCTGTGTGAGCCTCCCCTCGAGGCTGAGCACCTCAGGTGGTGGGTTTGGCTGGGAAGCTGTGGTGAAGGACTGCGGTCAGGGTGATTTACCCCAAACCTCTGGCATGACTCAAATGCACTTTTGGGTGTGCTTCTCAAAGAGGTGAACGGTCTGTACGCTTGCTGTCCTTGGCTGGACCAAGAGAGCTGCCAGGTGATCACTTGCTCCACTCCTTGCACTTGTGGTGCACCACACAGGGACATGTGAAACAAGCGATTTCCTTTTAAAATGATAATATTCTTTTTGGCACAGGGCTCTGTTCATTAGCTGGGTGCAGCACAGGCTTTTAGGGCCTGAAAGGATGGCTGATTTTAAGGGTGATGCAGCTGGGGATAAACTGTGTCTCTTTGTTCTTGATTGCAAATCGCCTTTGAGCACTTGGATGGAAGGTTGGATTAATCACTGAAGAAATGCTTTTAAAAAGCATGAAAACAAAGCAGAAGATTTCCCTTGTTGTAAAAGTGCCTACAGCAGAGCAAATACTGTGCATTTCACCATGAAAATAGACAGTTTAATTATAAAACATTTCTAATGGTGCAGGCTCCTATTTCTGGCATTAGCTTTACATTGCTCCCTTCGGTTCCTTGTAAGTGGGAAGAGGGAGAGGACCTGTTTCCTTCCTGAAAATATTCATTTATCCAGAACACTTCTGAAGAAAAATTTTGGGAAGAGATTTTTGAGTTGTTCTAATATCTGCTAGAAGCTGGGAAGCATCATGAAATTAAATTCAGGTGAGAAGCAGTTTTTGCCTTCAGTATCAAGAGGACCCCATGGGCATGGTTGTAGTGGGATAGATTCTCAAAGACATCTCACTTCTGAGTGAGACTGAGATGAGCCTTTAATTTTTCTGAAGCTCCTGCAAATCCATGTCAGTTATGATTTAGTTAATGAAAAAAAGTCCTTTAATCTCTTCATCACAGCTATTCTGTCTAAGTCCTTAGTTTTAGGACAGCTCTTCTTATTTAATTTTATGATTAAGTTTGAAACATCTGGGTAAGTACCAACAGCTCCTTCCAACGCTTTAGGTAGCACCTATTCTTCCTGCTTGGTAGCTAGGATAATTCACAGCCTGGCCAGGAGTTTCATTAGGAAAGTGCCAAATGCCATCATCCTCTCCTTACAGGACTGCGGGAGGATGGGAGGCAGACCTTATGAGCAGACTGTTCCAGGGAGACACTTAGATAAGAGCTGCAGCCAACACAAGTGCTCCCTGCTCAGCATCTTCCACAGAAATCTTTCAAAGCAGGTGCTCTTGCATTTGAAGCACCTCCACAGATCTGTTTCCTGTGGAAAGAGAAGCAGGAGGCACCAAAATTGCCCGTCAGGGATGGAGTTGGTGCTGCTTGGCCATTGTGTGGACCATTCATGTTCCCACAGGGCTTGGTTACACACAGGTTTTGATCTCTGAGCTTATTCCTGTTTCATGTAGAAACAGGAATGCAGAAAACAAATCCAGTGGCTTAAGAGAACATCTTAAAAATATCTCTACGCAACCGGGATCAGAAATTTTAAAATCTGGGAATAATTGTTGTGGATTCTGTTAAGTCTTGCTCTTCCAAATATCCTCTCAGCACAGTTGAGAATACTCAAGATTTTTGTCCAGTTTTGTTTTCCAACCATCATAGCTTTGGGCAGAGAATTCCTAATCAGCACCCAATAAAAAGCATTAGTAAAATAATCCCACTGTTTTTAATCTTTTCCTCATGGGACAAACAAGTAGAGCTCCTTGCTGTCCCATTGCAGCACAGGTTTTCCTTCCATTTCATCACTCCTGTATCTCTTCTCCAATTTTTAAAAAATTCTTCATACCTTGAAGACACTAGTGCTGATCTAATGACAGATGTGATTTATGGTGAAGGAGTGCAGTTGGTTTTGGTACAGAATATTAAAATCTTGGCTCAGTTCACAGCATTTAAAACACTAGTAGCTCTGTATGCTTAAATTGTGAGGTTTTTCACTTTCTAGTTGTACATCCAGACTCCAGCCTTCTAGGAGAGGTGCAGACAGATGTAATGCAGAGAGCTGGAGTAAATTAACAGGGAGAGTAACGAGTGGGGAGCTTTTTGAGTTTGTGCATGGAAAAGGACTGATTCAGTTGTGACTTACAAGAAAATATTCACTGTGCTTTTGTCCTCATCATTAGGATGTATCTGGCATAGCCAGTGTTTGATAAAATGCCTTAATTTGAGCATGCTTGTGTGGAAGACTGAAATCTGTGCTAGGAGTGCACGCCAGCTGGGCTGCCTATAAATTTAATCTAGTGGTGACAGCAAAATTATTACTCTTGGGCTCTGGAAACTCTTATTATGGTGTTTACATTGTTGTTTATCGTTGGTGCCTTGAGTTCCTTCTGCTGTGTGTAGCTGTTTCCTAAGCAGTGGCTACAGGACGTGGAGGAGCAGGCACAGGGGATGACACGTGCTGGGATGATGTGTGCTCTCCCCCTGACAGCAGCAGAATCATCCTGCTTAGCTGTGGCACTGTATTTCGCTTGACAATATGATGGTTGTGTGTTTTGAGATAACGCTGTTGAATGCACCGGAATTCAGGAAGCTGAATAATGTTCCAGGATTGGTTGCTGTCAGCATCAGCCCAGCCTTGCAGTTGTGACAAGTGAAAATAGCACTTTTCAGGATTTAGTTCCTGTTCTCATTATTTTTTACGAGGCAATTGTTGTTAATAGTTGCTAAATACGCTGCTGTTGTATTGCCAAGAGCCCTGGAACATGTCATTCCTCGCTGTACCAGGGGTTCTGTAGTTGTGGGAAGCACTGAAGTGACTCATCGTGCTACATGGATTGGGTACAATAAACTTTAAAAAGCCTGATCTATTCACTCAGCTCACATTCACTGTGTCCATCTCAGCTCCTGAAGTGCTACATCTCTGGGGACAAACAGCAGATTTATTTCCCCAGCAGCTGTGACTCGGTGTTGTGACTTGAGGACAATGATGAAGCCCATTGAAATCTAAAAATAAACCTCTGATTTGATGACCTGATCACTTCCAAGAGCTTTGCTCCTGCAGGTCGTGGCCACCAAGTCCAGCTGCTCAGTATTTTGTAAGATTCTGCTGAAAATGTAGATTTAGGGGAGAAGTGCACTCAGGAAAGGGAAAGTTATTCTCTTTTGTAGCAGTGCATTTCCCCTGTGTTTCTGCTACCAGTGTACAAAGGATAAGTGGCAAAGCACAGGGGGAACAGATCTCTTAAAGAGCAAAGAGAGGCCGAACAAAGCCCCCTGTCTCCGGCCAGGTGAAATTAATCCCTGCAGGAGCCCTGCCCTGCAGCCAGCAGTAACTCTCTGCCTTGTTCCCCAGCGTATCTGCGACCTGGAAGAAGAAAACGCTCTCCTGAAGCAGGAAAAAGAGGAGCTCAACAGCAGGATCCTCTGTCAGTCTGAAGGTAGGAAAAACTGCCTATGGCATTGTCATGCCTCCATTAGACGAGGGCTTAATTTTCTCCCCTGAAACTAATTTTCCCTACCTTGAAAAGTGCTAATCTTCCCGTGACCCTTTCCTGGTGGCTTCTGTCTCTGTTTTGGTGTGCAGGTAGCTGTGTTCATGCTGTCCTACTGCATGGACAGAGCTGCTTGCACAACGGGTAAGGCAGAGGCCAGTTTAATTGGTGAAATACAGAATAAAGTACCTAGCAAGGCTTTTTAGTTCAGTTATGTTAAAGCATTTCAGGCAGACAGTGTGGGAGGCAGTGAAGCTGATGGAGTAGGGAATAGCTGTGTCCCAAGAATAATTAATAAAGGATCCAAGGGGCAGCACAATTCACATTATTGAGCTGTGGCAAAGGATTTGTCTAGTGTGACAAAAGCCAGTGTTTTTTAAAAGCAGAGACTTACTGACAAGTCATACATAGGGGAAGCAACGTGGGAAGATCCCATTTCACAAAAGGAGCTCTCCTGCATGTATTGAGCTTTTCTATTTTTTTGTCATCCTTTTCAGCTCTGATTTTGCAGCAGGATTTACAAAGGTCATCCTGCTGTGGATGTAACTACCACTGCTCTGTGGTACTTGTGAAGTGCCTTTTGCTCCTAGCCTAACACAAACCAGAAGAATGAAGATAACATATTAAGAAGAGACTTGCTGCAAATATTTATTCATCCTTTACAAGATGCTTTTGGAGCATCTAAGATGGGAGAATGGAAGAGGAGAGGGTTGGTTTGTTGTTCACCCATTTAAAACAACACATGGGCTACATTTGCCAGATTCCTCAGGAAGAGAAGGGACCAGGTTTGCTTCCAGAGGGGAGTTATCAACAAATAACTGAATTTATTTGGATATAAATTTCTTTGAACCCCCACAACCTTGCCATGGTAAATGGTTGATGATGACATGAGGAAGAGCTGCTGTTGTTGATTTGCTCCTACGCCAAAGCTGCTGGTGGGAAGTAGGCAGGGAAGTTTTAATATAAAGCAAGTACCACTTTTCAACCCAAATGTATTTCTATACCATGCTGGGCTTTTCTTAAGTGGGTTTATGGCTGGTCCATGGGAGATGGAGCCACAGTTAAGTAATGGTTTGTAGGCACTGGAGACTTCTCTTTAACTCAAGGCAAAGGATTGCTCTGCAAACAGAAGAGCTCAAGCTGTTTCAAATATTGAGGAGACAAATACACATTATAATAGTCTCTAAATATTACTGAATACTTACATGTATTTTAAAGGCTCTTGGCAAGGAGTATTTTGTTCATTAGTTGTTGTTGTTGTTCCACATGTTTACAAGAAGCTTGTTTCTCAGCTAAAGTTCATAATTTCTTTTTTTTCCCCCTTCTTATTTTAAAGATGAATTTGCACGAAACACAGTTGAGGAAAATATGCAGATGAAGAAGGAGCTGGAAGAAGAGAGATCTCGTTATCAGAACCTGGTAAAAGAGTATGCAAGTCTGGAGCAGAGATATGACAACTTGAGGGATGAAATTACTATTTTTAAGGTAATTAAACTGGAATTATCCCTGTTCCCTTGTGCCCTGGACCTATGTTGGTGCCTGGATAGCATGGCTCACTCACCCCCAAAGCATTTAATAGAACTGTCATTAGTGGGCAGTTTGTGCTTGATATTTCTAAGGATACCTATCTGCACTGGAGCCAAACCTTTTGTGTGCTTGTTCTTCCATGCTTCTCTGTGAAATGCTCAGAGATGTCTGTGAACCTCAGCAAAAGCTGGCTCATGCTTGTTGTTGTTTTGCTTTTGTGTTAGTGATGTTCATGCGTAGGTATTGGGTTAAAAAAGCAAACAAACAAAAACTCCAGCAATATGACTTCAGAATTTCAAAAGCCAGAGTTTTTAGGTTCAGCATTGCTAAAGTGTTAGAAAAAACTGTTGAAAATCAGAGGGCTGCTGGATTTGATGGAATTCTGAGTGTTTTAAAGAGGGTCCTGGAGGGTTCTGTCAGCAGCATAACCTTGAGCTCAGATTTGCATGTTCATACTTACCAGGCATCTGGTGTCATGAAGAGCCTTTAATTCATGCAGAATTTTTAAGCTGGGCTTCTATATCTTTTGCACTTTGAAGTGTTAATATGAATTTTAAGGGTAGGGCATAAAAACTTAGAACATGTAATTCTCTGTAAGGTAACTTAAGTACATTGTCACATATTTGCTCTAAAGAAGCAACACTTGGAGAGGAGTCCTTTAACACTGGGTGCTTTATATGTCTGCATCATTTCTTAGCAGCAAACACCAGGGCACAGGAGAAACCCATCCAACCAGAGCAGTTTGGAATCTGATTCCAACAACCCATCCATCTGCACCTCTGAGATCGGGGACACCGAGGATGTGATACAGCAGGTGGAGGTACAGCAAATGAGGAGGGAGGGCAGGGGAGCCCTGCTCTGGGCGTGGTGGGTGTGGGGTCTGCAGCACAGGGGGGCACTGGACAGCCTGGACAGTGAGGTGGGATGGATGAAATTGATTCCATGCTCTAGAAATGCATCGTTAATCGTGTGAGGGGGACTGCAGGGTTGTGGTGCTCTGGCAAATTCTACTTGTTTGCAGCATCAGGGCTCTAAAAATAATACAGTGCTGTCTTTGGGCCATACCAGCTTGAGGACTGATGAAAATTCATCACAGCAGTTACACCCAGTGCTGATGGATCATGACAGTATCATGATCCCTCTCTGCAAGGACACCAGAATTCATTGGCCTCTTGCCCCGAGCATTTTCATTCCCATGCATCTTCATGGATGCTTTGCTGGCCAGCACAGCCCTGTAATCAAATCAACAGTCTCCTAATGCAGAAAAGAGCAGCACATATTATTCCTTGGCTATCAAGAATCCTGTGGAAAAGGGAAATGTGTTTTTTATTTACATCTGATAGAGCAGGCTGCTTTTTAAACTCCACTTTTGACTCTTGAGCACTTATGGGTGTTCAATATCCCTAGGGTCAGCTCTGCCCTTGCAGGACCATAGTTTGTGTCCCAATACACACCTGCAGAAGCCCCCATTTTCCTCTGCTGGCTGCTGCATTATATTGATATTCTTGAACAGCTCTGAAAACATTTTCTGAGGTCAAAATAATCAGTATGACTATGTTTTGATATAAAATATTCCAGGTGTGGTAGTTAAAAAACCCCCATAAATAAACACTTGACTAAAAGGGACATTTTTAATGTTCTTAGCTGCATCATCTACTTATCTGTTTTGCTGTTAAGCATTCAGTGATGTATCAAAACAAGTCAGGTATTTTACTGACATTAAAAATAGGTGTTTAGAATGTGGATTTGCTCTTTGGAAGTACATGTGTTTCTTAGGATGCTCTTGTTCCTGGCTGTGGGTGATGTACAGACAGGGTGCATCTGCCACTGTGCATGGGTGTAGAACTTGAGACTGAAGTCTTCTGGTTTTTTCCCTCCCTCCTGTCCTTCTCCAGGAGATTGGGATGGAGAAAGCAGCCATGGACATGACCCTCTTCCTAAAGCTACAGAAGCGAGTGAGGGAGCTTGAGCTGGAGAGGAAGAAGCTGCAAGCCCAGCTGGAGAAAAAGGAGCAAGAGAGCAAGAAATCCCAGGCAAGAGGCATCTTTTCATGGATACTAATATTTCATATTTGTAACTGGCTTTCCTTGATTGCCTGAGGCCACATGATGTAGGAATTTAGCTTTGGGAGTGACAAGTTCAACATAAGGGGCTACAAATCCATCTGGAAAATGGAGATAAACTTTTTTTTTGTCCACTAAGGACCATTGGACAGGAGAACTGCTTTATTTATTTGTTTAAACAAACTGGTTATAACATATTTAGGGCAGTATCTTAAGCTTCTTGAAAGCAATGAAATGTGGAATCAATTTTGGCACACCAGCACTGACCCTGTGTCTCATGTGTGGTGCCCTGCATGTTCAACAACCCTCCCTTTTGGATGATTTCTTTTATTCAAGCATTTCTTTGCTGTCCTGACTTCTCTCCATCCAGCAGTGAGTGGCATGAACTGGAAAGCACTTCAAACCCATGTCAGTCAGGCTGGTGTCCCCATTTTGGTTTTATTATCATCTCTGTGTTTTGGTTAGGTTTTTTCCCTCAGTAATGATCATAGAGAGGAATACAGGTTAAAAGTAGTGTAGTAAATCAGAAATATCAGGGTTGCTCTTAGGAGAATGGGTTCTTAATTTCTGTTGCAAGGCAGGGAAGTCTTTTGCTGCATTCTTTGTTCCTTGTGAAAAAAAAACCACCAAAAAACCGAACAAAAAACCACCTCAAACTTCCTAAAATTTGAGTTGCTTGCTTGAAAACAAATTAAAAACATGTATACCTAAAAAAATTAAGATCACTGGCAGCCCAGTGGTAACTCAGGGGGCAGGAATCTGTGAGTCTGAAAATGCAGCTCTCTGGGTGGTGGTGAGCTGACTTCTGGGCTGGGGGGTTTCAATAGCAGATCTCCTGAATGTGCTTTCCCTGCCATCTGTAGCCAAGGCTCTGTGGCTTCTCAGAGGCCAGAGTGTGCTATGAAACAGCAGTGCAGGTGTGTGCTTGGTGCCCTGATGCACTGGGGATGCTCTTTTACAAATTGCTGGGCAAATGCCATCCCTCTTGGTTACATATCTGGAATTTCTGGGGCTCCTGTTGCTTTGTTTGGAAATTATTTTCATTATTACTCTCCAGTGTGAGATCAGTGTACCTTAGAACAAATGCAGTAGGAGACTCAACAAAACCATCAACAGTAATTATTTACTTGCTTCACTAGATATCCTTATTGATCTCCCCTAGCAATTTGCAGGGAAGACATGAAACAGGAGACTTCCCTAGCCTCTCATTCCTGCTGCAGGAGGATTAAAAACCTGTTTTCCAACTGCTGTGTTGGAGATTGTTCCCTTAATGACTGTCATTGTTTGAAAGCTGCAGCGAGGCACATTTGTCAAGATATTAATGAGAGATTAAACCATTTTCTCTCGGAGTGTCCACTGCCCCACTGGTGTTGCTGGGATGCTGTCTGATGGCAATTAATGACATTATTATTATGGTTGAGCTGGCCAGCAGAGCAGAATGCTGATGAAAACGTGCCCAGCTACCCTGTGCTGTGTGCCAGTTCTTCTGCCTGATCCTAAATAAAAAATTTACTCTTTATTCTGCACAGGTAAATGAAATAAAGACTGAAGTGACTTCAGAACATGAAGATTTTGCATACAACAGCCTGAAGGTGAGTGACAGGCTTCTCCTTAGTGCTGTAACTTATTGCATGGCTCCAGCAGCCCAAACAAATGGTGTGAATGTGATAATAATCCAAAACCTGCCGTAATCAGCTCTGCTAGAGAGGGCAGTTGCAAAACTGCAGTTTTCCATCCTCTCCTGGGCCTGGGATGGGCTCACATATGTGTCTCTCTGGGGTGACATCTGTTTTCTGCTGATCTGCCTGTCTCTGAGTCATCCATGGAGGTAACGACCCCACTCGTGGTGAAGAGGAGCATCTCCATGCTTTTTCCATGGCAGGCATTCCCTGTGGGACTTTGTTGGGCTCTCTTTAACAGGCACTGCAGGTCTCAGCAGCTGGATTTGCAGCAGGTGTAAATTCTGATGGGCTGTTTCTTGTTCCAGGTTCCACCTCTGCTTCTTAGCCATCTTCTTGTGCTATCCCAAGGTGCCACTCAGGTCAAACCCAGATAAATCTGTGGAGTGATTTGAGCCTCTTTAAATGGCTCCATCTCCCATCAGAAGTGCTGGCTGACCACAATCATTTATTTTGTGTCTTCCCAGTATTGCCCTACCCTAGAATTTGTCTTGCTCCCAAGCTCAAAATCCTGACAGTTTCTGTCCCTGTCACATTCTCCCTGTGACAATCAGAGCAACTGAAACCTCCTGGGTTCCTATTGCAGCTTCTGTGGGTTCTATCCTCCTGCTCTAACTGTATTCAAACACTTCTGGCCTTAACTGTCTTAGACCACTTTTTATGTCCTGCTTATCCTCAGAAAAGCAGTTTCTAGAATAGCGCTACTAAGGGAAATTTTTTTTATGCTGTTGGTTTTTTCAGTGCAGACCAAACTATCCGGTGTTCCTCTCTCCCTGTCCTATTAAAAAATACTGCAAGGCAACTGAGAAGTCCAGAGGAACATATGTTTTGCAGAATAGCATGATGCTAAACCATCTGTCAGTGGTAATACTAATTTTTCCTTCTGCATCATCTCCTCCAGTGGACGTAAAAAAAAGCAGAAATTAGAGATGGAAAGGATGTCCAGCCCTCACTAAGACCTTAGAGTACCAGTAGATTTTTATGATACTTAATAATCCAATTTTATTGTCTTAGCATGATATTGGTGTAGCTCTGGCTAAATGTGCTGTTTGTGGTGGAGGGACACCCCCCTGAATTTCCTTAGTACCTCTGCATAGTCCCCCCAGAATAAGCCTGGCCAGGTCACTGCTCAAATGTCCTCCAGCTGGTTAAACATGCTTGTGGAAGATTTGAGTTTCTTGACCTGGTAAAGCAAAGTGGAGTTGTAGTTTGGAAGGGGAAACCCAGGAGATGAGAACCACCACCACCTCCTTAGATGGCTTCTGGAATTCCAACTTCTGTATGAGTTCACAAACTGTGTTTTCTTCAAGGTTTAACCCTGGAAGTTCAGAGTGGGAATACTGATTTTGGATTTTCCTACTTTCTGCACACTGACATGCTAGCATTCATAGTTCTACATACCTATCAAATTTTAAAAATTGTTAAATGTTAAATTTTTAACAAATTTACCAATTAATGTTAATGCTATTTCATAAGAATAGGTGGCACGTGTTGCTAAAAATGCAGGGTTTGTTAAACTTTAGTCTAAAATAGAGGGGAAATGAACCTGCAGGGGATTCACATTCCTTGTAGGAGTGTTTTCCTGAGAAGGACCACTGAAAAAGACAGACAAATAAACTTCCCAGCTATTCTCCCCACATCTGAACATGGGACACAGCCTAAAGTCTCTGTCTGCAATGCAAGAGTGACTTACTGCAGATTTTGAGGGCTTCTTTTCCCTCCTTTCTCCTTGACAGCTACTTCCAAGGCTATGACAAAGCTATTCTTCTCTTCTCTTTCTCCTGTTAATTTATAGCTCAAATATTTGTACTATCTCTGGCTCCTTAAAGAGTTTCTTGTGAATATGTTTATTTTTCATTTTTACCAGCTTAAAAAGACTTTATCTTGGGGAAATAGTCTCAGGTGCCTAAAAGCTCAGACAGGGGACAGTCCTTCTGTGGATGCTCTTGAATGGCTTGTGAGGTACCAGTTAGTCAGCCATGGACAGGGACACCTTTCCCTGTCCCAGGCTGCTCCAGCCTGGCCTTGGGCAATTCCAGGGATCCAGGGGCAGCCACAGCTGCTCTGGGCACCCTGGGCCTGCCAGGGTCTCACCACACTCACAGACAGGAATATTTTTCCTCCTTTCTGATCTAAACCTTCTCTCTTTCAGTTTGGACAAGATGAGCTTTAAGCTTCCTTAGCTTACAAACTATTTCTTCACTATTTTAAAGAAAGATTCCATATTTTTACGTCCAATTTCAGACATTTTTCGCATCCACAGACCATTAAGCAGGACAATACAAGGTGTGGGTGCTACTGGATGTCTGCTGTCCTCCAGCTTGGTGTCTTGGTGTAATTATTACTGTAATTATTACTGTTATGACACCCGTGATGGCAGGGGTTTGCCTTTGGATTTAGCATCTGCTGGGGAGCCTGTTCTTGATGCAGATTCTGATGGAGGGAAGTGGGTGAGGCACAGTGCTCTGTTAGAGAGGCTCGTCTGGTTTTTTAGTTTTGTAAGACTGAAATGTGTCAAACTTGAGCTACCACTGATAAATTTACAGGCAGAAGTTACCTGTCCTTTGTAATGGAGAAATGCATTTCTCAGGAGATGCTGTGCCAAAATACACCCAGCCAGATGTTTGGTTAATCATTATCCAGGAATGCAAAACAGGGAGTTATGTCCCTCAGATATGCCAGTGAAAAATGTGTTTTCCTTGTTTTTGAAGCTGGGAAAGTGGCAGTGGGAATGAAAGCACCAAGAAACTCTTGCTCTGACTCCATGTCCCTGAGCAACCTGTTCTGGTGGCAGCAGTCCCTGCAGCTGGACTGGATGGCCTTTAAAGGTCCTTCCTCACTCACACTTTCTAGGATTCCAGGCAGGAACATGATGCATTAATTCAGTTTCTCACTTGTTTCCTCCCTCAGAACTGGCAGCTCATCATAAATGAGCTGCATGGAGGATTTAATTTTCTTTTCCTGCAGAGTACCAGAAAAGAAGAGAGGGGGCAAAATCCTGGCGTGGCAGTACTAACCTGTGACTTAGGCAGACTCACACTTCCCCCAGCACTGCTCTGTAGGCCCTTTCCTAAAAAGTGAAGATATTTCCATCACCATCAGTGCTCGGGTTACCCTGTCAGAGCTCTTTAACACTGCATCTGTTGGGACAAGTGGGAGTTCAAGTTCAGTGCGTTCTGACTGTAAAATTTTTTTTTGGTCAAATTTATTTGTCAAATATTTGTCAAATAAATCAGCAGGACTGGCCTATGCTGAAGAAAGAACATTTTTCACTTTGCCAGTAGAAATCTCCACATCCACAGCATTTTATTTTAGCTTCTGATCTTCCATGGCAAGTGCTGATGCAAAAAGGGTGTGTGAGCTGGGGACAGAAGGTGTTTTAACACTGCTCTATGAAATCCACAAAGAAAGGAGCAAGGAATAAACTTAAATGTAAATTTTGAAAGGAATGTATGGTAGGGGCTCTTGGAGCTGAGTGATTGGTATTTGCTTTCTTTCCTGGTCTTTCTGGCTTTGTTTCTAACCAGAGCTTGAAATGACCAGACCTTGGAGTTAGCAGTGTGACTAACCCATTAAAAAAAAGAGAGGGAGAAAGGGACACAAAGAGGAGGAGAGCAAAGGTTAAGAAAAAGGAAAACAGAGGTCTTCCCCAGAAAATAACAAAACCCACAGAAGAGTTATTTTAGTAGAAAAGCAAGTGACTGCTTTCACCATCAGTGAGGGGTGATGTAGCAGGAAGAGTTAAACCCAGCTTGACACCAATTCCCACCATGCACACACTTCCAACTCCAGTTTAAACACCAGTTACAGAAAAGCCCATGTCTCATATGCATGGTTAATGGGGAATTAACCAGAATTGATGGATCTAAGGCATTTCTTATCCTTTTGTTTTTTTCATGGCAGCTGGTGTAAAGTACCTGAATATGCCCCATTAGTGATGGTGTCTGTTCAGCTAGGAGCATGCTGCCCAGATGCCAGATCAGCTATTCTGCTCACACCTCTGCTGTGATAAGCCATGCTATTTATAATTTGTAAGGATTTATAATTACAACACCCGTTTCCTATGGAAATGGGGTTTACACAGCTGTGCTAGCTACACACTGTGTAAATTGTATAAATTGCCCCCATCCCCCCCAGCCATTTTTGGATTCATTAGCTTGACTCAGCCCAAGCTGATAATGAAGCAGAGATCCCAGAGATAGGAGGGGTTGTGAAAGGAAGCCCTGGAAAGGCTCAGTAAGTAGCAGGGAGATGAGGCATGTGGGTGACAGTGGGGAATGATCTTGTGCTTTGTAGACACTGGAGAATCCACATGGATGGGGTTGGTCCCTAGGCAAGAGCTGACCCCTCATCAGACAGCAGACGTTGTCAGCTCACGTGCAGGGCTGTTGGTTTGTGCTGTGTTGGACAAGGGTCCTGTTGGGGTTTGGTGTTCCCTGAGGAGTCTGGGGGCGTGGGGACAGGAGGGAGCACTCCTGGGTGGCACCATGCAGCAGCCAGAGGTGGAGGGTCATGCCAAGGAAGATGGGTTGTTGTGAACAGGACTCCAAGGAGTCTGGCTCCCAGCCAGTCTGTGACCCACAGCAAGGACTGATGGTTTTAAGCTTGAAGGGGGTGGGTTTAGATGGGATATTGGGAAAAAGTTCTTGGCTGTGAGGGTGGTGAGGTTCTGGTGCAGGTTTCCCAGAAAAGCTGCCCCTGGATCCCTGGGAGTGTCCAAGGCCAGGTTGGATGGGGCTTGGAGCCACCTGGGTTAGTGGAAGTGTCCCTGCCCATGGCAGGGCCTGGAACAGGATGAGTTTTAAGGTCCCTTCCAACCCAAACCATTCCATGGTTCTGTGATTGCGCCATGTGCAGGAGCAAAGCTGCTCTTGACCCAACAGGGATTCTCCAGGTGGGTTTGGGTGGTGGCAGGGAGCTGCCAAATGTTGTGCTGCCACCTGCAAACAAAGCTTTGTGGTGACAGAGTAAAAGAAAGGCTGTCCTAGCTGCCAGAGCTCTATTTTTCTGTCTTCTGCTGCCATGCAAAAGTGAATAAGCCCTTCAGTTGTCTCAGCTAAGATGTTGTTATTCAGGAGAATCAGTTGGCATCAAACTAGCACAGTGTTGGCCCTGCCTGTCAAATGCCAATGGCTGAGGAGACATCAGGGTGAGGAAATCCTCCAGCTATAAACACTGCACTGGGGTGGGGGAATTACAAAAGAAAAGGGAATTCAGAGACCCATGGCTCTACTAAGGGATGCCTGCCATGATGGTAGTTTGGACAAACAAGCATCTTCCAGCTTATCTAATGAATATGAAAGGTGAGCTGAATGTTGTTGGGGTTGTGTGATTTATTGATTCAGAAGGAAAAGAGATGGAGGAGAAAAGAGCATGCTTAGCTTCTTTAACAGCCTGCTTTTGTGTTCAGAAATAGTGTCAACAAATAAAAAATACCCCGGGTCACCCTGTAGTGTTGTTATTAAACAGCAACAGGCTGCTGACTAAAGCAAAAACCTTCCCTGAACCACAGATGGCTGGGCTGGCAGCAAAACCCAGATCCTGGCTTGCATTGATCTGTAACCATCGATAATTGAGTCAGCCTAGAGGAATCTCAGAACAGGATGAGGCACCGCAGTTTATTTAAACTGCTTAATGGCTCGGTGTTTTCCAGAGGCAAGAGCTGGAGTCGGAGAACAAGAAGCTGAAAAATGATCTCAATGAGCTGAGGAAGGCCATTGCAGACCACGCCACCCAGAACAACTCCTCCAACGATGTGCAGGACGGCTACAACCTCCTCCTGAACCAGCTGAAATTGGCCAACGAGGAGCTGGAGGTGCGCAAGGAGGAGGTGCTCATCCTCAGGTCGCAGATCATGAAGGCAGCCCAGCAGAAAGAGACGGGGAAAAACATGGTAAAGGAGAGGATAATGGTTTTTCTTTTTTCCTTCTTCCCCTCTGTTGGTGCAAACTCACTGGCTGCCGGAGCAATGCCATTCCTGCTCTGGTGGGCAGGATGGCACAGGGAGATTATGGGGGGTTGTGCAGGGATACAGGATCTGCTGCCTGGGGATAAAATGCAATCCCTGGCATTTCAGACAGCCCAGGACTATCTGCGCCTTGGTACTGCTGTAGGGTGCCTACCCCCACACCTGATGAGGGTAAGCCAGCCCACACCAGCCCTGCACCAATGTGTGTAGTTCAGCACGTTCCTGGTGACACAGCAATAATATTTTCCTGCAAGGAAATGGGGTGAGGGAAAAGAATTTCTAGACCAGATTCTGCTCACTTTGGGCTGGTTGCAGCTATAATGTGTTTCTTCTGACATGCAGGCAAGAAGGGAGCCTGTCTCTCAAACAGCTGGGATGGGATTTGTATTTAGAGCACATTCGGATGGAAGGCCACATTTTCCAGAAACTCAGTCTTTATTGATTTGCTGTCTTATCATTCCTCAAGGTTTTGGTGTGTTTTGTATTTCAGACCAAGCCAAGCACCCTGCTTATCCTCTTCCCAAGTTCACTGCATCTTTCTTCCATCTCTTATCTCTCCTAATGCACGTGTGTGGATTCACAGGAACTCAGTAGTGTGGTGGATGCCCCAGGGATGCTTTTAATAGAATAACTGGGAGTTGTTTGGTGTCAGGAACTTTCAGGGCTGGGCAGAGTTTTAAAGCACGAAGTCACATGGGTGTTTTGCACATTGACTTTAGGAGAGCATCTCCCCCAACGCCAGCTGGCCCAACAGTGACCGGCACGTTGACCAGGAGGACGCGATCGAAGCCTACCAGGGCATGTGCGAGACCAACCGGTAAGTGTGGCACAGACCTCGCCAGCACGGGGGGGATTCTGTGTCAGAGAGGGACCCACACCAAAATCAATGTGTTCCAGAGGGCTGCCAGCCTCTGGACTGTGCAGTGGACTCGAGGGTGGGCCATAAAGGTGATACCAAGGACACACGTCTTACGGAATTGTGGAATCCCAGAATGGTTTGGGCTGAAAGAGACCTTTAAGATCATCTGGTTCCAGTCACATACTGAGCAGGTGGAAAAGCAAACATGAGCAAAAGCAGGTTTTGACTTTGCTTCCAGTATGGGAATAGCAGGAAGACTAAGATTTGGGACTGTATTTGTATTTATTTCATAGAATTCACAGAATGACCAGGTTGGAAGAGACCTTCAAAACCATCGAGTCCAACCCAGCCCCAACACCTCAACTAAATCCTGGCACCTAGTGCCACATCCAGGCTTTGTTAAAAGCATCCAGGGATGGTGACTCCACCACCTCCCCCAGACAGGCCATTCCAGAACTTCATCACTCTTTCTGTGAAAAACTTAGACATCCAACCTGTATTTCCCTTGATGTTGCTTAAGACTGTGTCCTCTGGTTCTGTCAGTTGCTGCCTGGAGAAAGAGCCCAGCCCCAGCTGAGCACAGCCACCTTTCAGGGAGCTGTACAAAGTGATAAGGCCACCCCTGAGTCTCCTTTTCTCCAGGCTGAACACCCCCAGCTCCCTCACTTGTTCCTCAGGTGTCCCATACCGTGTTGGGAAAATGCCACAGTTCCCTTCTGGTTTTCCCAGAGGCAAAAACCCATCATGGTTAACTGAGCTAACAAACATGCTGTATTCCCTGAAAACACTCATATTACTGGTTTTCTTACACCCAAACTGAGTGTCAGGAACAACTGTTTTACTGCCAGTTTGCCTCAATAAGGATTAATACTTTGAACATATATCTGTCCTGACAGTAACAATGGGTGGATATTGCCAAGCATTAAGTCAGTCCTTGCAGTGGCCCAGGAGAATACAAAATAATAAAGCAGTATCTTGCAAGAAGAAAAAATTATATGGATTAAACAGCAAGATATTATGAAAAGTAAATTTTTATTTTACTTCAAGGAAATTGAACTTTTATCTTTTTTTTTCCCCTTGACAAATGCAGATGTTTGAATCTTTTCCCTCCCTAAATAATTTCCATTCAGCAAGGAAGAAGACCCAGCCATTGTGGATTAATGGCTTTTAATAACACAATATGGTTTGCTACTTCCTAGAGTGGTTGCAGAAGGTTGTTAACATTCCATGCTGGGACTTGACTTAATGAGGATTTTATTCACACCTGTATGAATATGAGGAAGGGCCCATTTAAGTGGAACTTAAAACCCTGATGGCTGGACAGAGGCTGTTCTGCCAGCTTTCATCAGGTCTGGAGGCCTGGAGCAGTGGGGATTGTTGGGATCCAGGACTCTTGTGACATTGGTTTCTCACCTGGGCATCATGTCTGGCTAAATCAGGACTAGTCTTTGTGGGGCTTTTTAATTTGCCATTGAATATTTGCTTTCCTGAAGTGAACTTGCTGATGAAATTTCAGCCCCTCCTGCAGCAGAGGTGATGAGATTAATTTGCACATCACATTCTTGTCAGTAAATCAGTGGAGCCCAGTGTGCTTTCTGCAGAAAGGAGTAGGTTTTGGTCACTTAATGAATTCTATGAATTTTCTCTTCTTTCCTTCTTTTTCCTTCTTTCCAACTTTCTCCTGGGTGCTCATATGAGATGTGAAATGCCATTGTTGGGCACAGCTTTAATTACTCCCTACATTTTCCAGTATGCAGGGAAGGTTAGTTTGTGTTCAGGGGCTGGTGAAGGAGTCAAAATAAGGGTTGCTGCATTCACAGGAAATGTGTCTGACCCAGGGGTGTCACTGGTCCCCAGTATAAATTGGTATCTGGCCATACTGGTGCACATGGCCTTCTGTAGCCTGCCAGGAGGCTCCAGTCCTCCTCCCAACATTCTGGTTTCCCCACTTGACTTCCGCAGAAATAACTGAATTGTAGAATCATTTAGGTTCAAAAAGATGAAGTTTCGCCCTTCCCTCAGCACTGCAAAGGCCAGCACTAAACCATGTGCCACATCCACATGGATTTTAAATCCCTCCAGGGCCTATAAGTTTCCAGGACCTAATTTTCCACAGGAGCACAAATCTCTTTCCTTGCAATTGCATGGGTGAGCTGCACTTCTAAGAAGTTGATGTGACCTGGCCTTGGTGGTTTTTGGTCTCTTAAGTTTCGGGAGGGGAAATCTGCAGTCTCCAGGGTCAGTTCATTATTCTGTGAAGCTTGACTGGAGCTTGGCTCCTGAAATACAGCAGCAGTAGCTCTATATGTTCTCACCCTGATTTTCTGCAGTGATTTATCCAGTGGCTCATTAAGCACCACAAGCCTCCCCATTACAAGGTTCCCTGTGCACTTGTCTGTTTATTGGGCTGGTTTATAAGCTGTAGACTGGTGTTGATGGCAATAAAATGGATGAAGACAAATGCTTGGGGAGCCTAGATTATTGTGTTTGTGGACATAAATTAACATTCCCTCCCCCAGCAAAAATTTTCATTTGTACTTACACAGCTCTGTACCCAAGGGTGTCAGCATGAGAAACAGAAATGCCTTCACTTTCTACTCTTGATCAATACATATTTTAATGGGAAGCTTTTCTGGTAAGGTTGTTCTTCACCAGGCCAGGCTTATGGATGTGGTTAAACCTCACTCCACCCAGGAGGTGCTCCTATCTCCAAGTCATCATCTCTGAGCTATTTAGGCTGAGAGCACAGCATGGCGTTATTTTGGTGCGAGATCAACCTTTTATTCTCTCCATGTCTGTGTCATGCAGCACTTCTAAATACAGCAGGAGGAAAACAGGAAGAACTCTGCCAGGTGCTGCTAACCCTGCCCGTGTAGGAATTCTCTCCACAAAGCTTCCAGAGGAAAGCCCTTTGATTCCAGGTCAAGGGCAGGTTTGAACTGACATCAGACTTTATAAATGCATTAAAATTAGGTTTTTCTTTCGTTTTTTCCTTTTTTTTTCCCCCTAAAATTCTGCTGAATTTCAGCTGCTAAGAGTAAAATCAAGTTAGCTCCTACGTCATTTTTCTCCTACAATAACTGAATCTAAATCTAAGTAGGCTTTTTGTTCCCTGTTTCAGTTCTAGGGATTGTTCTTTCAAGCCTCTTTGATCTTGGTGGGAATGCAGAGCCAGTGAGAGACCGGGTGATGGTGTTAAGAGACAATAAATAACCTGGCAGCTCAAAGTAAATCAGGCTGGACCTTTGAAATTAGCTTCCATGATAGCTTCCAAGTGATTTTGTTGAGTACATGGATTTTTTTTTTCCTGTTGGGCAAGTCCCACCTGCGGCTCCTGTGTAAAGGGAAGAGCTGATTCTGGCTTCACATGAGGGAGGCTTTTGCAGCTGGGAGAGACCATGATGTGGAGATCCTACCACATCTCTGCCTCCCACTCTCCCATGGGTATCTTCCCCCTCTGCCTTAGATCTGTCTGTGATGCACAGTATTCTTCCTTTTACCTAAAACAAAAACGTCCATCTCTGCCTGAAAGTGAAACGCCCCCTTTTTATTAAGAGAGGATCATTTACTGAGGATGCTGAAATTAACATCTCTGGGTTTGGGGTGCATGCACCTCCTTGAAGCTGCTTTCACTGGGCAGGGAGGTGTTTGGGCAGGAATTTTTTGCTTTTGATAAGGACAGTTTGCTGACTGCAGATCCCAGCTGCTCCCCAGACCTATGCCTCCAAGATGAGGATAAAGGGCTTTGTGAATCAGCCCTTTTAACTCCTCTCCAGACTTATTTGAGAATAGGATTGACCCAGCATTTTAGAAAATTATGATTCAGATGCCAGTTACTCTAACTATGTTGAAAGGACCTCTTTTTATGTCTTGGTCAACATGACCTTCTGGGAGAAGGGGGAATGCAGTAATTTCTGAGTCAGTGCTATGTTGATGGTCCATAGAGATGGACTGAATGCTTATTTCCCAGTACAGGTTTACCTTAAATCAGCATTTTTATATATTTATCTTATAATGGCATTTTCTTGAGCTTCTCTCCTCATTTACCTCAAAAAGGAAAGAAAGCTATTTTTCCAAGGAGGGCTGTATTTTTAAAATGCTGCTCATCGTGTGAGATTTCACAGGTTTCTGACATGCAATAAATAGTGGGGACCTTCCTGCTTTTTCCTTTGGTTTTCAGTGCCTGAGGACATGTCCTGATAAGATTATATGAACAAAAAAAAAAAAAAAAGACTACACTAACAAATTCATGCTAATGAGACCAATAAACCTCCCTGTATCTGTCAGCCTGCAGACCCTTTTGGAAACCTGCTATGTATGGGATAGCAACAAGGTTTTAATTGAAATTCATACATGTGGCTCTAACAGATGAACTTTGCAAGTGTCAGTGCCTGAAATGTTTGCCAGATTTGAGAAGTGCTGTGCTTGAGCAGTGGCACGGGAGGGATGCACGAGCTGTCTGTGGTGGTGAGGCACCTCCAGAGCCCCTTCAAAGCAGTGCTGCAACACCACTTTTCTCACCGCTTCCCTCCTGTGAAAATTTGCTCATGAATGTTTGTGTCGTGCTTTGCCACTGAAATATGCAGAGATTCCCTTGTTAGGGAACGGCATCTGTTACAGCTCTTTTCAAAATGTGTGTTTGGCTTTCTTCTTTTTGTGTTTTGGTTTTGTTTGTTTGTTTGTTTTTAATATAATGATATATTAGGTTTGATGGTTTCCTTGCTTACTTTTTAAACTGTTATTTCTTAAAACAAACACTTTTTTCTAACTGACATCAAAGCCACGTAAAATCTTCCTGTAACAAACATTTCTGGTCAAGCTGACCAGCTTACATCACTCATTTGTAATGTGTTCAGCCCCTCATTAAAGAAGATAAATCTTGCCTCGTATAACTTGAAAAAAACCCCAAACAATCTGCTAAAAGGAGACTAAAAAAGCCAACTGCTAAAAGTATTAAAGTGAGATGAGACATTCCTGGCCATTATTCTGCCTGGCTGTATACAGAGGAGATTGATCTTGTGTGGATGCATGTGGTGTTTGGAGCAAAGGTTGCTCTGAGGAAAGACTGATGTGTTTGAGTCAAATGCTGAGGAAACCCTTGGCTGAAGTAGAGTTCATTTTAGACCAGTGGGAGTTGCTGCAGTGGGAAAGAGATGGAGAAACTTGTTTTTAAAATGTCTTGCAGGGCACAACCAGGGCAGGGCTCTCCTTCCCTGTGGTGGAAAAAGAAATGCAATGCAATGAAAGTGTGCTCTTGAAAACTAATACTGAATGAAATACATAAGGCTTCTGCACCTTTCCCCCTTCTCTTTCAATTGACTTTTTGTCTTTCTCTGTCCTCTTGTTTCCTTTCTCTGTCCTTTATTTCTAGCAAGACTGAGGACTGGGGCTATCTCAATGAAGATGGAGAGCTCGGCTTGGCTTATCAAGGTTTAAAGCAAGTTGCCAGGTCAAACACTTTCTGTTTTCCCCCACTGCTGCTTCTGCCTTCTCCTGCCTTTTCCTTGCCCTCTTGTTTCTTGCTCTTGCTCTGCTGTTGCCTTGTGGTCCTGGGCAGGGCCCTCTGTCCTCCTGTCTGGGAGCAGCTGCAGGAAGGATTTCCAAAGTGCAGGAATTGAGACCCTCCTGTAATTTTCAGAGGAGTCATGGTTCCAGTTGGCCATTGCTGGTGGTGGCCATTGTCACTAATGCCTGAGCTGTGATCCAGTAAGGATTATGTGACACTAATGGGAAATTGGGTGATGGAGGGGTTGGGAGGCTGGGATCTCAAAGAAGACAAAAAATGCCTCCCATTTTATTTTTTTTTTCTCCCAAATTGAACTAAGACATGGCACCTCTTGGAAGGGTTTTCTCCCAGTCCTTGACCTGTTGTATCCCAGCACTGTCACCTTTGTATGACCCTGGGGATTTTGTGCTCCCATCCATGTGTTGTCTGTGGGTGAGAAGGGCACATGGTAGACACAGGCTTTTCCATAGCTTGTTCCATAGCCCTCCCCAGGTCCTGCTCTGCTGGGTAAATATCCCTCCTGGATTCTTGTCCTGCATCACCCCCGTGCTTGGTGCTTATGGGGCTCCAATATATATATATATATATTTCATTAAAGTTTTAAGGACATTTAAAGAGATAAAAAATTTAAGTATTTTGTATAGAGTGGTCTAAAGTGGTCACATCTAGAGGTATCAGGGTAAAACCAGACAGTAACAGGAAGAAATAACAGAGATTATTTCATGTGCTTTTCCAAGCAAAGTAGGAACCCAGGTTCATAGAAGGAGCATGTTCTTCTGAGGGTGTCTCACGGATTATCCAGTCTGAAACCCAACTAATCCCAGTATGAAGAAATAAAATGAAAATTAAGTACTTAATACTTACTTCATGGTGGGTCTGTATTTTCCAAGCCTATTAAGAATATAACTCCTGACAGGATTATGAGGCTGACTGCATTGTTGCTCATGTTTCTATAGGTGGAAAACATGCTTTTCTGTCTTGTGCTGGGATGTAGGAGTAGAGACTGTGTTGTTAAATTTTCTAAAGGCAACAAAAACAACAACCACACAAAACAACCTGAGGGTGATTAGTACTTTTCATCCAGGAATCTTCCCTGAAAGCATGCACTCTTTTATAAAAAAGTTATTACAGAAAATGCCAAAACAACAACAAAAATAAATTCTGTGCATAGTTGTTCCTGTAGGGAAGCAGTTGACAGGTGTGGATCACAATCAATTTCCCAATGGACCAGTGCAAGTTGTAGCTCTGTGCATGGTCTGGATCAGTGTGGAGCTGTCAACAGCAGAATCCTCCTCATCTTTGAGGATTGTTGTTTGCATCCAGTGCCAGAAGGCCCTGAGCTGGGTGTGAGGTGACCCTTAGCTCTGACCAGGCACATCCATGAGCTACAGCAGGGGCAGGGGCTTGGTAGCGCCCTTGGTCATTCCTTCTCTTGGCCACCATTGTCCTGTATAATCTGGGACTATATCATTTCTGGCTTGGTGGTTCTCTCTCAGAGGCCTCACACCTTCTGGAGTCTCTTCAATCTTCTGGCAAGAGCTGGTGGGCTGAAGGAAGATTTCCATGTAGCAGAGGGTAGGGGACACTTAAAATCAATTACTATGTCACCTGCCAGGTTGTTACCATCACCTTCTGCATGGGTGTCTGCAGTTAACATCTCAGTGATGAATCATTTTTTCCACTGGATGTAGAAAGGCATTCTGGCTTAGCAAATGGCAGTTTTCAAGAGTTGGAATTTCTGTTGGACAGGAAAAGAGCACAGGAACAAATGTCCTTCAGGCTGAGCTTTTGAAAACAAAACTTGCAGGTGTTGATCTGTGTTGCTTTCTTGCCGTGTATTTGCTCTTTGCAAGTAAAAGAACCTGGATGTTTGATGAAGTTATATAAAAAATTGGTGCTTTGGGATTTATTTTTAAAAAATCCCAACCTTTGATTTCACATCTCCTAATTTCAAAAGTATTTAATCTGCAGTATAGCTAATGACAGACTAGTGTGGTAATAACATCTTCTTGTTCATCAGTTTTGTAGGGAGGTTGACAGAGTATTTCCCAAGTTGGCTGATTTTGAGGGATCTAAACTCACATGGTGGTTACCACCATGATGCTGACATCACAGACTGATCAGTGTGGTCCTGTTCTCAGATTGCTGGAAGCACAGCTCCAGGACCAGAGAAGGGAGCACGAGGAGGAGATGGAAGCTCTGAAAAACCAAGTGGATTTAATGCAAGAGGAGTTGGAGAAGCAGCAGCAGGCATTCCTGCAGACTCTGCAGCTCTCTCCAGAGGTCCAGGTGGAGTTTGGACTTCAGCAAGAAATTACACGTCTGACCAATGAAAACCTGGTAAGAAGCTGTGCTGAAAAGACAGACAGCAAAAAATGGTTTGAGAGAAGGAGACATGAAGCATAATGTGGAAGGAAGGGCACTAGGATCCCTTTCACCCCTCCCAAACTCTGCAGAATCCATCAGCATCTCCCACTGGTGCATTTGGGAGTGTTGGCACTTGGCCTTGAGCTGATGTTCTGTGACTGTATGACTTTTGTGACTACATAGGTGCTTTATTTTTAAATTCTTTAAATGCTTTTTTAAGCCTGTCTACTTTGTGGCACTGCCTTCCAAATCAGATCACTGGGGACCCTTCTACTTTGTTAGGCACAGAGGCAGCACAGGTCTTTCATCTTACTTGCTTTTACTGGGAGTGTGGAGAGGCAGTTGCCACTTCAAAAAGTTGGCCTGGATGATCATAAATCTTCCCTTTCTCCCCTTCTGTATCAGTGTGCAAAGTCAGGAGGGAATGTTGACACCTCCTGAGATTTTGCCTTTTTTCAACAACTCCAGTATCTAAATAAAACTGTTTAAATGTGATTAACAGGCAGGATTAAATGCTGTGGGTAGTGCTCCTCTTCCACTGAGATGCTCACGCCATGCCTTGGTGATGCACAGGCCATACTCCAGCCTCTAACTCACCCCAAATGAGTTGTTCTTGGGTTTAATGTTGGGAGTTCTTTTAAATGTATCTTCTGTCTTTCAGGATCTTAAAGAATTGCTGGAAAAGTTGGAAAAGAATGAAAAGAAACTGAAGAAGCAGCTGAAGATTTACATGAAGAAAGTCCAAGATTTTGAAGGTGACTTGTGCATTGGGAGATACTGGGTTGGGGGAAAACTTCACTTGTGTTTTACTTCTTTGGCCAGTCTTGGAGAGCTGCAGGGTTTTAGAGGTTTTTTTCTATTTTTCTTTCTATGAAAGTAAGATTTTCCTTATTCTGGCACTGAACTAGCAGCAGGCACCGAGCTGACACTGACCCCTTACCAGGGTTTGGAGGATATTTGAGGAAACTTTTTTGCTGTCATTGCAGTCATTGCTGTCATTGCAGTGACCCAGGCAGAGATACAGAAAGGAGCCTAGTGGCCAGCAGGGAAATGTTCTGATCTGTCAATTTTGAAGGGGAAATTATAACTCTTTAGTATCAAATTGTGTATGTATATTCTGCTTAATGAGAAATCACCTTAAATGTGGCATCGGCGTTGCATAGAAAGCACTCCCCGTTCTCTGGAGAAGCCGTGATTAATCAGAGAGCTCCATTTAATGAGTTAATTTCTGGAAACCAGGCATTAAGTGAAATTTAGCTGAATAACTGGAGGGTTTCCACGGCTTGCCCAGCTGTTCCCTGTCAGTGTGATTTGCATGCTGGTCGCTGCAGTATTTGCATGCTGGTCTCTTCTGCTTTATTACACTCCAGCAGTGTGCCACCATGGTGTGCAGCTTTGCAGGCAGACAGAAGATGCCATGCTTAGGGATTTTGCATTGCCTCCCTGCTTTTTGCCCGGCTCTGTGAAAATCATTCACTAGGGTTGCTACCTTCTAGCCTGTGGTGTCTTGGAAAATAAAAAATGACTTCTTTTTTCCTCTTCTAAGTTCAAGTTTTGCACTTTTTCTGTCATTCAGAGTCAGAACTCTGTGGACTGGTAATCCAGGACTGATTGTTTTTATTTTTATAAGTCTGTCAAAGCTGATGACATTATTGGGAGTTCAATATATAACTTTTTGACTTGGTGTCTGTCTGCACCAAGGCCAGTGGAGGGCCTGAACACTGTTGATTCCCAGGTGCCAGCCGGGTGTTGATAACCTTTTCTCTTCACAGCATCCCAGACAAAAGTGCCAGTGGAGAGGAGGTCCCATGAGAGGAGCATGCAGGTTGCTGTCCAGAGGAAGGAGAAGGATTTTCAGGGCATGCTGGAATATTACAAAGAAGATGAGCCACTCCTTATCCGAAACCTCATTACAGGTGGGGAACTTGTTCTGCTTCTCTGCCTGACTACTCCTTCTCGTGCCTGGAAGAGTTTGTAAACTTGAGATTAAAAAACGAAGGTAGACAAATAGATCTTCTCAATTGATCCCTTCTGGGGCTGCATGTTTGTGGTGATGGCAGTTTGGGTAGGTAAATGAGTGCTGCACGAAGCAGATAGACCAGGATGGACACAATCCCTAGGGATAGCAAACAATGGGAAACACAAAGCAAGGCTAGTTTTTAGAGCAGGCAGTAGTAACTTCTAAACTCACATGCTGAGCTTCATATGAGGTGATCGATGGGGAGGGGGTGGCAGAAGGACAGACCCCTGGGTCTGGCAGAGGAACAAAGGTAGCTCAGTTTATGAGGTAATAACAGACTACAGATAGTGAACTTGTGATCTCTTCTGCACTACACAGGCTGCTCAGATTTGCTGCAGCATCCCCTCACTCAGTGCTGTGTCAGAAGTCAGGCTTCTCTGGCAAGGTGTTGGCATTCACTACAACTCTCACCCCAGCAGAGCCTAGTGGGGATCCAAAAAGTGTTCACAGAGCAGTGCTAGCCCATTACTGTGGGCACTGAAGTTCCCCTAATCAGACAAGTTTGTTCTTCAGAGGCTTCAAATGCCCACAGCCACCATTAGGATTCTGTATCTTGAGGGAAGGAGTGATTTAATGTGTCATCAATTCAGGGGAAGGACTTACTGTGTGAGGTATTCCTGAAAGCTTCAGGGAGCTGTTCTGAGGTGGTTTTGTGCTGCTGGGGGAGGGTTTTACAAGGTAGAGAAGCTCTGGCTCCACTGTGCATCCATAAGGAGAAATGGGGTGTTGTCACAAACCTCAGTGCAGGCAGGGCTGCCCTCCCAAGCCTGAGTGCTGAGGTCTGGGGCGGGTCCCTCTGTCCTGCAGCTGAACCTGTGGCTCTGTGTCCACTCTGCAAGAGGGATGCAAGTTGCAGAGCCAAAATATCGTTTTCCCCAGCACTGAGAGAAGAGGGGTTTGCCTGGGTACACTCCAGCTCTGGCGTTCTCTGCTTCACTTCTCAGTTGGGGAAATTTAAGTTTGTTTTTTTTTTTTGTGAAATCTTTCATTTTTTAAATTGTCAAATCTTCCAGATCTCAAGCCCCAGGCAGTGTCTGCTACTGTTCCCTGCCTTCCTGCCTACATCCTCTACATGTGCATCAGACACGCAGATTACATCAACGATGACCAGAAGGTGCACTCCTTGCTCACCTCCACCATCAACGGCGTGAAGAAAGTGCTGAAGGCAGGTGTCCAATTGCTCTTGTCTTGGGCTTGAGAGGCTGTCAGGTGGTAATAACCATGTCCAAGAGTGTGACACTCAGCTCTCACAGTGATTTTCAAGCCAATTTGCTCTTAGAGTCTGCCTTTTTAGAAGAGCGAGGAGAATTGTGATCTTAGCAATAAAACTGTTGGAATTTAGAGGTAAAAAAAAAAAAAAAAAAGTTTGCAGGGAAGAACAGCTAATATTGCCCAGATGCAGAGGGAAAGCTGCCTGATTATGGGTGGGGAAACTCAAAATTGGTTAGTTTTGTGATGAAAGGGAGGGGGTGGAACCTCACGTGTTTTCACTCTGTCTCTGCAGAAGCACCAGGATGACTTTGAGATGACGTCGTTCTGGCTGGCCAACACGTGCCGGCTGCTGCACTGCCTGAAGCAGTACAGTGGGGAAGAGGTGAGACCCGGCCTGGGGGTGGCATCCCTGTGGGACAGTCCTGCCTCCTCCTGGCACCAGGGGCTTCCCTCTGGCTGGGGATGGGGCTGCTCTCACTGCCCTCCTCGGTTAATGCGTGTATAGCACGGCTATGATCTGGGTACAGCACAGCTAGCTTTCCCTGGAAAAGCTCCTAAAAGCACAGAAGGGTTTGGGTTGGAAAGGGACATTAAATCCTATCTCATTCCAAACCCCCTGCCATGGGCAGGGACAGCTCCCACCATCCCAGGCTGCTCCCAGCCCCATCCAGCCTGGCCTGGGGCACTGCCAGGGATCCAGGGGCAGCCACAGCTGCTCTGGGCACCCTGGGCCAGGGCCTGCCCACCCTCCCAGCCAGCAATTCCTCATTCCCAATGGGCCAAAATCTGTCCCTGCCCTCTGGCCCTGGGAGCCATTGCCTGGCTGCTGTCCCTGCCTGCCTTGTCCCCAGGGGCTGTGCAGCTCTCCTGGAGCCCCTGCAGGCCCTGGCAGGGGCTCTCAGGTGTCCCTGGAGCTTCTCTGGTGCAGCTGAGCAGCCCCAGCTGGGCCAGCCTTTCTATGCTATTTCTGGTGAGCCACTTTGAAAGCTGTTCTCCTGGTTTTAGTTCATGCCACAGCTTTTCATTAAACAATATTTTATAGCTTGAAATAAGTTTTTTTTAAAGCTGATCCCTTTCAAAAGAATGGGATTATCACAGTTCTCCTGCAACATTACACACTGTCATCCTTGTAGCCTTGCATTCTGCATATTAAAATTCTCAACAGACACAAATACTGTTTTTCTTTTTTTAGTCTTTAGATATCTATTTAGATATATTAAGCATTCAAAATGTAAGGAAAAAAAAATCATAAAATTAAATGAACTATTCAGGCCATTCAAGAGATAATGGTTTGTGTGTAAAACCTCAGCACTGGATTTCGAAGATTTAAAAATAAAAGTTAGGTTAAAAATATTTTAGAGAATACTTACTAGAAGCTGTGCTCTTGTTTGCCCTCTTCTGTCTGGATAATAATACTGCATTTAGAGAAAATCCTCTCCAGAAAACTAGCTGAGTTAAAACCATGTGTTAAATTAATCAGCTGTTTGCGAATTCCTTTGGCAATTGTTGCAAAATAGAGAGGAGAGAAATACTACAGAGCTGTTTGCAAGATACTGTTATCTTTAGTATTAAATCCAGCCTGTTTTTCAGAAAAGGCTTAAAAGAAAATCCCAGCCCACATGCTGTCTGGTGTCAGGTGAAGAGCATGGTGCTCTACGATTAGTCAGGAAAATGGGGAAATTGTGAAATCAACTCAAATTGGTACATGTTGTATTTTTGCATTTTGCCACTCAGCAACCAACAAAAAGAGTTTCACAGTTCTGATTTTCACACCAAGTAAGACCATATGAACAGACAATTAAAGGATCTGTGTTAATTAAAGCATCCCATTGGCTTCTGTCACTAAAACTGGTATTAATATCTGAGCCCAGAACTGAGGGTTTACAGCAGCCAAATGCAGGATTATAGATCAGCTGTATCAGCAAAAACAGGCAATAAATTCAGTTGTTTCAGGACATTTATGAATTTCAGAACAATTTAAGATGTTGTCAAAGCAGCACGTGACATGCAGTCATAATTATTTTCAAGAATCCTTCAAAAATCTTTTTTCAAGAATTTTTTCTAGAATCTTAATTGAAAAATATTTTGTTTCCCATAAACAGTTGGAACTCAAAGGGATAAGCATGTAGCTAAAAGCATAGTTTCAGAGGGCCTAAAATGTTATTTTCTACTCCTATATATTGCAGTTAATACAAATGTGCAGATCCTTGCTAAGGATAAAATGAAAATCTGATAGTTTAATGATTTTCTTCAAAAGGTAGTTCTCTAGTAATAATTTATAAACAAATGCCTAGGTAACTGAAAGGTGATTTATGAGTTTTGATCTTTTCTGTGATGTCCTTTGGTAACATATTTTGGTATACTGTACTGCAAGGGTGCAGGGGGGTTTTAATGCAGAGGTTTTGATGGACTGTCAGTGGGTGGGATAATGAGCCTGAGTGTTTTAATCTCCTTTTCAGTGTTTCATGACCCAAAACACGGCGAAGCAGAACGAGCACTGCCTGAAGAACTTTGACCTGACCGAGTACCGCCAGGTGCTGGGCCACCTCTCCATCCAGATCTACCAGCAGCTCATCAACATTGCAGAGGGCATCCTGCAGCCCATGATCGGTGAGCTCGCACCTGCAGGGTGCTTCTTGGCCCAGCTTATCTGCTCCAGCTGTTTTTCAGACCTTTGCACAGTGCCAGCATGACCCAGAGAGTTTTAATCTTCTCCCATGATAGGAGCTAATAGGGATGAGGGTTTTTCCTCCCACTCTAGAAGATATCTCTTTTATTTCTGTTGGGGAGGCAGTGGAAGAGGTGAGGTTGTGCTAGTGGGTCTGCTGTCTCCTCCAGACCAGGTTTGTGGTTAATCTTTTTTGGATGGAAATGTATATTATAAGAGAGGAGAGGATTGGGAAGAGGAAAACGACTCTTTTTGAGGGTGTGAGAGCAGGTATGAGAAAGTTATCTCTTCAGCCAAATCCCTGAGGATTCCTCTGAGGAATGCCCCATCCCTGGAAGTGTCCAAGGCCCGGCTGGACAGGGCTTGGGGCAACCTGGGATGGTGAACGGTTTTCCTGCCCATGGCAGGGGTGTTTGACCTAAATGGCCTTTAAGGACTCTTCCAAACCAAACTCTTGCATACTTATATGATATTTGTGTGTGTTTTTAATGGTTTCATATTATCAGAGTGAACCTTGGATCTGTCCTGCTGTCAGTTCTTGCAGCATCCATGGTGCTGCATCCCTGAGACTGATACGTGTTCATTGCAGCCCATGGAGGGATCAGTTCTTCCCTCTAGTGACAAATAGATGGATGCAGGATTTTCAGCCCAATTCCCCCCTTTTTCTAGTGTCTGCTGTGCTGGAAAATGAGAGTATCCAAGGGCTTTCCATTGTCAAACTGGTGGGCTACAGGAAATACTCCTCCAATGCGGGTGACAGCTCCTACAGCTTGGATGAAATGATTCGCCAGCTGAACACATTCCACAGCATCATGTGTGACCAGGGCCTGGACCCAGAGATCATCCAGCAGGTGTTCAAGCAGCTCTTCTACATGATCAACGCCATCGCCCTGAACAACCTCCTGCTGAGGAAGGATGTCTGCTCCTGGAGCACGGGCATGCAGCTGAGGTGGGGCTGGGGCTTGGGGCAGGGCTGTGCTTGCTTAGGGAAGTTTTGTTAATGTTGTAAGTTGGTGGGAAATAGGGGAAAAAAGTGCACTTCTCAGTGCAAATTAGTTGAATCTTCCTTTTGCTACCCTCTCCCCTTCCCACGCTGGATCTTTCTATATTCCCCTTGAGGACAGTGGGCACAGCAAAATCATTTTCTGTGTAGATATTCTCAAAGGTATCTGGGTACTTTGCAGGATCTTGTTAGCATTTAAAAGCTGGTTAAAATCTTCATTTTAATTGTTGGAGGAATCTGAATGCTGTAGAAAAGCACCTCCCTTGTATTGTTTGGCTGTTACATGGTTCATCTATTTGAAAGATACTTGGAGTATATATTTTACTCTGAGCTGTTGAGTACTAAGCTTTGATCTGATTGTCTCTTGCTGTGTACATCAGAAAAACACATCACAAAAAGCGACATACACCAGCACTGCAACATACCCTGAGGCCCAAAGAGGAGTTTTGAAGATGCTGCTTTTTACCTCTCAGCTCACATCTTGTCTTGGTCACTTATCCAGGTTTAACATCAGCCAGCTGGAGGAATGGCTGCATGGGAAGAATCTGCAGCAGAGTGGAGCAGCACAAACTTTGGAGCCCTTGATTCAGGCAGCACAGCTCCTGCAGCTGAAGAAGAAAACCTCAGAGGATGCTGAGGCCATCTGCTCCTTGTGCACGTCACTCACAACCCAGCAGGTAGGGAGCAGGGCAGGGGTTTACAGCACAGGTAATTGAGGAGTGGGAAAGGGTGGTCTCTGCCAGCTCTTCAGTGGGCACAGCTTTTCAGGACTGGTGTCACACCTTGGCCCCTCCCAGAGGTGGTCACAGTGGTGCCCCTCACTGGTGGCACTGGAGCTCCAGAAATGAGCAAAGATGAAACCCAGCCCCGAAGAGTTTGTTGTGTAAGTCAGGCCCTTGGCATTTTAAACCCGCCTAGCTCTAATTGCAGTTCTGCTCTCTCTGAGGCCTGCCTTTTGCAGCTTTCCCAAAACCCTCAGATTTTAAGGATGCCCACACGTATTGTCTTTTGCCAGCTCTTAAACTGGCTGTGCCTGCAGGATACCCACCAAGGATTCCCGTTTGGGGCAGGATGTTTAGAAGTACCAACCTAGGCTGGCTGGATATGATCTTGAGCTTTGAGACTCCATTCCAGGAGGATATAAACTCACATTTTTTACTGCTGGATTGCCTGTCCTTAATTTGATAATATTGTAGGAAGGGAGACGTGGGAGGTGTGAGCTGATTTCCAGTGGTTCTCAAAGAGCTTTTCTAATCTATCTGCACCACCCTGTCCTGTACATCAATTTTTGAGAAAAGCTGAGCGAAGGAGTGGGAGTGAGGGAGCATCAAGAGAAGTATTGTAGAGGTGACATCAGAAGTCATCCATGTCAGCATGTGCCAACCCTGTATAAATCTGTTGTCCAAGTCTGTTGCCAGTTTACAGACGTTCCCATAAGAAGTGATTTTGACAGGTCCATCGGTCTTGCAACACTTTACAGGAGGCAAAGAAAAACACCAGGGTGATACTTCTGCTGCTTCTTTCCTCTGGTTTGTCATGGCAGACTTGTTGTGGCCATATCCTGACAACCTGCTGCTGGTGCTTTGTGTTCTGGAGAGGTTCAGCTTCTCACGACTGTAACCATGTTTTCTTTTTAACAGATTGTAAAGATACTCAATCTCTACACTCCTGTGAACGAGTTTGAAGAACGTGTGACAGTGGCTTTCATACGAAACATACAGGTAAATTGAAAGGGCTGTCAACTGGAGGGCACAAATGACATCTCTGTAGTTCTAGTGGCATCTGTATTAAATCAGTGCTAACTCAGGCATTTTATAAAAGGCATGCTGCTGCAGGTAGTCCTGAATTCAGTGCTCTGTGTGTGCACACACTCTTACAGCACACAGCTGCAGGGATAGCCAGGCTGTTAATCACAGAGGGCAATAAGCACCCAATTCCCAAGCTCAGCTAATTCAGCTCTTCAGTAACAACACAGCTGAGGATTAAGGCTGCAGGAGTCAACAAAGTGTTGGTGAAATTGAGTTGCTTCTGAGATAGGAGGTAGAAATTGGCAACTGAAGGAAAAATAAACAAATTAAAGCCAAACACCTTTTAATGCTCACAATGAGCAGGGAGAAAAAGGAAGGGCATGTATTCAGCTACCCCCAGAACATATCACCATGGCTGAGCAGCTGAATCAAAGGTGGTCTGCTGGTATCATGTAGTCCTGGTTTTGCTGTGCCAAGGGGATCATCTTGTTTCAGGTCCTGTATCTTTGTGGTCATGTAGAAAATGTAACCAGGCTCTCCTGAAGCAGTGTTTCCTACGGTCTGATAGAAGTTCCTGTAAATACTTGCTCAGAAGGAAAGGTGCTGCAGAAGAGAACAAAATAGTTCTCACCGTTTTCTGCAGTATCTGTAAAATGATGCACATTCTCAAAGCTTTGACAGTGTAAAACACAACAAGAAAAGGCAACAACTGATGCTAAATTTGTTTTCTTCTCCCACACCCAACAGAAGCAGTTGCAAGAACGGAATGACCCTCCACAGCTGCTGCTAGACTTCAAGCACATGTTCCCAGTTCTGTTCCCATTCAACCCATCTGCCATCACCATGGACTCCATTCATCTCCCTGCTTCTCTCAACTTGGATTTTCTCAATAAAGTCTGAAGAAAGTAGCATTAAACTCACCTCTCACACCCAGAGACTTCCAGCAACAAAAGAAAAAAAAAAATCATAAAAAGAATTCAAGAGCTCTTAAAATATGGACCAAACAGGCTTATGGAAGAACGAGTACACAGTAACAAATGGATGCTAAAATGTACACTAAAAAAGACACTGGTCTGTATGTGATTTTTTTTTGGGTAATTTGCATCTCAGAAATAAGGATACTTGAAAAGTAGTTTTATTTTTTACTGCTTGATTTTATGTTGACATAGTTCAAAGCCCATCATCATCTCCAAAAGCCAGGAAGTGGGAGACAGCTGATTTTGATTTTCATAGGTGTCGATGACAAAAACAAAATTTGAGACACTTGTGCTGCCTTGAAGGATGTGTCATTTGTCTAGGAGCAGGTGGTCTTGTGTGTATGAATAGCAGAATATGCAGTTCTGCCTTCAATTCTTGCTAGTAACTGCATTCATGACAGTGAATTGGAAAAGTAAATTGCAGAAGGTGTGTATTTATCACACCATAAAGGTAAATGGCTGGGATGCTGCTTGTTTCCACTGATGTGGAATTTGTCACAAATACAAATACATTTTTCACAAATACATTCAGATACACTGAATGGATTTAGGAGGAGCTGTTGCTCCTTAGCCATTGCTAAATATATTCAGTGTATCTACTTCATGGAAATTTAGATAAATTGGCAGGAATTTGTTCCATTGGACTTTCTTGCATTACCAAATTTACATTAGCAAAGGTTTTGTCCTAGTGAAATAATCATGATGCAAAGGACTGCCTTAAGCCTTCTGCTTCTAGCATAGCATCATCCTGATCCCTGCTGTTGGCTTTCCTTGTGCTTTCGAGTCTGAAACACTTTCCTCCAGTGGCTGTCAAGGTTCTTGTACCTCTTACATGGCCAGTGTCAGAATCCCATGCACAGATCATGCACAGTTTAATCCTCCAGCCCTACCTGTGTTCAGTGGGTTAATCCTAGCTGTAGCTGTCCATGGTAAAACTCCATTCAGTTCAGCAGCCATCCAAAATGTTAAGAATCGTGCAAATACAGAGTTTGGATAAATGAAGAATATTTTAAAATTTTAAAAATTTCTAAAAGAGATGAAATGTTCTAAGACGAAAAAAAACAAAAAAAAAAGCTGTCAGGTGGTATGTTAAAAACATTCATAAGCCATTTCTTTAAGAGAGAACCCAAAATACAACAACCTTAAATTAATAATTGCCTTCAATTCAGATTCTCTTAGTTTTGGTTTTTTTTTTTTTTTAATCAGACTTATAAACTAAGCCAAACCAACACTCTGAACTCACCACAGAGATGCAGGCGCTGGTTTTTCCGTGGTCCTTGGCAGCACACGCGGGCAGGGGAGGAGGTGGGTTCCCCAGGGTCAGTGCTGCTCCACGGCTGCTCAGCGTGGGGATGCTCCTGCCACAGCACCCCGTGCCCAACTGCAGCCAGGCTGGGGGGCTGCCAGCGTCCTGCCCTCTCCACTTCCACAGTGCTCTGGTGTAAATCCATCTTAGCTCACCTGCTTTTGTGGCTTCTGCTGTGGTGCGCAGCTGCATCATGACTAAAAGCCTTCTAAGAAAAGTCCACTCTCTCCATCTGACTCTTTTTAGCTGGTGTAAATCCAAACAGCAAATTTAGGCTGTCTACTCAGAGATTGAAAGTAGAATGTGAAGTTTCTTGGAGCTACACCACCTCCTGTCTGCTGCAGCTTCCTTCCTAGGCAAGGAGCGTGTTGTGATTTAGGCATCATGTATATAATCGGTGTATATACAAACTGCAGTAGTCCTGTATGTACTATATATGTATATGACTATCCAAAAAAGCACATTTTAAAAGAAACTGTTGAGTGCTGTGCAGAGTTATATCGGTCTATGCCAGTGGGTAAATACCTTGATCCAAACTGAACTATAGTTAAGAGCAACTGTTACCACTGAAGGACAGACTTCAGGCTAAAAAGAAATTTGTCCCCCCTTAACCATCACCCACTGAATTACAGATATTTTGCTTGTAAAGAGCCAGGATTGTCTCCAAACTGCAGTTCTTGGGCACTCACCCCTGCTGTGTCTTCAGCAGTGCCTTCATCTCCCCTGGCTGTACATTGAGGGTCACACCACCAGTCTGCTGCCCGTGCCCAGCAAGCCCTGCCACCCACTCACCCGCTGTATCTTTATTTATTTTCACCTACCTCTTTTCACAGTGAATGTCCTTGCAGTGCTCTGAATTTTGGTAGTTGTTGCCTCTCCCCTCTTTCCATGCTCCAACAGTCGTCATGGTTTAAAAGTAAATAGTTCAAAGCAGGATTCAGCTTTTCTGTAAGGTGGTTTAAACAGAGAGCTGTTGCTCAGGATTCGTGCTAGGTCAGCAGTTTCAGGCAGTTCAGGTCTCTACCTCTTTCTGATGTAAATTATTTGGAGTACAATTCCCAATGCATTGATTAAACCTATGCTTATCACTCACACTAAGTGACAGGTTGCTGCAGAATCCTCTTCTGCAGTGGCTTTGTTGCTGATTACCACTGTAAAATGTGCTTAATGGTCTTCTAGGGGATAATGGTCCTTCATTGGCACTTTCAGGATTGTAATTTATATATGCTTTCTTAAAAACTCTTAGTATGTGTAGATGGGAACTGGGATTTAACATCCTGATCTGTGATCATGTAGTTTATCCACTGAGATCCATCTGGAAGAGAACTCTGTATGAAATATCTTTAATATATGTTATCTTTTCTGTTAGCACTTTTAAAAATTTGTATTTAAATGTTAATTTAGTTAAATTGCTATGCTCAAGCATGCCTTCTTTCCTCAGATTTACACTTCTTTATTTAAAAAGCAAAATGATCACAAAGCATGGCTTAGAGAAAGCTGGCTCTTCTCCAGATCTGTCTTTATTTTTAAATATTGATTATTACGTTTAGCATTTTCCCAATCTGTGCCTTCAGCTGTTTAACTCAACCACTCTCTCTCTGAAAAAAGCATTAAAACAGTGGAATATTTTTATTATTCTGTCATAGAAAAAGTTGTCTATGGATATAAAAGCCTACTCATAAAATCTTACATAGAGGAAGTCTGCAAAAACACTTTGAAGTTCTTGGTGGAAAAAAAACCCCAAACAATAGTGACCCACTGTGATTTCTGCAAATATGATGGCTTATATCTCAAAAAAGCACTACTGGGAATAAAATAAAATAAATTAAACAATCAAAATGCCCAAATCACCAGCATTACGGAACAAACACTTCAAATATGAGTTGAGGCATATGCTGGCTGATCTACAAGAAGCATCCAGGACAATGTCCATGTTTCATTTTCACCAGAACGCTCCTTTTCTTCTTCCTTTTATTTTTTTAATTGGCATTTTGTAGTTGAGATTGCTTATCTGAAGATAAAGCTGCTGTAGGTGACTGTAGACAAAGAACATTAGACCTCAAGACTGAATTTTTGCAATCCTACTTTACAAACATTTTTTTTGCTCATGCAGTTTATTCCACTGGATCCACAAGAATTTCTTTGTATTTGTGAAACAGTACCAAAGTGTGGGCATGTTTTAAGCACAGTGGCTGCTTTTGGTCACCCTGTAACTTGAACACTGGAGTCTTTGCAGGACTTGATTCCTCGTTTGTGTGATTTGCAAAAGGTACAAATGAAAAAGCTGCACTTGAAACAACGGTTGTTTTCCTCCATTTTCAATAGTAAATTAGTAAAATTGTGCAAACTTATATTTTCAGACCATTAACCGAAAAATTAGCATTTTATCAGTGCATATAAATAGAACAAATTAAAATTAATTGCATGAATTTCCATGAAGCTTTTTCCTCAAACTTTATTGATTCACATATATATTACAGTCATAAATGGATCTTTTTTTCTTTCTGAAAGAAATTCTAGCAAGGTAGATGTTAAGTAAAACAATCCACAAGACATAACCCTGATGAGTATCCAAATTATTTCAAGGTGTGAATGCCAGTGGACAAAGACTTTCAGATTAATTTGAAATCAGAAGAAAAGAAGTATATTAAAAAAGTGCTACTATATTGAAATCTTTGGGGATATTTTTATTTTATTTTTTGTGGCGTGAAGTGTCATTACCTTAAGGAGCAGAAGGTATAGCTGCTGTCAAAGTTGAATGATATACATGAGTGAATACTGTAGATGAAATACTACTGCTTATAAAATATTTTTCCATTTTGAACAAATCTGTAAACTACACCTTTGTTTATAAGAAAATGCTTGTAATAGTCACTGTAATATTCAGCTGGGGATAAAAAAATTTGTGAAATAAACACTTTTGAAGAAATTGTGGCTCTTAGTCAAAAATGGGTATGCAAAAAATAACCCCTTTCAATATATACTTCCATCCAATAGAAACATTTCTAAGTAGCTTATAAACAGAAATTAAGAGAATCACTTTTACTTAGGACACGGAAGGTTTTAGAAGTTATAACCTGATTTCAGAGGTGCTGAAATATTGGCAACTAATTAGAAATTCACTGAGTGTGGATTGTTTTGGCCCTGAGAGCCATTGAAAATGAGTGGAGAAAAGGAGAGGAAAAGCCACCCATTGTGCGTGTGTAAATCACAGAATCCCAGAATGGTTTGGGTTGGAAGGGACCTAAAGCCCTTTCTCAGTAATTCCAATGATTTAGTAAATCTATAAATCAGTGAACATGCAACATTATCTTTAAAAAGAGACAAGGGTTTTGCTGTATTTTCTTCCTTTGCCATTGAATTCTCTTATCTAAGCCTCATTTAAGGCCAAGGGAGGGGATCCTGCCCCTGTGCCCCTGGGCTCAGGTGAGAGCCCACCTGCAGAGCTGCCCCAGCCCTGGCTCCAACAGCACAAGGAGCTGGAGCTGCTGCAGCCAGTGCAGAGGAGGCCACGGAGCTGCTGCCAGGGCTGGAGCCCCTCTGCTCTGGAGCCAGCCTGGCACAGCTGGGGCTGCTCAGCTGCACCAGAGAAGCTCCAGGGACACCTGAGAGCCCCTGCCAGGGCCTGCAGGGGCTCCAGGAGAGCTGCACAGCCCCTGGGGACAAGGCAGGCAGGGACAGCAGCCAGGCAATGGCTCCCAGGGCCAGAGGGCAGGGACAGATTTTGGCCCATTGGGAATGAGGAATTGCTGGCTGGGAGGGTGGGCAGGCCCTGGCCCAGGGTGCCCAGAGCAGCTGTGGCTGCCCCTGGATCCCTGGCAGTGTCCCAGGCCAGGCTGGATGGGGCTGGGAGCAGCCTGGGACAGTGGGAGCTGTCCCTGCCCATGGCAGGGGGTGGCACTGGATGAGCTTTAATATCCCTTCCAATGCAAGCCATTCTGGGATTCTAGGATATTTGTGTGTGTTTTTAACTATTTCACATTACCAGAGTGAACCATGGATCTGTCCTGCTGTCGGTTCTTGCAGCATCCATGGTGCTGCATCACTGAGACCGGTATGTGTTTCATTGTCGGCTGTGTTGGAAAATGAGGGTATCCAAATGCTTACAGGTTTCAAACAGATGGGCTGCAAGCAGCTCCTGCTCATCTCCATCCATGTGCAGGGGAGCCAAAGCTTGGAATTAGGGGCAGCAGTGTGTCAGCCACTGATTGTGCACGAATTCAGGGCTGCGACCCTCCACAACCCCCTCAGGGAGGTTTATAGATCTCAGCTGCGCCAGGGCAGGGTCAGGTTGGACACCATCAGGAATTTCCCCATGGAAAGGGAGGTCAGGAACTGGAACTGCCCAGGGAGATGCTGGAGTGCCCATGCCTGGAGGTGTGCAAGGAGGGCCTGGACGTGGCACTGAGTGCTCTGGGCTGGGTGACAAGGTGGGGATCGGGTGACAAGCTAGACTCGATGATCTCGGAGGTGCTTGCCAACGGAAGCAATCCCACGATTATCTGCAATTAACCGTATCACGGTGTAATTACCTGTGAGGCGGGCGGCGGGGGAGCCTGTCCCCTCAGCCATCACCGCGGGCCCCTGCTCCCGCTGCCGCCGATTCGCCAAAACCGTACGGGAAGAAAATCGAACCACGCAGAAGCAAAGTATAAAAAACAAGCGACCGAAAGTTCCCTCACATTTTAAATAAATTTATCAAACAACTAAAATTACGCGTAGAAAATAACTTTAGGTGAACTTCCTGCCGGCCCTGCCCAGCCGCCCCTTCCGCCCTGAGTGTGGCGAATGTGCGGGGCCGGCGGGCGGGCGCGGCACTCGACGGGCGCGGTGTGGCCATGGCGCTGCTGAGGGGTGAGGATCCCGTCCCCCCGCGGATCCCTGGCTCCCTGAGGGGCTCCGGGCGGACCCTGAGGGCGGGAGGTGACGGCTTGGACGCTGTAGGGGCCCCCAAAGCGAGGCAGCTGGTGGGGCTGGCAGGAATTACAAAGTAGAGCCCTCGAGAACCATTCCCGTGCCTCCGGAGGATCTCTCTCCCCGCTGTCCCGTCCGTGCCTGCTCGGCCTGACAGCTGGAAGTAATTAGGAACTTCCCAAAAATACCGGGCTGCGTGGGGTCAGAGGGTGGGAATGAGGTGCAGAGGGTGGGAATGATCGCCGTAGAGTGGGAAGGGGGCTCAGAGGGTGGGAATGGGGTTGAGAGAGTGGGAATGAGGTGCAGAGGGTGGGAATGTGGTGAGGGGATAGGAGTAGGGTTCAGAGAGTCAAGTGAGGTGCAGAGGGTGGGAATGGGGAGCACAGGGGGTGTAGAAGGTGAGGAGGGGGTCGGACAGTGGCAGTCACTGTGTTCGGCACTGTTTTCTGCAGTAATTCAGTGTTTGGTTTCCTGCGTGCTCGACTCAGTTGTGCTGCAAGTGCATAGCAAGGGCTGCGTGTCTGTCATCTAACTGGGAATTTGACTTGTGTGTCAGGAGCAATTTTTTCCATGGAGAGGGCTGTCCAGCCCTGGCACAGCTGCCTTAGGCAGTGGTGGAGTCCCCAGCCCTGGAGGGATTTAAAAGTCGTGTGGATGTCGCCTTGGGAGTGCTGGGGAATGGTTGGACTCCACGGTCTTAGAGGTTTTTTACAGATGGTTCTGTAATTCTGTGATTCTCTGCTTATGTGCAGTGACTAAGTGACACCTGAATTGTCAGTGACAGGGAGTTTGTCACATACAGACCCTGCCTGTGTTAGCCCTGATAGTGCAGGATAAACTCCTTAAGTTGCCACAGCTCATGAAAGTGTTTGGTGCAAAGAGCTGGTTTATGCTCTGCATTGTTTAAATTCTGTGACTCTTAAAAATGAGGTAACCTTTTGAGACGTGTTCTTGTATGAAAACAAAATTGGAATTTATTGCAATAGGGCTTTTTATCTATTTTACAGCACTTTGCTACTTGACATACTGTACTTAAATAATAGCATACATGTCAGTCATGGTGTGAGGTTGCAGTGCTAAGGTCTGTGTAGTCAGCATTGTGTTAATTCTGGTGGTTTTGCTGAGCTGGATAACACAGAGGGCACCTTGCCCATAATTGTTTGATTTTAGTTTTCTGTGCCTGCTGCAGGATTTTCTCTTATCTCAATCCACAACACTTTCATATATCGTTCATGCTTCTCAACTTCCCTTTTTATGTTATGGTTTGTTTTGTAGGCTTTCAGAATGTGATCTGATGAAGAATTATTTTCGTACCAAGTGCATTTGAGATACGTTGGAGCATTAAGTAGTGTTTCAGTTCCCTGTTTGGCAGCAAGTGATTAACAAAACCAGTTTAAAAAATGTCTCAAGTGTAGTGTTTGGTAAGGATTCAGAGTGATCTTGGCTTTCTTTCCCCAAAAGTTGTCAGATCTCTATGCATTTGGTACTGTTCTGCTCTCATGCGTTGTTTATCACCTTGGAAAATTGCTGAGACTCTGGAATTTTTCTGATAATGTAGGACAGAACTAATTAATGGGAATTTAGGAAGAGTTGTTAAAGGTAAAGAATCCTTTTTCACTCAGGGCTTCGGCCACCCCTTGCTGCCTCTCCTGAAATTCTGGGGAGGCAGTAGCATTTGTAGGTGCCTCTCCAGTCGAGCAAAATTTGGCAGGCTCTGAGTTATGTCCCCTAAGGGAGTGTCTGTGTCCAGCTTAATTCAACATAACACAGACTGTGCCGCTGCTCCTTCATCTTCTCCTCGTACTGGTTCTGCCCAGTCTTCTCTCTGAGTCTCGAGTTACTGTTTTATTGAGCGGCCAGGAGGTGAACTCGAGCACAGGACGCATCCAAGTGAAAACGGGGCCCTCATTTTCTGCTGAGTTGGTGTTCAGCTGCCTCTGTTGTGTGACCTGCCCTGGTTTATTGGCCCCGTGGTGCTGTTGGGAAGTGGGCAGCAGTGAGCAGCCTCCGTGAAAGAGAGAGAGAGGTGCTGTTGATGTGGAAGGAGTGTTTAAGGGCAAAGTTCCATCCTCGCCCCTGCGCTGCTCGTGAGGCAATGCCGCGGTGGATATGACTGAACAAATAATGTAGGTGACTGACAACCCGGCCAGGAGGGAGGAGAAGGGCTTCTTTTAGCGTGGTCAGGCCCCAGCAAGGCTTTGTGGTCAGTCAGGGCAGGCACAATTTGGAGGAGGCAGGGAATCAGTGGACGGGAGGAGTGGTGGTGAATGTGAGTGTCAAGGCCTGTTTTGCTGCAGGAAGGATATGCCATGGAGGGAAGGTTTAGATTGAGTATTGGGAAGAAATGCTTTGCCATGACGTGAGCCACTGGCCCAGGGTGCCCAGAGCAGCTGTGGCTGCCCCTGGATCCCTGGCAGTGTCCCAGGCCAGGCTGGATGGGGCTGGGAGCAGCCTGGGAGAGTGGGAGCTGTCCCTGCCCACGGCAGGGGTGTTGGGACTGGATGATCCTTGAAGTCCCTTCCAACCCAACCCATTCTGTGATACGAGTCTGAGGATCCTCCCTGCACATTTTAGATCTCTGCACTGTGTTCAGGCCCTTGTCAGTGGGGAGCCTTGACCTTGACCAGTTTGGAATGTCCTTTTGTAGCAATCATGCGGCCTGGGGTGCAAACACATGCGGGATGGAGGAGCACCCTCTCTCTGACAACACAGCCGAGTAACACGGATCAGATGACCTGAAATCAAGTGCTCACAAGCAGCTTAATGAGCAGGCATTTTCATTTGTCTGCGTCCTTACATCTCTGTGTGTGTCCCTGCAGCGTTCCCTAAAATAGCTGGGTGTTTGATGGGAGCTGTGGAAACAGGGGCTGCGAGCGATACGCTTCAACTGGGGGAAAGTTCACAGCCTGCCTCTCACTTGTTTTTCTGCACGTGGGAGCAGGGAGCCGGTGTGCCAGGCAGCCAGGAGATGTTTGCTTTGGTTCAGGGGTGGCTTCGCCTGAGCTGGAATTTGTATCAACTGCTCCTGACCCGTGCATTTGTGCACAACTGCTTGCACGTGGTCTCCTGCCTAGTGAAAACTGGATTTTCTTCCCAGGAACCAGAAGATTCGTGCTAAAGCAGTTTAGGTGGCATATATATTTCTGGTGGCAGGAGCATGAATTTTTTGATTAGGGAGAGTTTTTCTTAGGCTAAAGTCCTAAGTCCTCAAAGTTGAAATAGTTGAAATGCATATAAAAAGTGTATGGGGGGGGGTTGTGCTTTGGGGGTTTTTTTTAGTATTTTTTGGGGGGTTTTTTGGTTTGGTTTGGTTTTTTTTTTTTTTGCCTTGGTTTTTTTTGTGGAAACTATTTCCGCATATAAACCAAAAATGTGCTGATTTTTCTAGGATGAGGGAATGGCCTCTGCTAAAAGCGCAGTTCCTTGTCTGATTTTTTCACAGGTGTCTCCTACAGGATTTCTTAGATGTTACTGGCATGTTTTTAGTGCATTAGCACTAATTTTTGATGCATGTGGCCCCCTACTCCGACTCCACATTTGTATCCAGCCTTACTTTGTTGTCAAACCTCACTGTATTTCCAGAATCTTCCCAGCTTTTCTTTCTGACTGTTAATTCTTCATGCCTTCCCTGTCTAAAGCACCATTCATTATTTATCTCAAACTTCCTGTGTTCATGTTGCCTGTTCTTAAAAAGTTTTGGGTTAATTTGGGGCGTCACCTGTTGCCCTGTTCTTTTCAGTTCTCCTGAGCCTGCTGATGTTTACATTCTTGCAACGAATTTCCTCACGCGTTTTTTTTTTTTGCGAATGCTTATTGTTTCGCATTCTTTTCTGGAGGAAGAGAAATTTGATGGACTGTTGGTTTGTCCAGTGCCGTTGGAGAGGCAGCACTGTCACCCTTCAATCCACTGTCACTTTTAGAAAAATCTATAAATGTTGGAGTCAGAAATTAAACTGCCCTCCTTGTACCCTGGAGATTCCAGTGTCCGCGTGGTTTTATTTCGTGTCCTACAGCGACGCTCCCACGCGCTGGAGCCTGGCTTGGTGCAGAGTGCTGTGCCTGTGGATAATCTGTGCCCCCACTGGGTGTGTGTTCACTGAGGGCCGTTTCTGCCCCCGCTGCAGGTGTGTTCATCGTGGCAGCCAAGCGCACGCCCTTCGGCACCTACGGCGGGCTGCTCAAGGACTTCTCGGCCACCGACCTGACGGAGCACGCCGCCCGAGCCGCGCTGGCCGCGGGCAAGGTGCCCCCCGAGATCGTCGACAGCGTCGTCGTGGGCAACGTCATGCAGGTGGGTGGCTGTCCGGTTTATCTCGGCTGTTTGAGGGGCCTGGAAAGGCCCGGAGTGGCCTTGGGGCAGCCCGCGTATCGAAGGACGAGAAGAGGCTTCAGTTCTTCTTTCGGTTTTTATGTTTATTAATTGTTTATCTAAAAGATGTTCTTTCAGCCGAACAGAGATCTGCTCAGCAGTCAGCCATGAGCACACACTGTCTGCCCTCCCGGGCAGCCACGTATCTTTATACCCATTGTTACGTGTACAATATTTATCATTTCTCCCCAATACCATCTATTCTTATAACTCGGTGCACTCTCAGTAATAACCAATCCAAAGGTGCCACCGTGGCCAAAGAAGATGGAGGAGAAGAGGAAGAAGAAGGACAGGACACACCCCAATTCCTCCATCTTGCTCCTCTAAACCCCCCTGTACATAAATCCTAAACCCTGTGTCTCACCCTCTAATTAACTAATCCCTTCACCATTCACCCTGGTGAAGCCCTCGTCTCCTGTGTAGGATCAAAGTCCAGCTACCAGACACTTCTGGCAACATTCCAGGACTCCCGAGCCCCCCAAGGTGGTCTCGGTGGCTCAGCATCTCAGGACTGAGATCTTGAGATCCGACAGGTGGCCTGCAAGATCTCCTGCCTGCGGGCTGTTCCAGGCACCCTCGGTGTGTGGCCCTGGGTGCCGCTGCCTCGGGCTGGCAGCCAAAGGGGTCGGTAGCGGTTTGCAGGCTGGTGTTTCTTGCCTGTGCTTGAGGGATGTGTCCTGTGTGATTTGTGGTGCTGTTGGGAGCAAGGCTTAGCTTGCTTTTTTTAGTGCCAGAGGTCGTTTGAACCAGGGCGAGCTGACCTCCTAAAAGTATGTGTCGATTAACTGGTTAGTTGCTAATCCCAGGTATGTTTCCCTTGTTTTGATGGCTGGAGCTGTGTGACTCAGTGATCAGTATTTTTTCACTGAGTTGTATAAATCCCTTTCTGTGTCAAGCCTGTGAGTGATATGAGTCCATTTCTCCTGTGTTTTCCATAGAATTATTTTTGAGTTTCCTTTGAACTGGAAGGATTCATGCTTTGATTGGCAGAGACATTTGGACAATCATGTCTTTTCCAAAGAGGATGCTGTTGTATGCATTGCAGAACTGCAGTAGTTACCCACACATACAAATGAGGATCTTTGTTTTAGGCAAGGCAACAAAGAACATTCCCAGCCTTTTTTTTTTTTTTTTTGCTTCGTATTCTGATTTCACCATTACTATTAAGGGTCGGGACTTTTATTTTGCACTGCATGTTTCAAGGATGCAGAAGAAGCATGTAGCTGAGAACTTGGACAATAAACAAAGAAACAGGTAGTATTCCTTCTTTAGATTTTCAGCCAAAAGAGTGGCTTTAAATTATTCTGTCTCCTACAGCTACTATCTACAGCTACTACTTCTTTTATTCAGCTTTTCAATTTTGTAAGAGCTGTTTGTTGCCTATGAAAGCATTGTTGCATTCAGATCTCTTGTAGTGCATAAAAAACAGCCATCTCCTGATAAAGTTTCTTTTGATTTTAAAAGTACTTTCTGTCTTTTCCTCTGCATCATACTTCCCCATCCCAGTAGATTTATTTTTTTATAATTCTAGTTTATTTATATTGTTTGATTAAAATTAATAAACTGTGAATGTGTGACTTCTTCAAACTCCTTCAGCAGAAGTGGCTTCATTAATTTTTTTTTTTCTGAACTTGCAGTAGTATTGCAGCACTGTTCACAGAACTTTGTCTTTATGACACATTTTAGCTTAGGGCACGTTCCCCAAGGGCATAGGTGTTCTCTCTGGTTTTGGGAGGCCTTCCCTTGTTAGTCTGAACAATATTAATTTATCTTAAAATAATTGCAGCTGGCCTGGCAGGATCTGCCCTTGTGTCAGCCTGCTGTGTGGGTGCTGTTTTGAAAATAAAGGATAAGGGAAAAAACCATAAAGTTTCTGACTTAACACACACTTTCTTTAAATTCATATTGAGACAGTGACACTTTCAGATCCTGTAGGATAGTGTCTTTCTGAGCTGAATCAAAGCGCTTTGGGTGAGTGGTGGGATTTCTGCTGAACATGCACCATCTTCTGTCTGGGATGCAATTACACCATTCTGACTTTCCATCAACACTTTTTTTTTGCTTTCCAAACCAACGGGAGTGTGACAAAACCTCTTTCCTGTTCTGCCTGCAGAGCTCCTCAGATGCCATCTACATTGCAAGACACGTTGGTTTGCGAGTGGGAGTTCCCATGGCTGTCCCTGCCCTCACTGTCAACAGGCTCTGTGGCTCTGGCTTCCAGTCCATTGCCAATGGCTGTCAGGTACAAAGCTGTGTTTCTGTGTCAGCTGTAGCTTTTGTCAGGCCTTTAACATGTAGAAACATGTCCTTTGTGTTTGGGATGAGTCTTCACGTGGGTTTTTGATAGAGATTTCTATTGTCCAGCACAGTTTTCTGCAGGAGTTCAGCCACCACAGTGCCACATTGTGTGGATGTTTCTTAAAATCCAAGTATTGTAGTAATTTTTAGTCTAATATGAGGAATGCAACAAGTGTTAGCTAGTGAAATGGAGCTCAGCTGTGCTATAGTTGCATCCCACAATCCTGTTTGTGTGGGCTGGAATTACTGGACTCCAGGAGTCTTTCATCTCTTGATCTTTGTTTATATTCTCACCTGACTAGCTGTGTAAGCAGCAACCTGTGCTTTTTAAGTATGCTTTTGTTCAAAGATCCAGACCTCTCATGGGTTAAGTAGTTTATGAGGTCACTTCTTTTAAAACAGAAGAGAATCAACTTCTCTTTGAGGAGTTGGCCTAAACCATTGAGTCAGAGCACACAGATTTTTATTTCATTTGCTCATACATTGCTTTTATGAATACTTGAACAAGCAGATTGTTTATTGTGTGGGATTTTTTTTTTGTTTTCCTTGGCTAAAGAATTATTTTAGGCCTGATATTCTAGAAGAAAAAATCTGAAAAATGTAGAGATAAGGTTAGTGGAAGGCAGAGCACCTTCCACTACCCCAGGTTACTCCAAGCCCTGTCCAGCCTGGCCTTGGGCACTTCCAGGGATGGGGCAGCCACAACTGCTCTGGGGTAATTTAATTTTCTTTCATTCTAGTTCATAAATAACCTCAAAGTCCAACTCAGTGAAGCATTTTAAGGAAGCACTATTCTTGAATGCTTTGACGGTGCATTTAAGAATTGGGGCTATTCGGTTTTGTATGCTTTGCCATTGATGAATTAATGTGTTTTGGGTACTTACTTTGGCAGCTACCTAGCTATTGTCTTCTAAAACTATGTCCCTTTTTTTTTGAATTGTAAGATCTTACTTCAGGCTTTGAAGTGTAATTTGTGTTCCTTTTGAGAAGAGTGGGAGCTGAAAACCACAAGCACAACCATTTGTGAACCAAACCCCACAAGCACGCAGATGCCTGATGCCTTTGTTCCTCTGCTCTGCCATGTGTGCACACCCATATTCTCTTCTTCCCTCGTGGATGCAATCATTCTTTGCTGAAGGGAAGAAAAAGGGATGTGGCACGAAGGAGACAGACCCCACCATTAACAGAAGGGTAAACCCTTCATCCATGTACACACATGGCTAAGCTTGCATTCATTCTAAGTTCATTGCTTTGTAGGTGACAACCTCTTCTTTTGAAACAGCTGTTACTCTCTTCCTCAAGCAGCCAGCTAAATCCTGGATGTGTTTTGTGTTGCTGTGTTGACAGGAAATCTGCCTGAATGAGTCAGAAGTTGTCCTGTGTGGCGGAGCTGAGAGCATGAGCCAGGCTCCGTACGCGGTTCGGAAGGTTCGGTTCGGAACCAGACTAGGAGCAGAACTCAAGGTACTTCCTTTGCTCTGTGAGCAAAGCATTGCTTGGTATCAGGGTTGTAGGTGCCAAATCCTTGCAAATGAAACTATTGGAGATTACATCCAGACTTCATAGCTTAAAGCATTTATCTAGTATTCAGACACTATTGAAACAGTAGGTTCAGGCCATTTGGTGAAGTGCGCCAGTTTTCCAGCTTTTGCAAAACCATTTTCGAGTTCCTGTTCCATGTTAAACACACCAATAAACTCTTGGACACAAAATTTAGTTCACTTGTTACATTCTGTGCAAGTACTATGTACAAAATAGAGGCACACACAGTTTAGGCAAGGCTAGTAGTGCTGGCAGTAGGTAGAGAGACTGGTAAAGAGCATGTATACCTCCAAGCTGTGAGCATCTCTCAATTTCAAAGTGGAACCTTGAAGTTAAATCCATTGACAAGTAAGTTATCTTTACATTTTTTTCTGAAGATAAGTCCTGAGTGAATACTGTGGGAAATGTGCAGCAGGATAAATTGATAACATGCCACCACTTACTCAGTAGGTCATAACTGACATCAAAATGCAAAATCAGGATATTTCAGTGTTTCAGCCCTTTGGGTTTTATTTCCCACAACATATTTCCATTGTGGAGATGGTGAATGTGATGTCCTTGATTCTGTTCTTGTGTGGCACAGGCCCTACAGACAGCACCTTCACAAAGCTGCTGATACACCAAGTAGGTGCAACTGTGTTCTTACCATAAAGATAACTGACTTACACAGTGACAGGTGAATGAATGGCTTATCGTGCAGAACTTTACTGCTGACAGAGATAACAAAACCCATCTGAATGACTATCTGCTTGAGTGAAGGTAAACTTGGGTATCTTCTCCCCTGAGATGTCATACCCACAGGAACCTTTGACTCTAGCAAGGGGATTCTACCTGACCTTAGAGAAAGAGCTAAAGAATCAGTAGGTTGTTGTGCCTTCTGACAGTGCCTCCCATTTCCTTCCTGGCAACCAGGAAGTTTGCTCACAGGACTCTAATAAATAATTAATACAGGAGCGAAATATGCTGAAATACTAAAAATCTACTTTTAAAGCTTTCCCCAAGCCTCTTGGGGCCATGTATGAGTGGAAAGAATTGCACTAGAGTGTAATGGAGATTAATTAGAGTAGCACACAAGAGCTTGCACACTGTTTTTCACTATGTTCATTCTGATAAATCAGTAAATTATCTGTAGATAACCTGAATTAATTCTACAAAGAGCCATTAGTGTGTAAGAGACTGCTGAACAGTTAGAAGCTGCCAGTAGTAAATACAGGTATTGCCGTATTTGATATACCTGGTATTATATCTGATTTCCTTCTTCTGACGTTCCACGCAGCTGGAAGACACGTTGTGGGAGGCCCTAACAGATACCCATGTCAAAATCCCTATGGCAGTGACAGCTGAGAACCTGGCTGCCAAGTACAGCATCTCCCGGGAGGACTGCGACCGCTACGCGCTCAAAACCCAGCAGAGGTGCAAGGCCGGTGAGTGGGTCGGGCAGGGGAGGTGTTTATGTGGCACCAGTTTCAAGTCCAGTCAGTTTTTAGCCTCGGTTCAAAGCGTTTCAAGGGTTTTCTCTGGCTCTTGGTGCTCTTGTCCTTCTGTTTGCATGCTGTAGTTTGTGATTTTGTTGGCCCCATCATACAAATAAATCATAGGGGGGTTGACTTTGACAGTGTGCTGAGTAAGGGGTTGCACCTCTCAGAAGTTTTAGTGGGAGCCCCTTCCCACTGCCTTCCTGTGCCTTCCTCAGGGACATTCCTTAGCTGTTGAGGCAGCAAACACCACTGGCCAGTCATGGGTGAGCTCCTGTCTGAGCAGGATTCATGTCGATGAATGGCATTTGTTGGTGCCCCTCTGGTGGGATGCAGCATTGTCCCAGGCATGCCTGACTGCACTCCTTTCTTTCCATTGCACAGCAGAACAGTATTCCAAAGTGACCCACGTCCTCCTTGTGTGCCAGCATGTGCTGTAATTCATCTAAATCCTTCTGCTTTCTTTTGCAAATTGAATGTTGTTCTTGAATGCTTGAGCAGTCGGAGCACATGGAGTCTGAAGAGGGGATATTTGTTTAGGAGCTGTGTTTTAAACTGTTCTCTGGGTAGTTTACATGCCCAAAACCATAATTCAGAGGCATTCAGCTCTGAGCCTGCAATGTAAGAAGGACCTGGATCTGCTGCAGCCAGTGCAGAGGAGGCCACGGAGCTGCTGCCAGGGCTGGAGCCCCTCTGCTCTGGAGCCAGCCTGGCACAGCTGGGGCTGCTCAGCTGCACCAGAGAAGCTCCAGGGACACCTGAGAGCCCCTGCCAGGGCCTGCAGGGGCTCCAGGAGAGCTGCACAGCCCCTGGGGACAAGGCAGGCAGGGACAGCAGCCAGGCAATGGCTCCCAGGGCCAGAGGGCAGGGACAGATTTTGGCCCATTGGGAATGAGGAATTGCTGGCTGGGAGGGTGGGCAGGCCCTGGCCCAGGGTGCCCAGAGCAGCTGTGGCTGCCCCTGGATCCCTGGCAGTGTCCCAGGCCAGGCTGGATGGGGCTGGGAGCAGCCTGGGACAGTGGGAGCTGTCCCTGCCCATGGCAGGGGGTTGGATCAAGATGGGCTTTAATGTCCCTTCCTACCCAAACCATCCCAGGTTTCTGTGACTCAGTTACTGTGAAGTTCAGGCCAAAATCCAGTAGAATGTGCTGTGGCCATCCTGGGACTCAACATACATTGAAGGCCAAAGGTGAACATAAGAAGGAAAGATCTAAGCATGGTTTTAGATTCTAATGACGGTGCATTCTAATGGATGTAGAAGTGCTTTTTGTAACTTTTCTTCATCGTTTATTACCCTTCCTGCTCGTTCTTTTTGTTACCTAACTCCTGCTATTACTGGAGTCTTTGCTAGAAACTGTGTTTCTTGTTTCCTAGGATTTTACCTTGCTGTTTTGATTTCTGCTTGTAGGACCAGGTCATCTTATCCCACAGTAAAGAGAGAGCCCGTTTGTTTTCAGGAAAGAAAAAGGTTTTGAGGCATTTATTGAGAAGTCCAGAGGTAGCTAAACAACATCAGATCTGACAATTTCAGTGTCTCGGTTTTAAATCTCTGTCTCATGTTAGATTAGGCAATCTGGCCAGATGCTTTTTTGGGCATCTTAGATACCTGCAATGACTTGAATTGTTTTAGGTTGTTTAGGCAGCTGAATCCCATTCTGAGATTTTAGTTTGACAGTGAGAGCCCTTGGAGGATCACCTTGAGCAGGGTTTTGATTGATGTACAGTATCTTATCAACAGAAACAATGTGGCTCAAGAGGTTTTCTTCTCATTCCTCTCTGAGTGAGATTTACGTCTTGGCCATCTGAAAAATGACAGAGCTGTTAAAATAAAGCAGCAGTAAAGGGGAGTATGTACTAAAAATAAACCCAGTGGTTTACACAAAAAAAAAACCAAACAAGAAGGAGTTCAGCTGTTTAAAACTGAAATAAAGTTTCAGTATTTGAGGCTTTCTTTGGAGAAGTTTGACAGTGTACTTGTATAGTTTTTGCCCAACTTCTTAAAATAACAAAAACCACAAAAAAAACCCCAACAATAAATACACAAAATAAAGCGTAAATATTGCTGTCCTTGAACTTTTGGTTCAAATAGAGCAAGAAGCTGTGTGCACATGAAAATATGATTGTTGGTCATGCTGGGCAATCATCTTGATGTTTTTATCAGGTCCTTTTTATTTTCCTTTTTGTGGTTGCAGCTAATGATGCTGGCCACTTCAAGGCTGAGATGGCACCAATTGAGGTGAAGACAAAAAAGGGTAAAGAAAGCATGCAAAAGGACGAGCACCCCAAACCCCAGACCACCATGGAACAGCTGACAAAACTCCCGTGTGTCTTTAAAAAGGATGGAACAGTCACGGCTGGGAATGCTTCAGTGAGTACATCACACCCTTGGGCTGGGCACGCGTCCCCCTCTGTGGTTCTCCAAATTTATTGCCACTGTTTTTATCTCTCACCGAGTTGGCTCTCATTGGTGTCTCCTGACAAAAACGACTTCTAATTCTGCAGCTGAATGCCCCAGCTGACTCTCCCAGCCTTGTGCCAGGTGATCCTGGCGGGTGCCAGGGGATCCTTCAGCCACTCCTAAGTCCTGAATTTGGTTCTGTGTGCTGCCACTGATACTGCTGTGAGGCATTGGCATTTCCTCCTCAGCCTGGAGTTGTGCAGTTGGTGGCTGCAGTGGCTGTGTAGCCACTCTCCTTTTCTGGGGGGCAGTGGTAACTGAACTTCTTTGCTTCAAACTTACATTTTTTTAGTGGGCATACTGCTGCTGCTCGTCTTTGTACCACAGCTGCTGTCCTCTCTCCCCCAAACCACATTTTGCTTTTACCCAGAATATACTCAGTGCTTAGCAGCATGTCGTTATGGACTGTTCCTCTCACAGTCATTATCTCAATTAATTGATTAAAGTTCTGTGGGCCAGATGGAATGCTGTGATCATACAGTCTGAATTCATGCCTAAAATAGATCATAGCCACAGTAAGTGTGGGTGTCTGTAAAGCATCTTTTATAATTAACAGCACATATATTATCCATTATTAATAATAGTGTTCTTGCAAGTCAGCAGAATCATATTTCCAATGCAGGGAAGACTTATTTTTCTTTTCTAACACATTGGAATTCATGAAACATTTATCTGTATTTAACTATCTTTCCCCAGCCTCAGGAGAGTGATTTGTTTTCTTCTTTTCTAACACATTGGAATTAATGAAACATTTATCTATATTTAACTATCTTTCCCCAACCTCAGGAGAGTGATTTGTTTTCGGTTGTTTTGAAGAAACATTGTTAAATGTTAATTATGGTACCTTAGACTCAAGCCCCTTTTTGGGGTTAAAGAGTGTGAGGATTTTTTTGTTTCTTTGTATTTTCTCACTAAGAATGCTTCTCTCTTACTGCAAGGGTGTGTGTGATGGAGCTGGTGCAGTCATCCTTGCCAGTGAATCAGCACTTAAAAAGCACAGTCTCACTCCTCTGGCAAGAGTAGTAGCTTATCACTCAGCTGGCTGTGACCCTTCCATCATGGGCATTGGTAAGTTGCAGTAAAGCACAATTTTATGGCATCAAACAGCACTAAAATGTTCTTGTCATGGGCATTCTGAAGGGAAGAAATGTGCTCAGGCTGGTGGCTCTGAAGGTGTTTGTGTGTCCTGCTGTCCGTCCTGCTGTGTCAGTCCATCCCTGTTGTGCAGAGGGACAGATTTGCTCCTCAGTTTGGCTGGAGGGGTGTGTGCAGTGCCTGACCCACAGTAATAGCATCAGCATGGCTCCCCAGGCTCTTCTTTCTTCCCCCTTTTTACTGTCTCTTTTGGTCAAGAAAACAAACACTCATACATTTTTTGAAAACCATTTTCTCCTAAAATTCACTTTCATTTGCTGTGAGCTCCAAATCCCTTGATAAAATGAGTAACTATGAGTTGCCTGCCTCACCTCCTGCTGATGGAGGAGTGTAAGCTTCGAGCAGTTTCAGTGGCTCAAGCTGCTTGGATGCCAAGATAGGCATCTGTTCATGTGTTGCTTGGAAAACCAAAAACCTTTTCTTGGTTGCTTTAGTCCCATGTTTATTTTCTGTTTCCTCTCTTAGTGCAGACAGTCCCTCAAAGCCAATCCAGACACCACAGGATTTTTCCCTTCGCTTTAGTTTGCAGACAGCATTGTATCCCAGCATTGCTTTTCCTGTGTTCTGTTCAGAGGAGCTGTTGTTGGCAGGTTCTGTGTGCCAGTAGAAATGCAAATGAGGCATTGTCAGATTTGTTTTCCTGCTCAGTCTGTCTGACTGACACAGAGCAGGAGGGAGGGTTTTCCTTGCTGGACTTGGTGCTGGCATTGTGCTTCCCAGGCCAGCCCATTCTCTCTAGTTCAGGCAGCTCATCTAGCTTGTTTAAAAACTTCATAAATCATATGGAGCATCACTTAGTATCCCAACTCCTTCACACCACAGCTTGTCCCCAGCAGCTCAGGGAGACCAGATGAGGTTCATCGACCTGACAGCAGCAGATCTGACAAACAGGAGCTCAGTCTGAGCCACTGTCCTTTCACATACTGATAGCAGGTCCTGTCTCACAGTGTTCAGTGAGAGAATCCATTGTTTTAAAAAAGAGAGAGAGGGGGGAGAAGTTTGCTTGGCTGTCATTAGGGGTCTTTGTGTTGTCTACATGAGACCCTCCCATTACTCTGATGCGTAACAGGCATACTAAAATCCTTCCCTAATAAGATGCACTTAGTCTGCTGTTAAGCTGCCTGGGGCTCCCTGAGACTCCACTGAGTTCTGAACTGGGCCCTGATTTCTTTTAATTTTTCTGTCTCTTTGGTAATTTACTTAATTTTATGTATTCGTTCTTTGAGCTGTGTGTTTTCATCGCCATTTTGTGGTGGTGTGATTGCATTGTTGGTGTTTTAGAATTGAATGATCAGCCACCACCCAACTTCTCAGTATGTTTCTCCTACAAGCATGTACCTGATTAACCCTTCCAAATTCTCTTTGAGTGTGTATTCCCTTAGGTAGCTGTATTTGAAGTTAATTTCCCTTAATTGTTTATATTAGGTTATAGAAGGCAGCTTTCTTCCAGAGGACAGTGTTGTTGCCAAACTCTTAATAATCTGAAACTGAAAATCTTGCTTTTTTCAGTTGTCCAAGACCTGGGTCTGAGTTTGGAATAAACTAGTTAAAGGTTTGGCTTTTTATTAGAAAGATTATTTTTTAAATTTTATTTTATTAGAAAGATTTTCAAATATATTGAGAACACCAAAACAACAATACCCATAACTAAGCACATGACCAGCAAACTCTAGAGCAGCCTGTGTTTTTCTTATTTTGTTTACCTGGAGGCTGCAAGTTGTGAGGAAAGAAAAAGTGGAACCACGAGTATGGGGAAGGAGAATGCCTCAAAACCATTGTGAAGTTGTTTTATTTACCTGGGGACTGTCACTTCTCTTGACTCAAAAGCTCTGTGTGCAGCAGTAGTGACACTCTTAGATTTTCCTGGCTGCATGTTGGCAAGGAGACCAAGTAGTTTTGAGATTTAGGAGCTCTCTTAACCACCTAATAAAGCAGGTTAGTGACATATCCAGAATTCATTATCTGCACAGAGGCTTGTGGGAGGGGTTCTCATGAGGCTTTATGAATTTGTCCTATGTAAAACAAGTTTCCAATACTTAATTTAATAATTTTTTAAATTTAACTAACTGCATATGATTTCCAAACAGGCCCTGTACCTGCAATTACAGAGGTTTTGAAGAAGGCAGGACTGACCCTGAAGGATATGGATTTGGTAGAGGTGAGATATTTTTACAGGAGCAGTGATTTTACCCCTGATCTTTTTAGCAGAAGGATTCTAGTCATGCCATGTAGGTGTTCTTGGCTGTCAGGAGCCTGCCTGACCTCTGTCCATCCAGTTTCTGCTGCACAGTCACTACAAAAATCCCAGGCACGTGGAAACTGGAAATGGTGTGATCACATTCTGCAGAACAAAAATATCCTCATGTGACATGATGTTTCACTCCTTTGGCTGGACTGCTCATGTTTTTAGTGAGTGATACCTGTGAACAGGGCCTTCTTCTGTCAGAACAGCGGGCTCTTCAAGGACCCGCTGCCTCAGAACATACTGTACTTTTTTTTTAGAAATTACAGCTCATACTTGCTTAGTATTTGAATTTAGTTGGGTTGGATTGACACGTGAGTGTTGGCTGAGCATGCTGTTATAGACGCAGCATTTGACCAGTTCACCTTATTTATTCTTGTTTGCACACAGACTGCTGAAAGCTGGTGTTGAAGTTCTGTCCTTTCTCTGGTGCTTTAGGTGAATGAGGCGTTTGCACCTCAGTACCTGGCTGTGGAAAAGGTGTTGGGCCTTGACCCTGAGAAAACCAACGTCAACGGAGGTGCCATTGCCATCGGCCACCCCCTGGGGGCCTCGGGCTCACGGATCACAGCTCACCTGGTGCACGAATTAAGGTATGCACACAGCAGCTGCTCGGCACGGGTGCATTTATGCCTGCTGACATTTTGGGCACGGATACCATGTGAGTAAACTCTTCTGGTCAGCCAGCCTAAAACTCTCCTGGCTGGAATGGGCCGCTTTCTGTGTGAGTTTGACACCTCTGTGCTACAGGGCAGGTCCTGCACCTGCCTCACATGCCATCCTGCTGTCATGACAGCATTTCTTAGTTCACCTAGATCTGATCCAAGCCTCGTGGAGCCTGTGGGAAGGTTTCCTTTTTTTGAAATGGCCTTTGAGCAAAGTCTGTTCTCTTCTTAACGTGGGGCATTTCATAGAATCATGGAGTCCCAGGGACAGCTTCCACTATCCCAGGTGGCTCCAAGCCTCATCCAACCTGGCCTTGAACACTACCAGGGATAGAACAGCCACAGCTGCTCTGGGAAACCTGTGCCAGGGCTTCATCATCCTCACAGCCAGGAATGCCTTTCCAATATCCCATCTGTCCCTGTCCTCTGACAGGGAAAGCCATTCCCCCTTGCTCTTTCCCTCCCATGTGTGAAGTCCCCCTCCAGTCCTTTAGCTGCAGGAAGTGGATGCTTTAAAAGACTTTGTGGTCCCCTTCTCTCTCCTTTAGCCCATTTTCAGAAATTCTGGCTCTTTTGGCTTGCTTAATATGCTTAGCAGCATTTTAATTCCCCCCTCAGGGTGGAGGCCACTGTGTCTCTTTGCTTGCACTTGCAACACTGTCTTAGTGCTCAGCCATGAAACTTCAGATCATTTGCACCTTGCAGAAATCTGTTTCTTGGAGAGTGGCTGTAGGAAACCTAGCATTTGAAAGCTGCCTCAGCAATGTTTTTAGTTTAAAAACTACTCCAGAAGTGTTCAGGTGGGGTCTAGTGGAAGAAGTTTGTGCCTGTGGCAAGGACTGGAACCAGAGGATTTCTAAAGTCGTTGTTCAGAAATATTTCAACAGCGCTTGAGACTTCATAGTACCTTACTAGAAGAATAACAGCATAGACATTCTAAAACTCATTGTCAGTGACACCCAGTTGGTAGCTGGTTTCCTCTCATGAAATCGGGACAGGAGCTGCTGATTTTATGAGGGGAAACCAGCTGCAGTGACCTGCAGTAACCAATCCCCCGTTCCTGTTCCTGGGCAGGCGCCGCGGTGGGAAGTACGCGGTTGGGTCAGCGTGCATCGGCGGAGGGCAAGGCATTGCTGTGCTCATTGAGAACACAGCCTGAGGCCTCCTGGGCACTGCAGCTGCTGATCCCCCGAGAAACCTGCCTCTCTGACACACCAGAGCATCGCTGCCTACCTTCCCTGCAAGGTAAAGGAACGACTGAGAAGTCAGCATTCTGAACAAAAGAGATTCGTTGATGTCTTTCTAACTAAAGGAAGCGCAGCATCAATATAATTTCACAGTGATGAAGTATTTTCTAAAAGCCTCTTTTTAATCAATGTATTTCTGTAGGCAAAATTATTTTCATTTCCTGAGGAAATTGCCTGTCAAACTTTCACCCAACCTGCCTTAAAATAGCAGTCAGTGCAGCTTCTTAAGCAAGTATTGCTTAAACTTATTTCAGCTACTGACACTGTCTGGTACATGTGCCTCTTCTATTATCAGGAAATGTGAAAATGCAATCAGAGACTTTCTGAACTATATATTGATTGTAGATTGATGGTTGTTAACCCTGCTGTTCTGTAAGGGAAAAGAACAGAAGCTGAAATTTTCATTGTGCCTCCCAAAAGAATAATAAATATAACACACAAAGAAAAAAAGGCTCGGCGTTCTGTTTGTTAGTTTGTTTTAAAAGTAAAGCAACGTGAGAATTGTTAGTTTTGGGAAATCAGTGTTGGGTTTTGGAAGAGAGTGTTTCTTTTTGTTGAGGAATAACTGGTGTTTATTAGGTAGTTTCTAGAGAACTCCAGCAAATCTGCCAGCCCCCTGAGAAGGGGCGCATTCACTGCACGCACTCAGTATCCCTTTCTTAAATTCCTTTGATAGTACCACCCATATTTCTTGGGACTGCTGGTGTGGGGTTGTTCTTGGCCACTTTGGGAGGTGCCTCTGAGGAAGCTGCCTCAGAGGCAGTGGAGTTATGAATCATTTGACAGAGCCAGCATGACATTGGGGTGAGATGAAGTCTTTGTGCTCACTGGAGTCCTCCAGGCTGCTGCGAGCAGCTTGCAGCTCGCTCTGATGTGCATGTCTGCATCAGGAGCTCACTGGAGAGAGCCCTGCTGGGACAGCACACACCTCTCCATAGCCCTGGAACAGCAGCAGAGACTTCAGCCTTTACTCCTTCTCATCCTCTGTCAAATATTCCTTACCTACAATCCTCTGCTGGCATGGCATGGGAGGATTGTGAAAGCCACTCAAACCTGTCTGCCTAGCCTAGCAGGAAATTCAGGCCAAGGCAAGTGTTGCCACAGCTGGTGGATAACAATTGAAGTATGCTGATCACCTTCCCAGGGGTTTTCATGGGTGCAGTGTCTTTAAAAACTGTAGAGATATTTAGCACTGTTTATATGGATTAAAAACATCTTGGACCAACCCAGCTGTTGTAGGGCAGCAAACCAGATATTTATGTAATACAGTGTCTGTTTTCCTCTTTCCACTCTTACTGTAGTAGATTGGGATTACTGGGATTTCTCTGCTCAGAAAACATTTTCCACATGGATTTTGTCACATCTTTTGCAGGAGGATTTTTATTTAATAACCAGTAGTGCTTTCTGTAATAACCAATAACTAATTCCCTGTTTCTTCTTAGAATCATAGAGGCATGGAATAATCTGAGCTGGAAGGGACCCCCAAGGATCGTCCATTCCATCTCCAGCCCTGCACAGACCCCCAACAATCCCACCCTGGGCATCCCTGGCAGCGCTGCCCAAAGGCTCCTGGAGCTCTGGCAGCCTCGGGGCTGTGCCCATCCCTGGGGAGCCTGGGCAGTGCCAGCACCCTCTGGGGGAGAGCCTTTCCCTGATACCCAACCTAACCCTGCCCTTGCAGAGCTTCATGTCATTCCCTCAGGTCTGGTCACAGAGATCATGGATGGGTGCTGCCCCTCTTCTTGTCCTCATGGAGGAATTTATGGGCAGTTCTTGTCTGTGCCTAATCACTGAATTCTCATTTTCAGAGAACTGGATGTGTTTTTCCAGGATCTTTTTTTCCTTGTGCAATAACAGTTCTTGAGCTCATCATTGTGTGTTTACAGTAAATCCTCTTCATGTGCTTTATTTAGCACACAATGTTTCATTTCCCCTTTTTATCACTCACATTTTTGAGATTCATGTGTAATTCTAGCCAGGAGAGCTGCGTTTGGTCATCCTGAATTATGGTGTAATTTCTGGAGAATGCATCATCATGTCCATCTTATGTTCCAGAGAACTTTTTATGCGTTAGCTGCAGCTTTCCAGATACCTTGACAAACGTGTTATCAGCACAGACGATGTACATCCTCCTGCCAGTAACCTTTCTTTGCAGTGTGAGCCAACTGCTTATTCCCATATCATTCCATTTTTATCCTGCTCATTTTCTGTGAGAACTGAGGAGGCTGAGAGGCTTTGTCACACAAAAGTGAGGCAGTGAAAAAATCCTTTCCCATGAAGTTACTGGGGCTTCAGCCAGTGCAGCTCTAGCGGTTGCAGCTTCTTTCACATCACCCAGCTGAGGTCAGCCAGGTCAGAATGATGTAGAATCATGGAATGGTGTGGAGACTGTCCCATTCCAGCCTCTGCCATGGGCAGGGACTCCTTCCACCAGATGGGATTGTTCCAGCCTGGCCTTGGGCACTGCCAGGGATCCAGGGGCAGCCACAGCTGCTCTGGGCACCCTGGGCCAGGGCCTGCCCACCCTCCCAGCCAGCAATTCCTCATTCCCAACAGCCCATCAAAATCTTCTTTGTGCAAATTAAACTGTTAAATGGTTGAGACCAGTGGCAATCCCTCTGCATTCCTCTTCTGTAGTTCCTGATTTCACGTCTAAGCCTAAAGCATGGCATTCCCAGAGGGCCAAAACCAGGTCCTGTGCTAGGCCCTACACAAACACAGTTTGCTGTGCTTCAGAATCACAGAATCACAGAAGGGACATTAAAGATCATCTACTTCCAACCCCAGTGCCACGGGCAGGGATTCAAAACACTGGCTTTTTTCTTGCTGAGTTATCATTAAAGATGAGCAGAAGCATTGATGTTTGATTCCTGAGCCAATCTTCTGCGTTACGTAGGAGTGCTGAGCCTTGAGGATTTGGTTTGAGCTTGTCTTTGTTAGTAAGCCCTATCATTTATTGCAGAACAACAGCAGAAATACCTGATCCTTGTACTAATTCCCAGCTATGTTCTCTGATTTCCTGGATATAACAATGGCAGAGCTGTGTTTCTGCCTTTGGGAAATTAAGGCAGCCCTGCTGAGAGCAGTTGGGATTACGGGAATTTAAGTGTCCTGGTAGAAGTGGGAGATAAGAAATGTGTTAGATTTTAGAGGGATAATCACATTGAACGTACTGAGTGCATACTTTCTTTTTTCCTCCTTTTTTTAGGCTCAGTTGTATTCTTTACGTGAGTAGCCTCTATTATGCAGTATAACGAAAATGCTAATTTCTTTCTTTTTTTTGTACCGTGTGGGGAAAGGAAGCGCGTGTGGGATTTATTGCCCGTGTAGAACTGTGCAGGATTTACTTTTTCAGGCGGGTGCAGCTTTCTGCCACTGGGTGGAGCATTTTAGACACCCTGCAGCTGTCCCAGCCTCGCAGAGGCATCTGCACTCCCTGCAGTAGCACACAGCCTTTCTCCTGAGTGCTTGATGGATTGAACCTTGAAACTGAAACACTTGAAAATCCAGCGTTCCCCGTTTCTCCTTTTATGGTTTTTAAACAGGCAGCTGCCACGACACCAACACAGATTCTGTGGTTCCTTGGTCCAGAAAAAAAGCTATTAAACCTTAGTCCTAAACAACTGTATGGGAGAGAGAGAGGGAGAAGGTGCAGAGGCCTGACAGAGATAGACTTACCTGCTGCATTCCTTTCTGGAGCAGATATGAGCAGTTCTGCTGCACTGCTAGTGGAGCTCCAGTAATGAAGATGGGATGTTGTGTAGCATTCTGTGTGTAAAAAAATTACTTGTTGAAGCTCCAAAAGTGCACATTTTTGGGGAAGTCTCACCTCATCGTGAGAGTATTTCTGTTAAGCCCTTCCTCCATCTGCAAATCCAGACGGTTTCCATCTGGTGTGATGCTGTTAAGCTGGGCAGGGCTCTGTCTGGCCTCTCCACCTGCCAAAGTCTCTGCTGTCTGACTGGGATGCTGCAGGGGGATGCTGACGGGGATCAGAAGGGAAATTAATCCTTCTGAGAGCTCAAAGCTAAGGGTTTAGTAACAGGGATACACTTCCCACCTTCTGGAAGCAGCTACAAGGAACCTAGTGCTGGTCATGCCTTTTCTGACTTTGGTACATTTAAATGAAAAAGTAAATTTAGTAGGTGGGTTGGAGCATGAATGAAGTTTGAATTGCACATATGGTTGTTGGTTTTAGTTTTATACTGGATGAGTATTTCTCATGGAAGTGAGTTAGGATCAAAAGGTAATGTTTTTGGACTTATTTGAGGGCACTCTTTGAGAACAAGCCCAGCTGTAGAGCCAGTGATGCTTGGTCAAAATGCTGGAGCCGTAGGAATTGCAGGGCAGATCAGGTGTAATCCCAGGCTGCTGATCCACAGCTGTTTGGAATTGCCATCATGACAGGCTCCTCCGGGCAGGTACTCAACGAGTATTGATTTCCCTCTGGTGATCCTGCTCCTGCTCTGATTCAGCAGAAGCAGGGCTGTGTGTTCACACCCTGCCTGGGCTGGATGTGTTTTCTGTGAGATCAGGCATTGCCCAAATGTGGCATTAATGATTGTGAAAGCAGAGCTTTAATCTCTGGGAATCAGCAGGACAGGGAGCTGTTGCACAGAAGCTCTGGGAGTGAACCTGCCGGTCTGGAGAGGTTGTGGTGCCCAGCCTGGACACCAAGAGCCAGGCACCCCAAATTCCTGTCTGCCCCAAGCACACACATCACACCAGCTCCTCCACCACATTAGCAGCAGGAGACTTAGAATAACAAAAAATAAAAGAACAAAGCAAGCATCTATGAGCCAAAACCTGAGCTGTGGGGTTGCAGGAATCAGGAGGAGGGGAAGGGCTTTGTGCCCTCATTTCAGTGTTGCTGCCTGATAACCTCTGCTAACCTATGAAATGTTTTTCATTCCTGCTACTAACTAATCAGTTTATGGAGCTTGTAAGCGCCATCCGACCACATCTCCAAAGAAAACTCACCCAAGTTTCACTTTGAGAGATTTGAGCACTGACAGCAAGCTGGAAGCTCAGAATTTTTATGGCGTTAGATTCTTCTGCGAGTTCCTCACTGCGCTGTATCCAAACATGTTTCTTCAGTGTTGAGTGCATGTCACATATTTTCTCTAGCATTGTATTTACTTTAGCCTTTGCCAGGAAGGAAAAAAAAATTAATCCCTCTTTATAAACATTTAGCTCTAGTACAAGATACACATGATATAATGATTGGGCTTTCTGTTTTTCTTGTAAGAGTATTTTACACAACAATGTTTTTCCCCTCTGCTGTGGTTATTTATAAAAAGAGATTTTTCAGGTCTTGAAAAGGGATTTGCAAAATCTAGAGTGTGAATCAGAAGACAACATAAGTTTAACAAGGGAGGGAGAACTTAAGAGGTGGCAGAGCATTGGGAAGTTGTATTTACTGGAACACTAATTGAATTGAGCATGAAATAACTCAATTTTATCAGTAACTCAATTTCAGGAGCCTCTTCTGACACTCACCAGGTTAAAGTTCTTTACCTGTACAAACTAAAGATGTGCTCTTTTTAATAAAAAGTACATTCACCAGACTCCAGAAACTTCTAAATCACCTTAAAAATAATCATAAAACTCTGTGATTCAGCAAATCTGCAGTTGCTAGAAGGGTAAAAAACATTACTGATTTGGAGAAAAGCATTGTGAGGTTGTGGTGAGTGAAAAGTAGAACACTTCTGTAGCAGTGGCAAGTGTCAGTCTGCAAATTAGATTCAGGAGAGATTGTAAGGAAGTGGAATATGGAGTAGACTGAGTATGGAGTAGGGTATGGGGTATAAATTGATATGGAGTAGTTTAAACTTCAGACAAAGGGCAAGTATGGATATGAACCAAGAACTCACTGCGCCAGGTATTGGATGCAGCTGCACAAACAGGAGTATTTACTCATTCATGCTGTTTCTAAGAAAGGGATGAGATTCAAGTGCTCTGTGCCTTCACCAGGGGTGTCCTGCCTGTGTCACCTCCTGTAGCATTTTGTCCTGGAGAGCTGGCACCCTGAGTGCTGGTGCTCTGGGCAGAGATGTGTGCTGCAGGGCTCTGTGCTGCTGTGTTCCCTCTGACAGCTCCCAGGCCCACGGCTCTCGTTCTGCAAAGCAGGTGTGCCCCTTGCTCAGGTCCTGTTGGCTTGAGGGCTGCTCTGTCTTCAGCCTGCTCCTGCTCTGCCCAGCGCTGGGGTGGGAGGAAGGGTCGTGGAGTGCCATGGAAAAATGCAGTTGCAGGCCTAAAAATAGATTCCCTGAGGATGACTTGAGAACCAACCAACCCCAAGGAATTTGCGGTATGTTGCTACCACCTGTGTAATTCCAGTCCAAATCAGTGGCTTCAGGGGAGGATTTCACTGTGACTCCCCTGGGCAGGCAGGGGGAGCGTCAGTGACTCCCATCCCTGCACGTGGGATGGAGGAGGAGCAGCTTGGGGCTCTAACCATCTAGAGATGTTCTCTTTTTCCTTTCTTCGCGCCTTCCCTTGTTCTCATGTGGTTTGGGCATTGGTGCAGTTATTTGGCACAAGGTTTGGAAGCAGCCCAGGGTGCCACTGCTGGAATGGGCCTCTCCATGGGATTGATGAAGGCACAGTGAACTCGCTCTCCTCCCTCAGCCTGCTTCTCAGAGAGAGCAGGAGCCAGATCTTTGTGTATCAGAGATTCTTTGATTTGTTTTGACACTGCAGGTGGTCCCCTGTCACAGAATCAGGGAATGTGGAAGGGATCTTGGAGCCCACCTTGTTGCACTCCCTGCCATGGGCAGGGACACCTTCCACTCTCCCAGGTTGCTGTCTCCCATCCGTGGACCTGGGGAATGTCCTGCACAAGTGCAAGAGATATTTGGAATGGAGGTGCAAAACTGCAGAGCACAGCACAAGCACCCAAAGGCTGGGCTCCCAGCCTCCCCACTATCCCACTTGCTCATGCTCTCCTGGACACACTCCCTGGGCAAAGTTTGAGCTCAAGTCAGTTGGTTGTTTCTGCCTCAAGCCCTGGATAGAATCTGGGAGCAGACCTGTTAGGAGATGGGTAAAATCTGAACTTTAAAAAAACCATTTTTCTATGAAAAATAGGTAAATGCAGTACGTCAAAATTCTAAGATGCCTCCCATGTGAGATACCTCGTCAAGCCATTATTTACCATTGATAATGCTGGAATAGACCGCAGAATCACAGAACAGTTTGGGTCGGCAGGGACTTTTGAAGGACCCCTAATCCAACCCCCTGCAATAGTCTGGGGCACCTCGCACTAGATCAGGTTGGTCAGAGCCCCATCCAGCCTGGCCTTGGATGTTTCCAGGGATGGGGTATCAGGGATGTACCAAATGCCTTGTACAGAGCTGCAGCACACCATGCAGTGGATGTCAGAATCTGGTAGATAATGAGCCAAAACCTGACTTTCGTGGCCCTGGTCTCATGTTACACCCCAACTCCTGAGCTTATTCCAGCAGCAGCCTGGCTACCTGGCCCTTTCCCAAGGTGCTCCTGAGCAGCTGAGCTCTCCTGGCTACCTGGCCCTTTCCCAAAGTTCTCTCCTGAGCAGCTGAGCTCTCCTGCTGGCCCTGGCTCTGCCAGGCTGCAGGTGCAGAGCCATGGGCTGTGACTCAGCCCTGACACTCCAGCCAGCCACCTGCAGCATCCCCAGCTGAAGCAGCTCCTGATCTGCATCTGACAGAGGGTTCCAGGCTGCCAGAAGAGGTGTTCAGTGCCCAGGTTCCTCATTCCCCAGGAATGGGGCTGGGGCTGGGGCTGTGCCAGGCAGGTTTCAGGTCCTGTGTAGCTCCTGTAGCTCTTCACCGGTCTGTGTTTGATTCATCTCTGGAAAACCTGGCACCTGAGCACCACGGTGCTCCTGGAGGAGCACAACTGCTGTGTGAGCACATAGTCTGAGTCCCAGATGAGGGGAGATAAGGTTAACTTGGTGTGTGCTGCATCCACAGGGCCTGATTAGGAAATGAGTGTTCTCAGCAGTTGCTGAACGAGTGCATTTCACAGGCTGTTGTTTGTCCCAGGGGAAGTTTTATTTATTACGTAAATTTATGGTTTGTGAGCTCCTTTGAGGCCAGAACAGGGGTCAGTTTGACGTGTTTTGAAGTGACTATCAGCTGTTTAAAGCATGGATTTCATATAAATAAAATCCTTTAGGGCATCAACCACCAGAAATATTCTGGAGTTCATCAAGGTTTCTGTTAATCTGCTATTAAACTTGCAACTGGAGCTGCCTGTGCCCCTTTCAACCATGAGAGTTTGAGATACAAAAACAAAACAAGGACTCTTCACAGGGAATATAACATTCAGCTGTATTTCTGAAAATGTTTTATGTGACTTAGGCAGCTGCCTGTGCAGGTGTGTGCACAGTGCTGATAGCTCGGTGGCCGTGCAGTGTGAGCTGAGGCATCACTGGCTTTTGCAGGTTGGTGATGTTCTCCAAGCTCACCTTGTGCTGAGAAGAAGTTAAAGAGGTCTCTCTCCTCCAATTTCAGGTCTTGATGCCTGAATGACAGAAGCTTTTGCAACTACTGTTGCACAATTATGCAGGTGTGTGAGTGTAGCTGCTGAGTGTGGCAGGACTCCTCCAGTCTCAGCCCTCAGGTTACATGGCAGCTGTGCAGCTCAGTGCTAGAATAAGGAAAGTTAGACGTGATTTTAAAGGGCAGTTTAAAGTGAGCACTCTGTTCTTCCTGCCCTCCGGGGAGGTGTCAGGGATGGTGTTTGTAGTGCTGGAAGAAACCCCTTCCAGCCTGCTGCTCCCCTCTGGGGCAGCGTTCAGCCTGCTCATCCTCCTGTGGCCCACACAGGGAACCATTAGGAGTGGGGCTTGCACCCTTCCTGAGGAACAGCGAGAGAAAAACCTGCATTCCTCTTCCTTGTGAGACACAGAGTTACATCGCTGTCAGTGCTCGGAGCTGGGTTTGTTTCAGTTCCTCTTCCCTGGGTGCCTGCTAAAGACAACCAGAGCAAACATGTGGGATCCAGGGTCGGCCTGTGGCATAAGGCAGGCCCTTCCCCTGGGTTTCACCTCTTCATTCCATTTTCCAGGTGTGCTTCCAGCCCTGGAGTGTGCCCAGCAGAGGTGCCTGCTGGGACAGGGCTGCTCTGCAGAAATCCTCGAGGTTTCAACAGCGTGGACAAGCTGTTCCTTGGAGAAGTGGTTTGTGCTCTGTTTGTTTTGGACGGTGCCCCTGGCCTTGCTCAGCAGCAAGCTCCCTGGCAGGTGGGGAGCACTGGTTCTACCTGCTCTGTTCCTCCCACAGCTGCTGTGCTTGCCTCAGCCGAGGGCTGCAGGCTGGAGATGGGGTGGAGCGAGCTGCCCAGGGCCCTGGGGATGCTGCCCCTGCCCAGGCTGGCAGCAGGAGTGCCCTGCACTGGTGTCACGGCTGGCAGAGGTTCTCTGGCGTGACAGGGAGAGGTGACATCTCAGTTTTATCCCTGAAACACCCTGAGTTTCCTGTGTAGCTGCTCTGGCAGGGCTGTCCATGCCCATATTTGTGTGCGAGGCTGCTCATACCCCTGTTTGTCCTCATGAGCTCATGTGGAGGCCCAGCTGTGTTTGCAGAGCAGATGAGTGTCTTGGGTGTACTTGGAGCAGAGGAATGTGCCACATCTTGCATGGACTGCAGCAGCCTGCTGCACCTGTGGGACCTGTGCATGCCTGCAGTCCCGCCCCGTGGCTGATCACTGACTTGATGCCCTGAAACCCTGCTCAGGAGGGCTCCTGCATCTCCTCCAGCCAAGGGATGGCTCAAAGTCAGGCTGAGCTTTGCCTGAGTCCTTGGGCAGCCAGGAACCAATGCAGAAAACCATCCTGGGTGAGGCTATCCAGCTCCTGAAGCAAACAAATGGGGGTACATGGCAAATAAAGTTTATAAGCCATGGCTTAAGAGTGTTCTGCAGCACTTGTGCTGTGGAGTTAATTTTTTTCCTGCACTTAGTGAGGCTGGGGTTGGGTCCTTAGAGAGCTTTTTGGAGTGGGTAGATGCCTGTTGGGACTTCAGGGTTCCCAAGGGCTCATTGTCATCCACGAGATGTGTTTGTGTTTGTTCCTAACTGCTTTTGAACAAGTTATGCAATGAGCTTTGCAACTCTGCAAATTTCATGTCCACTAATAGAAAGTGTCAAGAAGTGGAAATGAGGGTGACGAGTGGGCCTTTGGGGACGGTGCTGTTAGGAGCTGGGAAACTCTGTGGCAATGTTGCAAGTAACAATCCTGGGAAGTCTGGTGCAAAATAAAGTGATAAGGGATTTTTACTCATTGAAAAATTGTGTTGTACAGGCCTGTTTTAAATTTTGTAGACAAGGAGTTTAGTATTTGCATCTGGAAGTAGTAATACTTAAAAAACCCTTATTTATAAATGGCACTTATTTTAGTATTCATGTCATTTATGCTGCAGCTCCCTTCTTTTTGTCCTTGCTTGTAGTTAGAGCAAAAATCTTGGGGCTGGGAGGAGGAGCACAAAAGGCAAAGAGAAATGTAAAGATTAAAGGATGTCACAGATCTACCCGGTACCACAAAGTGTCTCTACCAAATCATACTTAATGCTTTACTCATCAAAGGCAAAGATGCCAGCTCCATCCAGCTGGCTCGCTGTGCTTGGGCAGTGACACATCCACCCAGAGCAGGATTTTTGGTGGATTACACCTCTCAGAAGACTGGACTGTGGTATTGTTGTCTGGCTTGGACTCCCTCCATCTGGGAGGACATGTCTGAGTTGTGGATTCAGCTCACAGCCTCCGTGCCAGCGCTCTGCAAGCCTGTCGCTTTTGGTATGATTTCAGTTTGACTGGATTTACTCTGAAACACTGGCCCTCAGAAAGGATTTCCCTTTGTGCTGCTGGTTGTGTTGCATCAAGCTCGAACCTGGGTTGGGAAACTCTTGTAAAACAGCTTCCACTTGCCTCCGGTTACAGCAGAGGATAAACCACGCGGGCAGCAGGAAACACAGAACTCTGGTAAAGGGGGGAAGACAAGCAAAAAAACAAGTGGAAGTAGTGAAGAAATGTCAAAAAAAAGGAAAATGAAAAGGAAAGGAAAGGAAAGGTGTGAACTGGGAGCTGAGCAGGTCCGGGAGGAGCGGGCAGCGGTGCCACGGCTGCGGTGCAGCTGAGGTGAGGCTGCAGCGCCGCTCGCACAGCCCGTGGGTGCTGCTCCGTCTGGGATGCGCTCCGGCCTCCCTCCTTCCCTCCCTCCTTCCCTCCCTCCTTCCCTCCCTCCTTCCCTCCCTCCTTCCCTCCCTCCTTCCCTCCCTCCTTCCCTCCCTCCTTCCCTCCTTCCCTCCCTCCCCGCGGCACCATCCGCGCCTCCGACCGAGATTGGCTGCGGCCGAGTCAGCCCATATCTTACTAGAGGGAAACTTGAGACCCACCAAGCCCAAATGTCAAATGCTGCTTAGTCAGATGAATAGCAGCACTCACCAGCAGCCAGACCGGCCGCTTTCCACATTTCATCAGGGGCAGCGTTTTGCGCCGAACCTTTGTTTCTCAAAGGAACGTGTTAGGAAGCGGAAAAAAAAAAAAACCAAAAAAAAAAAACCAGAGCCTGTGTGGAGCTGGCAGCGTGCGTGGAAAACCAGCACCTGCCACGTTAAAAAAAAAAAATTATAGAAAGAATAAAAGCAGATGAGCTTGGTCCCCTCTCTGCACCCACTCTGCTCCCCACGCACCCTCCCCTTGAAGCTGGGTGTTCCAAAGGGCAGAGCCCTCCATCACAAGCCTTGCAGTGCAAGACCCCAGCGGCAAAAATGGGGGCTCCTCTCCAGGACTTCTCCCTCCCTGCCTTGGGTGCCTCGGAGTCTCCTGGCGGTGCCTTTGGGGCAGCCGAGGGAGCATCTCCTGCTGCTCTCCCGGGATCGCCCGCTCTGCCACAGCGCGGCTTTGGGTGCTGCTCCTGGGGCACGTGTTTAAATTCTTTATGTTCTATTTTTCTTCACCCTGTTAGACCCCTTTTTGAGGATTTTGCTGGAGTGCCTGCCTTTGCACCCCAGAGATGTTTGTTCCAATGCCTTCAGAGCTTCTGCTCTGGTGGGGCTCAGGATATCTGGCAGTAAAAATACCACAAGAAATCGATCCCAGCAGAGAGTTTGGGAGCACGAGCACCTTCTTTGCTTCCAGTTCTGCCTTTCCATTTGAGCCCAGGCAAATGGCCCGTGCTGTGCTGTCCTGGAGGGTGCTGGGGGCTGACACAGCGCCTCAGGTCAGCCTGACCTGCCCGAATCCCTGAGCAGCAGCAGAGGGCTCAAACACCCTTCCAGAATTACAGCCGTGATTTTTCCAGGGATTCCAGTGTGCTTTGGATACAAGGCATTGCATTCAGGAGCTGTGCTGAGAGTGGGATACCTCTGGTTTAATTTCAGCCCCCCTATTTAATTTTGGCACTTGAGTGCTTCCTGTAATCTCTGGGGAGAGAGCAGGGCAGACCTGCACATAGCAGCTATTTTAATCTGGGTTTTAAAAGAATCCAAGATGACTATCAGCATTTAATTTTTAGATGGCTTATGTTAGGGGAAATGAATCTCTTCCTTTGCATCTGCTACTTGCAGAATATAGATGCAAATGTCTGCTAAATGCCTTCAGCTTCTCCTCTCTCCTCTGCAGGGGTGGGAGTGTGGGACGAGCTGTGCCTTTTGAAAACGTGAACTTCTCGAGTTAAAAATGAGTTTTCTGGATGTCTTTTTCTGGTATTGTGTTTTATTTCAACAACTATACACTCCAGGATTTGATTTTTTTTCCTTTTTTTCCCCCTACCTATTATTCCAATGGGGTTGATTTACTGCAAGCTCTTGTTTTGTTTCTAAAAACCCATGAATGTGGAATATCAGCTCATGTGGTGTTCCCCATTTAATAACATCTGGCTTGCTTAAAGAAAAATGATCATGGGTGTTTGCAGACCCCAGTGTTCCCTAAACCTGTGGCTGCCATTGGAAAGGGATGGATGTTGAGGATGGAATGAGAGCAGTGGCGACACCGGGGTCGCTGTGTGTGAGTGGGAGCAGGTGGCACTTTGGGATCTGTGGTTTGGTGTTGTTTAAACAACAAATCTGCCTGTTAAAAAAAAAAATAAATAAATAGAAAAGGGATGAATTTGTGGCTGAGCAGCATCCCCAGAGCTCACCTCCCCTTCTGTTCCTCAGCCTTCACCAGTCCTCCTTCCCAGCCTTGGAGAGCCCTGAAGGACTTCCATGGGACAGCAATGGGAAGTGCATTTTTGTCCAGCTGGGGGCTAATCAGCACATTCCCCTGGAAAAGCAGCATATTGAGAGGCAGATATATCTTGTGCATCAACACTCTCCCAGGGAACATGAAATTGTGGGGCTGCGCCTTGAAATCCCAGCAAATTTATCAACCTGAGCCGGCAGAGAGTGTGGAATTTGTGTTTGGCCTCCAGCTCCAGCAGTATTGGAGCTATTTTCCTTCCCTGCAGTGCTCTTCTCGCCTTCAGGGTCTGTTTATTCAAAAGAAAGAAAGAAAAAAAAAAAACAAAAAAAACAAAGATTGGTGAAATCTAAGGGAGCTTTTACACAGAAAAAAAGTGTTGCAATTGGCAGTGTAAATAACACACTGTTTCTGGAAATTCAAGTACAAACCGCTTGCAGAGGGCTGCCAAATGATGCATGAACTGTCCTTGTTTCAAGAAATCGAGAGAAAATATTTCTGTTTTGTTGGAAGAAAAAAATAATTAAGATGTGATAGAAAGAGGCTGCCAAAATTATCCAGCCCTAGTCTTTAAAAATGAGGCATTTCATATCTGTTAAGTATGGACCTGATGCTGCATCCACAGCTTTTTTAGTATAAAAATACTTTCTGCATCTCTTCAGGGAACTGACAGATCTTTTGCAACAGCAGCAGTGACTTTATCAGCAGGTTTAAAAATGTGGAGCAGACTTTCCAAAATGGATTGCACCTTCCCCAAAAATATCTTTAAGTTCTTAAATAAGTAAAAAGATCTTTTTAAAAGCATTTGGTAGCTCTAATAAATGCCGCATTTAGTAGTAGGAGGTTTAGGGGGCTTTTAAAATTATATACACCCACGTGCTTACAAAGGTGTGTGGCTTCTGATAACAGGTGGACGTGACTTCTTGAGTGTTCTGGGCTTCATTTACTCAGGGCAAGGTTTTCTAAATAGTTTCTGGGATCTCATTGTTTCTGTTGATAGCAAAATAAGTGGTCTTCAAGAAATTCTGCAATAATCTAAATAATTTTTTAAATTATTTTAAAAAATATTGTCCTTGAAAACCCTTTTTAGAGGGTGGGGAGGGTTATTTTTGGTGAAAACAGTACAAATGTAACCTGCTTGATGCCATGATCCCCTAAAACACCCAGGGGCAGCTATCCTGATGGGATGTGAGTGTCTAGAGGCTTTTTTGAGAGGGTTTTGGGTACAGCAAACACAGCTTCTGCCGAGACAGGAAGCACTGGGGAGTGTTCAGTGTGAATAAATGGGAACTCACGGAGGAAAAAATAGGCTGTTCATTTTCCATAGGTGCTCCAGCAGGAAGTCTCCAAGTTCCTTGGCATCACTGCCAAGCCAGGGCCTGTCTGTGCAGTTTGGCTTCCTCTGCCTGCAGGAGAGAGGGCTGGAGGGAAGGGGGACATTGGGAGGCTGTGAGTGGGGCTTGGAGGCACCCTGATAATATCTGGGGCATCACCAGGAAATCAGATTTTACACTGGGAGCGAGGATACAGGAAAACTGAGCTCTGGCTACCAGCAGTCACAGAGGGTTGGGTTACACCCAGGAGCAAGAAGCCAGAGAAATGGGCTTGTGGCATTGTGGAGTAGGAGCTCTTGGAGGTGACAGAGGCAGTGGTGGGGAAATGGGGGGAAAATGTCTTAAACAGAGGGAAAGTGGAGGAGTGGGGAAAAGGAGTCTGCATTTTAAAAGCTGGCACAGCTGGGGCTGCTCAGCTGCACCAGAGAAGCTCCAGGGACACCTGAGAGCCCCTGCCAGGGCCTGCAGGGGCTCCAGGAGAGCTGCACAGCCCCTGGGGACAAGGCAGGCAGGGACAGCAGCCAGGCAATGGCTCCCAGGGCCAGAGGGCAGGGACAGATTTTGGCCCATTGGGAATGAGGAATTGCTGGCTGGGAGGGTGGGCAGGCCCTGGCCCAGGGTGCCCAGAGCAGCTGTGGCTGCCCCTGGATCCCTGGCAGTGTCCCAGGCCAGGCTGGATGGGGCTGGGAGCAGCCTGGGACAGTGGGAGCTGTCCCTGCCCATGGAGGTGGATCATCACTGAAGTGCCTTCCAACCCAAATTCTTCTATGATTCTGTGATTCTATGATTTCAGTATTGAGCCTCCTTCCCTGGAGCATCTCAATTCTTACTCCACAGAGGGAGAGTCTCCACCAGCCCAGGGAATGAGGGAGAGAGGAGCTGGGGGATGCTGGACACAAAGGTGGGACTGGTGACCATTCTGTTTTGTATTGCCAAGGTAAATGAGAAAAACACCTGGATCAGCAACTGGGAACACCGCAGGTACTTCCCTAACCTGGCAGGAAGAAGGCTCCTGCAGCCCAGCCTCGAGCAGGTGGGAAATGCTGGGCAGATTCAGATCCTTGTGCTGAGGGAGCTGCCAGCAGCGCCACACTTGGTGTGCAGGAGAGGAGTGGGGAGGTACAGCCAGGGGAGGTGGTGCAAAGCCAGGCAGCAGGGCTGTGCTTGTTGCCCTGCTCTGGTTTAGCACGGTGTGCCTGTGCTCTGGCAGCGGCAGCTCAGGGCTGACACAAAAGCCGAGCCTGAGGAGGATGCCCCAGCTGCCAGGGACTCAGATCCTAGGTAAATAGGTATTTTGAGCATCAATCCCCCAGTCTTGGTCTAGAAACTAAGAGCGATTCTGGGCTCTTTCCTGTTCAGTCATTAGCAAGAATAATCCCGTGGATGGGTCTTCATCCCTGCCTCTGGCAGAGGGAAACGAGGCCATGAATAAAACAGGGGTGAAGATCAGCGCTGGTTCTTTCTTTGCAGGAAGAAGCTGCTGCTTGTAACAAACCACTGTAATTTTCTGATCCTGTCACAATTTTAGCACCTGGGGTTGGTGCCATGTTGGGCCGAGCTGAACCTCACTGTTGTTTTCAGAAAGTGCTTTGGGACAGCCAGGGATGCAGTGGCAGCGTGGCACAGCCTTTTCTGCACTGGATCAGGATCCAAACTGCTCCATTCCTGCTCTCTGTGCCCTACTGCATGAGGTGCGCACCCAGTTGCTGGAAATGAGCTCTGGTCATGCAGGAAAGCAGGGGATGGGAGTGTAAATACGTCTGTAAGGTAGGAAATGTTCTGTAGAAACACCTGAGCTGGGCCAGCTGATACCAGCCCTCTCTGTGCTGGGCTGTAACCTCACACACCTGCATTTATGGACTGACCCAGCTGCTCACCAGCAGCAGTCAGAGACCAGCTCTTTCTGGGCCCAGTAACCACTGTTTAGGTGCATTTGGGCTTTTCCCAAGACTTCCCAGGGCTTGGTTGTGTCACGGGATGTGGAGTGGGCTGTGACCTGCGCCCATCACACCTCACACCAGCTGAACCTGCCCTGCTCCCCTCCTCCTCCCAGGGCCCGTCCCGAGGTTTATTCCCACAAAAGGCAACTGAGCTCTGGGATTGCCACGGAGCAGCCCCAGGCTATGCCAGGAATCCTGGCTGAAAATACCCAGGTTACTTTCCCAATGACAGCTGATTTCCTAGTTTAAATTTAGGGCTTGAGATCACCGTGGGCAGGCAATGGGTGGATTTTTCCTCATGCAGCTGCAGGGGGAAAAGGTTGTGCTTTGTGCTTTCCCTGGAGAACTTCATTTTGCAGAGGTGTTTGTAGTCACTGTGAGTTTTGCTCCGGATTTTGCCAGAACTGTTGTCCTCCTGGTGTCAGTAGGTGTTGATAAGGCAGGAACCCCAAGAGGGAGGTCAGTTGTGCTGTTTGTGACATTCCTGTGATTCCCTTTCCACCAACCAGTACATCCTTGCCCCTGACACCCCAGGTTAGGGATCTGCAGGGAAGCTCTGCCCTGAGAGGCTGCAGTCTCCATCCTTGGAAGCTCCTGTGACTGAGCTGGGTCAAGCCCTGAGCAGAATTCACAGCTGACCTTGCCTGGAGCAGGGGCTCAGCCTGCAGACCTCCCCCAGGGCCCACTCCAACCTGAATCATCCTGCAAGGAGGTTGTTAGATGAGCTGGGTAATTAGCTCTGGGTCTTTCCCTGGTGAACAGCTGCTCACTTCAAATTTGTACCATTTGGAAACAAGCTTTTTATTTCTTGTACCTTGTCCAAGAGAGAGGAAAGGGAAAACCCTGTGAGCATTGCAGCTAGGATGCCTGATTTACCCTGAGTTGGTGCCTTGATGCTGATTGACTTAGGTGTTGATGGAAATGGGAGCTCTGATTAAAAGCTCTCTGATGGCCAATGCCTTTAAAGAGGTCTCTGGTGTGTTTCTCCAATATTTAGTAGGAAGTGAACCCACAGATTGATTCTTACTCTGAATGGATACACTTACAGGGTCTTTTTTCTTTTTTTCTCACTCTGTTCTTCCCAACATAAACTTTCAGAAGCCTTGTAGAAAAACTGGTTCCTTGAGATCTCTCCTTCTTTGTCCAATTTGCTTAAAACCTTGCCAGCCTGGGGCAGGGTGGAGGGAGCTGGATCCTGAGCTGCTCATCTGCATTCACACAGAAAGCAGAGCTGCAGCCATCCCCAGACCTTCCTTCCAGGCTCTCTCGTGTCCTCTGCTCACACAGGACAGACACTTTCGCTTTGGAAATGTGACCCTTGCTCAGGTCTGTGCGTGAGAGCCAATTCCTGCCAGTTTCTGGTGTTGTATTTCTTTTTGTTGAGAAAACAAGCCATAATATGACCTCTGACTGTGCAAAAGTGGGATGGACCTTCATGATCAAGGACAAGATCAAAAGCAAAATGTTTTGTGTGAGGCTCGGGGTGCCCTTTAATCTCTGATCCCACTCCCCCTCTGTCTCCTCCTCTTCCTTTTTTCTTCTCTTTGCTGCCTTTGTTGCCTGTAGCTCTGGTGTTTGCTACCAAAAGCGAAACTGCAGAGTTGTGCATTCAAATGGGGATGTGTACAGCAAAGTCCCACCTTCCCTTTCCTCTGGTGGCTCCCTCAGCTGCACTCTGACACACGATTCACTCTTGGCCACCAAAACACCTCAGCAGGAAGGTCTGGGGTCTGTCCTGGAGCTCCCCTCAGATGTGCTTGGAAGATTTGTGTGCCCCTCAGCCAAACCTTTATTTTCTTTTTCTCTGTTTATTGACTATGTGGACCAAAACATGGGACATGTCCCGAGCTTCAAGTGGCAGTTCTGTGACTGAATTCCCTGCTCCTGGGCCTATGGAGCTCCAGCCTGAGCCTGATAGTAGCAGTCTGTGTCTGGGAGGAGTGTTTTACCTCCCACCTCAGGCACCAGGAGGTATCAAACACCAGTTTAGTGCCCCAGAGCTGAGAGAATGATGAGAGAGTGATCTGTCACCTTCCTGTGAAGGCTCCATCATCATGCAGCACAATGGGTGACCCCACAGCAGAGGTAAAGGACAAAGGAACCTCAAGGAAGGATGGACCAGGAGCAGGATCAGCTGGGTCTGAAGGCGGTGCCACCCTAGGGTGCTGTGTCCTGCTCCAGACCCCCGAGCCAGCTGAGTGGCGGTGATCTGTCAGCAGGAGGAGATGGCATGAAAACCCTGTCCTAGAGAGGATGAAGCGCATTCCTGCCCTGTGCAATATCAAATGCTGGGTGGCTTTATGTGGGGCGTTCATGTTTCTCTGCTGGGAGGGCAGGAAGGAGGAATGCAGCTTGGGTTTCACCCAGGAACGTGGGCTGGGCCCTGCTCTGGCCTCTGCCATGGGGGGAAGGCCCCTCTACCTGCGGGTGGGTGCCGGGGCTGCAACAGCAACCTGCCCCATTTACATACATTAGAAGGAGAACTGCAACAAAGGAGGCTGTGTTCTGGCTGATTCCCCATTCAGTGCCCTGGTCAGCCCCGAAATGCCATGGAGAAGGTTGGCCTCGCCAGGGAGAGGTCACGGCTACAAAGAGGCAGAGGCAAGGGAGAAGGAGCAAATCCACGGGATTTGTCTGAGGGCTGCACATCAAGGGCCTGGTCCCCCTGTGCTTCCCACGCTCTCTGTGCTGCATTCCCGAAGGAAATGTGGTGCAGGAGGGTGGTGTGAGCCCAGGAGCAGCAGTGGTGTGAGCAGGGCTCCTCTTGCTCTGCCTCCTGCAAGCCAGCAGGGAAAGCTCTCCGTGGAGAAGGAAAAGCCAGGCTTAACATGGGAAATTATTATAATTGCATTGCAATGGTACTTAGGTCTTACATGTGGTGTGCGTTGCACTGTGAGAGACTTCAGAGTGCTGCTGGGCCCCTGTGGCAGGTGGGGAAACTGAGGCACACGGGTTTGGTCCTTGCTGTAGGTGAGGAAACAGCTCAGTGCTGGAGGTGAACCCAGGTTTTCTGCCTTTGTCAGCCCCAGAGAGCGGCTCAGGCACTGGGACAGCCAGAGCAGTTGTCCCGCTGTGCAGAGTGACGCAGCACAAAGCTCTGGTGCTCAAGGTGAGATTTTGGTGTTAGGACCTGAATTTAACATTTCAGTTCCCCCTTCCAGTAGCTGCCCAATGCTGTCTCCTGGCAGGGCCCTCGCTGCAGTGCATGGGGATTTGTGGAGCCCCTTCAGAGATATTCCCAGCCCATTCACCATGGCACAGCTCTGTCTCCAGACTGGGTTTGCAGGGAGCTTTTGGTGCCTGGCAGAAAGCCCAGGCTGAGATATGAGCACCCCTGATCTAAATCCAGAAATTCTTGCCTCTTCCGGGGCTGGACCCACACTTGATCTGATTTTTCCCCCTGGTTTTATGGGCCTGCTTGAATTTTATTGCAAACATAATGACTGCAAAAGGGCAGTCACCAAGGTCTCTTGGAGCAGGTGGTGGCTTTCCAAAGAGTGCCAGGAATTGGGTCCGCCTTGCAGAGCAAATAAACATATGGATCACAGAGTGCAGGTGGTGGGGGAGGTTAAAGGAGGGGAAAAGGACCTGTCTGGCATCTCCTGTCTGGGGTGGGTTTGGGTCTTCCAGCCTGAATCCCACCAAAGCTTGCTGAGGTTTTTCCTGCCCTGAGTCAACAGGGAGACCTGAGACCAGACAGATCAGTCCTCTTGAGCTGGAAGTTCTCTACCTGCTGCTCTCCTGACAAAGAAACCATCTGTGCTGCTTGCTGCTAGCTGGATCACTGCTTCTAAATTTGATCCTGGACTATGGAAAAACTTGTCAACTCCTAAAGCAGCTGGCTGGAGAAGCTGGTTGGCAGCCTGCAGCGGGGAGCGGTGTCCAGCGCACATCATGTTTTGGCAGGTCCACCTCTCTTTCAGGCTGCCTTGGAAGGCTTCCCAAAATATTAGCTCTTTATGGAAAAGAAGAAAAAGGAAAAGAGAAAGAAAAAAAAGGCAAACCCCAGTGGCTGTGTTGCAGCACATCCATAACCATCTCCCTGCAGTTCACAGGAGCAGCCCCACAGCACCGCGTCGCAGCTCAGCGCACTCGCCCTGGATTTCATCCAGCCTGTGCTTTCCTGCTCAGCCATGATTATCCCTCTCTGCCTTCTACAAACACCTTTAAAAAGGAGTGCTCTGACAACAAAATCACTGGAGCAGGCTTCTAGGAAAGCCTGCTGTGCACGGTGTCCTGGGGAGCTCCATGGCCTTACAGGGCAGGCAGCCTGGAGCGCTGGGAGGCCTGACCTCAGTCAGGATATCTGTGTGTGCCAGGTTTTCTGAAGAGAGAATAGTGGTCTGTTCTTCTACCCTCTATCTGATGGAGCTGACTGAGCCCTTTATCTCACAGGTGAATCGCAGGAAATCAAAGCCATGACTTGGGTTCAGTGAATCCAGATGTGGGCACTGAAAGTCACTGACAAGAGCTGGGGTTTTTCGAGGCTTTCACAGCAGCTGTAGCCTGGTCCCTTTGTGAGGATGCCTTCTCACCTCTTTGCTCCTTGTATCAGCTCCTAGGAAGGCAGGGAGAGAGGTCCCAGGGCTGCCTGGCAGCATCTCACACTGGCCAGGAGCAGGGGATGCTGGCTGGGGACCCAGGCTCTGGGAGTGTGATGGATGAGGCACAGGGATGTGTCCCTGCATCTCCCACTGCTGGGCACACAGGGATGGCTGCAATGACAGCAGCACAGTGTGCTGGGCACACAGGGATGGCTGCAATGACAGCAGCAGAGCTCTGGGCACACAGGGGTGGCTGCAATGACAGCAGCACAATTCCTGAGATCTGGATGACGAAGCTCCTGACGAGAGAGCAGGTCTGACCTCTGTGACCAAACAAGTGTGTTTGTTTCTATTTCAGTCTGCTGCACTTTTTTTAGCCTTTTGACGGAGGAGTTCTGCTAATCTGTGGTAAATAAGGATTTTCTGCAGTCCATGAGTATGTTGGTAACATATCCATGTGCATATTATTTCGCTCTGCTGGCGCCTCAAATATTTTAATGTGCCTTTTGGTGCTGTGTGTTGAATGAAGAGAGTGTTTGCAGAAGATGTCAACACTGGAGTGGAGTTTGCCAATGCTGACGTGGTCACGGCTCACGGGGGAGCCAAATGTACTCTGCAAATACAGAGGAAGTGGTGACATCAGAGACCTTTCCTGTGTGATAGGAACTCTATCCTACTGCATCCAAAGTGCATGCAGAAGGGATCTCCATCCATCCACTCATCCGTCCTCAGCACTCTCTTCTCTCATCTCTAGTACCAATTTCCTTGTGCCAAATGGAAGGAAATAGTCCATACAGATGTTTGCTCTGGGAAAAAATATAGTGGTGTCTGGAGTAACCAGCAGGATGCACCAGGATACTGAAGGCATTTGAGAAACACGTAAAGCAAAAACTGTGTTTGGAAATTAAAATTTAGAATTTAAATTTTATCTGAAATTAAAATGGGCAACAGAGTTCAGTGTTTTTTATTCAGCCTTCGAGTGTGTCTGGAATAAATTGGGAGGGAGAGGGGAAATAAGTGCCTTTCAATAGAAGGAGGGTTGGTGAATATAATCAGCGTAGTCATATTTAGGGAACACCCTGGGGACGTGTAATTGGAAGGTAAGATAGCCCTGTATATAATGTTATGGTAGGCTGTCAGCAAGTGGCTCTGTTCCAGACAGACATCCAAGACATTTTCTTCAGTGTGTGAGCCAGTGCTCAGTGTGGGGAGGACAAGCTGTGGTGATATTGGCTTTGTATTATGTCCAGCTCTGCAGAGGATCCATCGCCTTGGAGAAGATATTTAAGAATGCATTTGCCTCTTGCCTGCCTGCTTTGCTCTGAGTTTTTCCAGCGAGGCACTTTGACTGATGTAAATGTGTAAGGGCAGTGGGCAGGTCCAGATTTGGGGGCTGATTTTTGTTGCACTGGAAGGGCAGCCTGGGAGGTTGCCTGAGGGGCAGCCCTGGGTGGGAGATGTTCTGTACAGTGCTGTGAGTGCAGATGTACAAATAAACACACGCAAAGGAGGTGCCCCCGGGCTCATGTGAATTGGTGAACTTGACAAACAGATGCTTGCTAAGAGGGTCAAATCCATAGGTCTCTGCAATGCCCCCCCTGTGAATAGTTTCCTCTTTAGCAGCTGAGCCCATCACCTGTGTTCAGGGTTTGAGTTTCACACCTCTGCCAAGCTGGACATTTCCTGGCTCTTTGTAAGCAGGAAATCTCTCCTTTCCGTTTTTCTGCGCTAGCAGAGATTTGTGATGATGTGCATGAGCCTCTAATTGGCTCCGTGGATTATGTGTGCAGCACAGAGCCCGTGAGCCTGACCTGGGATCCCCCATCCCTCTGCAGCTCGGGGAACAGGAACTGGAGAGTTCTCTGTACAATGCAGACATTCAATGGGTTTAATATTGCAGCAACCCCAGCTCAGCTTAAATTGCCAGTGCTGAACTCTGTGTCCATATTTATCAACTTTCTTCTTTATGAATCACTTGCCAAGCTCATATTTGACTCTAAAAATGTCACTAAAATTCATTCATCTCTGGCTGCACTGCATTTCTCTGCAGGTCAGACACCAGCTCCTTAGTGGGATCTGATACTGATTCAAAACACATTGATGTCCTTCATACAAATCCTTTTCTTTAAGTGCACTGTGGCAAATCTGGATGTTTAATATATTTGAGGAGAAAAAAATCTTCTTTTTCTTTTTGTTTCGGTCTTGCAGATAACTTTACCCTGTGAAATGTGTTGCAAAAGTAGGAAGTGTATCTGCACACATGGTAATTTCTGCGGAAGGGGGGGTCAGTGTTTATTGTGAGGCTGCTCTGGGATGAATGAATGAGTATCAAACAATGTAATACAAGTATTTGGGGTTACTGTGAGTCAGTGAACTCCATTGCAGCATAGGTAACACCTCAGGCCCTCTCTTCCAATAGGAAAAAGAATTTCACAGGGCAAAATCAGGAGAGTCTGTCGACCAATGAACGTGTGCTCTGGGAGTGAGTCACATTCATAAAGAGTTTCAAGTTTGTGGTCTGGCAGATCCTGGGAGATGATTAAACCCACATAAAAGACCTTTATTAATACAGTTTCTATAGTTCTGCACCAATCTTAGTGCAGATGGAGCAAGAGGAGAAGGATGGAGGGGGGGAGTTGCTTACCCATGCTGGCAGCATGAGTCACCGCCACGCTGTGTGGAACACACTCCTATTGCTCCGTGGGCTCTGCATACTCCCTTATCTACAAATTCCTATCTGGGACACATACAGAAGCTTTGGTAGCTGCAGTGATAGGCCCACAGGATTTTTAGCTGCAGTGTTTACCCCGGGTTGCTTTGAAGCAAGTTCCACCTCCTGCTCCCTGATACCCAGCCTGGCCAGGATGGTGACCCTGAGACCCCATCACTGCTCAGCACTGGGATAAAACAGAGGAGCAGGTCAGCCCCAAGAGCTTGTCCAGGGTTCTCCTGCAGTGGTGCCCACCTCTGCATGGACTCCTGACAAGATGCTTGTTGGCTCTCTCCTCCCACCACTGGGAGCAATTCACAGATTTATGGAATCCTCGTCCTGAGTTTGGAATAATTTGTCTTCATTTTTAGTATTGATAAGATTTATTCTCAGTGTTTCTATGCCTGGAAGTCTTCTGTTAAAGAAAATGTTTCTCATTATCAGCTGTGAGATTGCCAGGTCTGGGAAGTATTTCTGGCTTATATTACTGTACTGGTGTACATGAGACATCCCGGAACAAAAGATGATGAGACCCCAGTTTTATCTGTAGGAACAAGATATTACTGGGTACAGGGGCTGCAGCCCCATCCAAAATTGTGTAATCTGTCACTAGACCCTCTTCCCCATGAGATTAATAAATAAATGAATTGGGTACCCAGCACGGGGATGCCTGGGGGTGCCTGTCCATGTTCTGCACCCTCCTGACCTGCCCAGCCCAAAGCAGGAGAAAAATGTGATTCTGACACACCTGCAGTACTGGAGCAGCAGCAGCTGGCAGGGAAAGTGCAGGAGCAATGATGGGGAGAGGGGGAAGAGGGGCAAATTACAGAATGACAGCCTCTGGACATCAGGTCAGAAGTGGATTTATGGTAAAGGAGGGAGAGACCCACACGGTGTTTGGCTGAACCAGAGGATTTCTGGGGTGGGAGCTGGCTCCCTCATCTTGGGGAAAACTGCTGGAGACAATTTCCCAGTAGAATTTGATGAAGATTTCATCAGGGAGTGAAAGCATTTAGCAAGGTTTGTCCCGTCCCTGTGTGATTTTGAGGGGCTGTAAAACAGATTTACTCAACAGCCTCTGTTTAGGTCTTCCAGGTGGGCTCTTCTCTACCTAAGGTGGGTCTCCAGAAGGCAGAGAGGTCTGTGGCTCTCACACACTCTTGTAGAGCTGTGAGTACGACAACCTTTCTCTTCCATAGCCTTTGATCTACTAACAGCTCTTGCCTTTGCCTGAAATCAATGTTTTCCCCCCAATCCCACCATCCCACTGCAAGCCCAGGAGAAAAGGAGGATGCCACAGGACACTGGGCCCTTGCATGCCTGGGGCAAATGTGTCCTCTTCAGTGGCTCACCCTGCTCAGGGGCTCCTCAAGGAGGTGCTTTCACATTTCATCCTCTGGGGCAGGAGGGAAAAGGACCCTTTTGTCACCCTCCCCACGGGCTGCTCTGCCAGGCCAGTTGTTTTGCCAGTGCAGGAGCAGATCCCAGATCTGGCCACGTTATTCCTACCTGAGTACACCCTACAATTTTCTGCCTAGGTAAATAATCCCACACCAGCTTCAGGAAGGGCCGTCCCAGACTGAACTAAATATTTCTGCAAGCAAATACTGCTCTAGTATTTTTGGCATGAGACTTAATAAATAAATGAATTTGCTGTTCCTCAGGATCACATCCACCTCTCTTGTGCAGCTATGCCAGGCTGGATGTTATCCTGAGCTTTACCAGCACTGAACTAAATAATTTCCCATCTCATTTATGTATTGAGAAGCTCTTCTCAATACATCTTTAGCTCTTCTCAGCTCTTTAGCTTCTCAGCTCTTTAGCTTCTCAGCCCTTTAGCTTCTTGCTGAAGAATCAGTGTGGCTAGTCTCAGCCATACCTGCTGGCGTCTTTGCATTTTTAGGATTTTTATATGGAAAGGAGTTACAAAAATAATTTTCCCAGATCTTCCTTAGAGGAGGAGCTGGTGGCAATGACTGCTCATGTCTCTGCTCCAAAGGATGGAGCAATCCAGCTCATCCAAGTGGAGCTCTGTGCTGGTCTCCTTCAAGGTGTGTGATCTCCTCCCTGGACTGGGGGTCTCCTGCATGAAGAGCTCCTTGGATGGGCCCAGAAGGGTTGGTGCAGCTCATCATCAAAGCAAATGATGCATCCAACTCTGCTGCAAAGTACCTGTGTGGAGAAAACCCTCTCTAACTCCTGCTTGTGAGTAAAAACAGCAATATTTGTGCTGAGCATGCTCTGCTCTGAGGGCATCGCTACGGCTCAGGCCACACCTTGTGTGCTGAGGAGAGAAGAAAAAGGGCACCAAGTCACTCACAGCTGCTTCCCTGTGTGGCTGGGGCAACTGGGAGGACTTATCCAGGCATGGACCAGCCAGTGGATTTGGCCAATCCCCCATTATCTATCACTCTTCATGCTGGACAGAGCAGGCCTGAGGCAGGGCCTGGTTAGGCCCTTACATGTGGGGCTGGCAGGAGGGGCCCAGGGGTTGGGAATGACCCCCAGATACAGCAGGACCTCACTGGGACACATCTCCTGTGTCCTGGGGACAGGAATGACCCCAGGCACACCAGAACCTCACTGGAAAACATTTCCTGTGGTCTGAGCACAGGAATGATCCCAGACAAATCAGGACCTCACTGGGACACATCTCCTGTGTCCTGGGGACAGGAATGACCCCAGGCACACCAGGACCTCACTGGGACACATCTCCTGTGGTCTGGGGACAGGAATGACCCCCAGGTACAGCAGGACCTCACTGGGACACATCTCCTGTGGTCTGGGGACAGGAATGAACTCCAGACACACCAGGACCTTATTGGGGCACTGGGGCTGACAGATTTATCCCCACAGCTAAAAGTAGTGTGCGCCTGTGCTGTTGTGTCCCAGAGAGGAAAAGGATTTCCCAGAGGGGAGGTGGATGCCCCATCCATGGAAACAGGATCCCAGAATCACTTGGAATCACTCCCAGGCCACCGAGTCCAAGCTGTGCCCGAGTCCCACCTTGTCACCCGGCCCAGGACACTCAGTGCCACATCCAGCCATTTCCTGGACACCTCCAACATCTTCCTGGGCAGCCACTTGCAGTGTTAAATCACCCTTTCTGTAAAAATATTCCTCTGAATGTTCAACCCAATCCTCTCCTGGTACAGTTTGAGGCTGTGAAACATTCCAGTCCAGGCTGGACAGGGCTTGGAGCAACTTGGGACAGTGGAAGGTGTCCCTGCCCATGGCAGGGGATGGGATGGGATTTAAGGTCCCTTCCAAGCCAAACCATCCTGTGATTCTATAAAGGACGGTGGTTGTTGAGGCACCCCAGCTGGCCCCAGAGGATAGGGAGGGTCCCAGCAAGACCATGAACCAAATGTGCCATTTGGGAGGCAGGGCCTGCCTGCCCCAAGCTGGAACAAGCCGTGTTTTACCCAACAGGTTGTTGCTGTTTGCATAAGGTGGGTGTTACGGGAATGTGCCTGGTGCCATTAAAGCATCCTGCCCTGCAAGCTGGGAAAGGCTGGTGAGGTCCCCACTGCCTCTCCAGATCCTTAACTGGAGTTTATCTCCAGATCTTTGACTTTGATTTTATCATTGCACAAGCATTCAGAAGGAAACCCCACTATGAAAATTTTCCCTGAGTAAATTCTGCTAAACTACATGATTTTTTTTTTTTCCTGGTGAATTTATGCTGCTGACAGGCAGAGAAATTTGCACTGTTTCATCTTCTGAGAAAGTTTCAGAGCCCTCATTTGGGAGGGGGATTTTACAGAGAGAATTCAGCAGATGTGGTCATGCTGTGCAGTGACAGAAGAGGCTCTCAAAGAGGCTGAGACACTTCTCATTTCCTTGAAATGTTAGCTGGGGAATTTGCTTTGCTGCCTTCAGCGGCTGCTCTTTAAAGGAAGTCCCCAGTGCAATCCCATATGAGTGAAACATTAAAAAAAATCTCTTCTGGGTCCTGGTCCTATGCCTGGGCAGTGTGGGATGTGTGGCCTTGAGGAGAACCAGCCTTTCACATGCGTGTTCAGAAAACACTTTTTTTAAGCCTATTCATGTAATTAAGTTTTGCTGGTTGAAGCCTATTAAAACCAAACTTTAGTTTTGCCATTAGGAAGAAATCCACATCTTCAATAATGATTTTTCCTCATTTTTCTTTTTTTTTTTTTTCCCTCTCTACATGTCCCTGTAGATAGACATTGTTTCTGGGTAGATGCTTTTTGCTTTTCAGTTGTGGCTGACCCATGGCTTGACAATACAAAATTGTTGACTCTAATGATCTACCTTAGAATGGTTAGAAACTCATCTGATTAGAAACTCTGCAGCCTAATCTTCAATTAATGAGGTACCAGGAGGTAATACTTTTGTTGAAATAGACACTTTTCAATTATTTTGCTTCCCCAAAATAAAATTGAACTAGAATTCATTAGAAAATTGATTAATTTTGATACTTTGAAGATGAAGAAACATTTTTTGGGTTGCTGGCGTTATTATTCTCTGATTTTATGGATTTAGAAGGATTTAGTTCTTAAAAAAAAAAACTGGAAGAAAGTAATTTTGATCTTGATTTGTTGGCTAGTTATTTTCCAGGGAAGTTGCACGGACTCTTGCATGATAATGTTCAAAAGAGAAACTGAAAATATTCCTTCCCGATAGCTCCTTATGGTTTTTTGTGATTATACTACAGAAAAATACAGCAGAGGGAGGACTACAAGGGCTGTGGAGGAGGCAATTAATTGTAGTAGTTCTTAGAGGTCTTGAACTTGGCCAAGAAGACCGAGCTCCAGAAATGAAAGTGCCTCCTGAGCGCCCTCTTCACCTCTGCCTTTTAAGGCATTTCAGTTGTGTGTCAGCCTCAGCCTTGGTGCTCTCTCCTATTAAATTAAATAAAAGTTATATTCCTTAGTTCTTCTTCCCCACAGAAAGCTGTTTGAAAGCACCTTGCTTGTCTGAAACCCTGGGTTCAGGGAGAGTGAAGAAGAGTGAGTCAACCCTGACCCAATTTATTTTTGGCCCTCATGGAGGGTGCCAGCCTCCTTTGGACACGCAGGATTCAGCTTGTGTGTAGTTTCACCACTTGGCTGTGCTTCCAGTTTATAAAGATGCACAAGGGGACAGAGGGGTCTTCTTAACTGTCTGATGCCTGCTAAGTGATTGTGAAGGCTCCTTGGGCGTGCTTCCAGCTCTGCAGGGGGATGTGAAGGTGCTGATGATTTTTAGCATGTGAAGCTGTGATGTGTGGTTTCTGTATGGAATGGGAACATTGCTGACATCCTGTCCAGGAGGGGAAAACCCCAGCCCCACACAGACCAGGTATTCAGTGGTCCTGTGCCACCTTTGTTGAACAAATATGGAATAATTTTGGAGTTTGGTACATCTTATTGCTTTCAAAGGGAATCTCCAGCAGCACAAGGAGCTGGAGCTGCTGCAGCCAGTGCAGAGGAGGCCACGGAGATGCTGCCAGGGCTGGAGCCCCTCTGCTCTGGAGCCAGCCTGGCACAGCTGGGGCTGCTCAGCTGCACCAGAGAAGCTCCAGGGACACCTGAGAGCCCCTGCCAGGGCCTGCAGGGGCTCCAGGAGAGCTGCACAGCCCCTGGGGACAAGGCAGGCAGGGACAGCAGCCAGGCAATGGCTGCCAGGGCCAGAGGGCAGGGACAGATTTTGGCCCATTGGGAATGAGGAATTGCTGGCTGGGAGGGTGGGCAGGCCCTGGCCCAGGGTGCCCAGAGCAGCTGTGGCTGCCCCTGGATCCCTGGCAGTGTCCCAGGCCAGGCTGGATGGGGCTGGGAGCAGCCTGGGACAGTGGGAGCTGTCCCTGCCCATGGCAGGAGTGTTAGTACAATACAGACTTTAAGCTTCCTTCCAACCCAAACTGTTTTAGAATTCTATTATGAAGTGCCCCAAGCTATTACTTAGCTGTAGTTTGACTTCCAGAACATATTGAAAATGTTAACATGTAAAATCACTTTTTTCCCTGTTAAAACTCAAGGAATAATGTCATTCTCGTAAAGCTCACTGATTCATTCAGCTTGAACCCAATTGTTGTAAAAGGAGATAGCAAGCGTTGAAGGTATCAGAGAGGGGAGGTTTTATTGAATATGCATCTCTGGAGAATGTGCAGCAATTTGGACATGGACCAGTGACATCTCTGCATTGGCCAGTCCCATTCTGGCCTCTTGACCCAGCTAATAAACAGAAAAGGTGAGGGGTAGGTTACATCCCTGAGATGTAGTTGTTGAGTTGAAGACTAATGGATTTTTCTGGGCAGGAAATGAGGAATAGACCCAACAGGTGACATCCTAAGAGCATGCTGCTTCCTGGAGTTGCATGTGAAAATGCAATGTTCTGTTCACTGTGTGATAAATTAGGTATTTCTGCATAAAATTATCTGCTGGGGCTTGGTGGAACTGAAAGACCTTTTGTGGGATAGGTGTTTCACATCAAGACATGTTGCAGGCAGTGAACTGAAACAGAAAGAGCATTTAAAAGCTGAAAACCAGCTCTGAGCAGTATCAACTGGTGCCACACACAGCATTGGCTGTGATTTGGCTGAACCTTTTCAGGGAGGCACTCGAGCCCAGGAGTGTACAGGGGCATGGGTGGGCAAGGGTGATGCTCTTGCTGAGCAGTGTCAAGCACTGCACCTTTCTGAGGCTCCCGTGCCTTGCTACACATCAGAGACATTTCTTCAGTTTTTTTGGTGACTGGAGACACCTTTTTCATTCCCATACCTGGTCAGCAGCAGCTCATGACCCAGGTGATGTCTGACATGAATCACAGAATACCCTGAGCTGGAAGGGACCCACCAGGGTCACCCATTCCAGCCCCTGCCCTGCACAGACCCCCAGCAATCCCACCCTGGGCATCCCTGGCAGCGCTGCCCAAAGGCTCCTGGAGCTCTGGCAGCCTCGGGGCTGTGCCCATCCCTGGGGAGCCTGGGCAGTGCCAGCACCCTCTGGGGGAGAGCCTTTCCCTGATACTCAACCTAAACCTCCTGGAACAGCTCTAGCCATGCCCTGGGTACTGGGACCTGATGACACAAACCCAGATGAAATATTTATAAAACCTCATTCACAGTTTGCATTTTCTGAACAATCAACTACTGATTTAGGCGTCCTGAATTACACTCCAGAGGCTGCCAGCCCTCTTGCTGCAGATGGATTACGTCCCAACTGGAACACCAGTGACAGCCTCACCACCCTTTATGCCAAAACCAACAATGGGCTTTGGAATCAACTCTTCTCTGAAGAGCCTCAATCCATTCCCTCCTAAAAGCCTTTAGCTTTCTTGTGCAGGTCTGCAGGTCACAGGGAGCAGAGATCAGAGCAGTTCCTCAGGGACCTCTTGTAGACCTTGTTGAAGCCAACCTCAATGCCCATCACAGCAGTATTTTGGGGAGGTAGCACAGTGATTTCAAGCCCCCATAGCCCAGCTTGAAGAGCCTCCAACCCCAGGGCAGGAGAACACCTTGTTGTGTCTCAGCTCACGCTGACACAGTTGTAACTAGACAAGACAGATTAAAGGGTACATGAGGCTGAAAAAATAGATTTGCAGTAAAGGAATGAGATAAAAGAAGAAAACCCAAGGAGTCTTACTCACATTACGGTTAATTACACAGACGGTGCTTAGCTGACTCAGTTCTTTGGCTGAAACATGTTCCTTTTTTGCTAGAAAGAAGCTAGAATTTCCTTCTCCTTCCTCCAGTTACTAAGACAGATCTGACATCTTTGTTTCCTCTCCTCTGGAAGAGGAAAAATGTGACTCTTCCCATTAACAAGCCCAAGTTGAAGTCCACCTAGTTCTGTGTGTTTGCTCAAAAAAAGCTTCACTCCTTAGTCTCTATGACAGGTTGGTGGGACAGTGCATGGACTTGGGAGAGCGAAATCCTGTCCTTTTCAAAGCTCTCTGCAAGTGTTTCCATCCTTGTTAGCACTTCACTGGCCTCTGGCTGCTCTCTCCCTTTTCAGCTGTGTACAGATGTGTCAGCAAGACTTCTCACATCTTGAGAATATTCCATCTTTTCTAGCTGAGCTATAACCTTTTTTTGGTTGGAAGCACTTTATGGTGAAGTCCACGGGGGGATCTGTGCAAGGTAAGGAGAGAAATGTGCTGCCCAGAGGTGCTCCCCCACACAAGGCCAAATGTCCCGTGGGAAGCAGTCACAGGCTCAGGAAGTCATGAGAGTTGAAAATGCTGGCCGTAGGGTTCAGCCCCATTAGGCTAAAAATTAACAGAGACATGTGGAAACCTCAGTCCACATCTGCACTGAGTGAAGGTTTCCAGCTGAACAAATCCCTGACGTGGTCTGGAGGCTCCATGGGTTCACTGGAGGCCTGGTAGGTGTGTTCAGAGCTGCTTTCCAGCACCCCCCAAAATTATGTGAGACAAGCAACCAACCCCACTGTGCTGTGGCGCTCCAGCCTTGTCCTCTCCTGACATCCTCACAGCCAGCAAAACAGGGAGCTAAGGCATGAACTGTGAGGGCAAACCACTTGACTTGAAGAGCAGTGGGGTTTGAGATGGAAAACTCAGTGCTGGTGATGCAGGTAGAGGCCAGCACAGACACAGAAGTGCCTGGGATGACCTCCTGGTGAGGCTGTGTGCATCTGCTGGTGTTTACCCTGCATCCAAAGGCGAGCTCTCACTTGCGGCTGTGTGCTCCCAGGAGATGGACACTCAGCTGTCAGGTGGAGATGCTGTGGAAAAAAAAAGCAAAAACATGAGCTTGTTTATAAGGCCTCATTTGGAAGTTTTTCCAGCAGGATAAACACAGACAGGATGTCCTCAAAAGTCTTGACCCAGCCATCCCAAGGGCTGTGCCTTTGGGGTGGCTGAACCGAACATCCCCAAGCTGGAAGAGGGGGCTGGTTTGGGGAGGAGCACCATGGCACTAAAATGGATTTTTTTTCCACGTGAGAGGAAACATTTCACATTTCACCCTTTCAATCTTTTGGTGATTAATCTGAAGAGGAATTTTTTTTTGTCCACCTGCATCTCTAGGGAATCCCCAGAAGCATTCCAGTTTGCTGGAACCTGCCTAGCACCCAGAGCCGTTCTCACATCATGCCAGCTCCATTCTTTCCTCCTGCAATCCATTATCCTGTACGTGCCTAGCTGCCTTCATGCATTGCCTCCCAACATCATTTACATGAGAGGAAAATTAGCAGCTTGAGTAATTATGAATAACTCACATGAGACAAAGGGGCCTTGAGGCTGAATGTAGGCAGCCGGAACGTCTGGCATTTGCAGACCTTCCACGGCCAGGAAAGGATCCTTTTTCTTTCCTTTGGAGTTTCTCAGGAATGCCCAGGGGTTTAGGAACCCACATCCCGTTGGTGTACACCAGGAGGCTGCTGTGGACAAGGGGAGAGCAGATCTTCCAGGTGTCCATGCTGGGATTTGGTCTGGCTCAGGTTTGTGGTCCCCTTTTTGGTGGCCGTGGGCAGAGCCCAGCCATGAGCTCACTGCTCACATCTCCAAGATATTCTGAGAGCAGGGAGCCAGATTCAGGCCCTGCTCATCCCTGCTTGAGGGCTGGGCAACCCCTGGTTTAAAAGAAAAAAGATCAGAGCTGGAGCTGGTGTTTCCCAGATTGAAAGGAAAACTCCCACATCATGGAGATTGGGTGCTGCTGGGCTGGGCTCAGGACAGCAGCTGTTGCTAGTAAAAATAATGGTTGTTTTTATTAGGAAAAAACTACTCACAGCAGAAAAAGGAATTCCACTTGAGCAGAAGCTGCCTCTGAATACCCAAATATAAAAATAAATCTTAAAAGGACTGCCTGTAAACACTTAGTGGTGTGGTCTGCAAGGCCCAATGAAAATAAAGGAATTATATCAGGTTTTGCATGTATTTTCATCCCTACTTGCATGAAAAGCAGCTTGCTGTTGCTTTAAAAATATTAAAACACATGTAAAATACATTAGGCTTGTGGACAGTTTTCCAAGGGGTGTCACCCCAATGTCCCAGGAGTAACCATACCTGTGCCTTGGCAAGTTCCTCTGCTGAAAAGCCTTAAGGAACAGAGCTGGATTGTTCTTGTAAATGAGGTTCAGTTTTGAAACAGAGAACCCAGAGATCACATCAGGACAAGCACGCTGGCCCATGCAGGGTCATTGTCCAGGGTCCCAGCAGAGCCAGACTGAGGTGACCATTCCATTTTAACTGCAGCCCACCACAGCCTCCACAGCCTCTTCTTTCTTCTCTTCTCCCCTGTCATAAAAAGAGTGAAGTGCTTGTCCCACCATTTATGCCTGGAAAAGGTCTGGATCTGAAATTGTGCACTTCCCACTTGGAAACAGATGATGTTTAACAGCCTGCTGCTTTTCAGTGCTACTCCCCCAAAATGTGTCATGCATGGGATGACACATTTCAAGAGTGTGGTTTTTTTTCCCTGCATCACAAGACCTATTTGCATTTATTTTTCTCAAATATGGCTTCTGATTGTTTCCTGGTCCTTCAAATTATTTTTTTTCCCTGTTACTGTTTTCTCATCATTTTGATATGCTTCAAGGCCAGGTTGGGCAGGGCTTGGAGCAGCCTGGGATAGTGGACCCTGCCCAGGGCAGGGGTGAAATGAGATGAGATTTAAGGTCCCTTCCAACCCAGGCCATTCTGTGATCATGTTTGCTCTGCCAGGATGACTATTTTATTCCAGCTGTCACAATTTTGGGGGGATTTTGGTCAGTCTGGCTGACTGCAGCAGGCAGAGGCCAGAATAAGAACTTTGCTTGGCAGAGGCGTTGAGCAGATTTTCGGTGAGCGCAGTTTACTGTACACAAAGACAACAGGGAGAAGAGATTTCCTTCCTTTCCTTTCTCTTTTTTCCTCTTCTTCCATTAGACCTTGTGTCCCAGTGCTGCTGCTTGATGGGTATTTGCTCAAAGATTTATGGTTTTATCTCTAATTTGCTGGTTCTTCTGTCCTTTTATGAGTTTGCTTCCTAAAAAGAGGGTTTAAACCATTTTTTCTGAGGAGTTTTTTAATTGATTCTAAGAAAGTGAAGGGGTTTCCAATATTTAATCACAGTTGCTTCCATTTTACTTGCAAATTTGAGATGATATAAGGGGGCAGGGAGTTCCCCAGGTTACCCCATGAAGCACTGTGTGAAATCACTGCTGAACCCTTTGACTCACTTTCATTTTGTTCCTCAATATTCCCACTTGATTCCTGCGAATTTTGCCCTCCTCATACCAGCTGCATAAAATCACCAAAAACATCTTCCTGTAATATTTGGGCTCCTTAACAAGTAAGGGTTTGTCTGCTCTAAGTCCTTTGGTATATTTTACATTGTTTTCCCTGCAAAGATAATTTTAAGAAAAGTTGCAGTATTGCAGATACTGAAAGGTCATGGGAACTTCTGGCTAAGATTAGTCTAACTTCTTCCTATCAATGGCTGTAAGTGGCATTGGCATTGTAAAAGGAGTACTGTGGGAGCATTAAAAGACATTTTTTTTCCCAAGTACACATTGAAAAGCACTTTTATCCCATGTCTAGGGCTGGGCACTAACAGGAGCTCTATCACTATGGGCTGATGTTTTCTATTCAGGGTCTCACAGAGAATGCATTGTTCCAAGGGGAGCTGAGCTGCAGAGGTTGGAACAATTTCATAAGCACAAAATTCCTGCAAGGTGTCTAGGAGGAGCCTTCAGATGGCAGGGAAACCCTGCCATAGGGGCTGCTATGCAAGTGAGCTCTTACTCTGTATAACTCTAAGAACAGAAAAAATAAAACAAAAAACCAACCCAAAGTTTGCGTTCCCTTCACTCAGCTCAGCTTTCATTACCAGGAGCCAGGCAGAAACCTCGTGTTGTGCAGAACAAGTCCTTTGAGGAGCAGCTGAGGGAGCTGGGAAGGAAATGGAGCCCCAGGAGGGGCTGAGGGAGCTGGGAAGGGGCTGAGCCTGGAGCAAAGGAGGCTCAGGGGGCCCTTGTGGCTCTGCACAGCTCCCGACAGGAGGGGACAGCCAGGGAACAGGGACAGGAGCAGAGGGAACAGCCCCAGGCTGGGCATGGGGAGGCTCAGGGTGGGCACAGCGGGGATGTCCCCATGGAAAGGGCTGTCCAGCCCTGGCACAGCTGCCCAGGGCAGTGGTGAGTCCCCATTTCCTCGACCCATGTGGATGTGGCTCTTGGGGACATGGGTCAGTGGTGGCCCTGGCAGTGCTGGGGGAACAGTTCGATGGCCTCTGAAGGCTTTTCCAACCCAAATGATTCTGTGATTCCATTAATTTCTCCAAGCATTTACCAACAAACCAACACCTTCCAGCTCAAATCATCCCTCTCTGGCATGCTGGCCATTGGCAGCTGCTCACAGCAATGACCCTGGAGGGACATGGGTGCATCTTTTCATAAACCTTGAGACGTACAATTCTAATTTGAGCCCCCCACCCAAATGGTTTTAGTTTCTCAAAGGGCTGCTTCTCTTTTTCCTTTGCAGCACCAGGAGTCTTTATATAGGGAGGGTTGTGGGCTGGGAGCCCTCATCTCCAGGGCTGCATCCAGCAGTGGCTGAGGGCCGCCTCTTTAGATCTCCTCGCACTGAGCAACCTGGGCAGATCATTGCAGCTGGGTGAGTTTTTCCTTACACTGAGGGGAAAATGTCTTTCTTCCTGGCTTTCCTGTTCCCTCCAGGTGGTTGCTGGCAGCCCAGGCCACAGATCCTGTGCTTCCTCAGCCCTTACAAAGAGGAGGCAGAAAAAGCTTGGAAGGCACCGCCTTGTGCAGGGGGAGGATGAGAATATCAGGGGATTGCTGAGCACTCTGCCGGGCAGTGACGACAAATGTCCTGACACAACTGCAGACACACAAAGCCGTCCCCGAGCAGCATCAGGGCTGGCTGGCTCTGCAGGGAGAACAAGTTGTGCTTTTGGAGTTTTCCCTCCTGCAAAGAACAGGCCATTCTTCAGGGAATTCTTCTCGCCTTGCTTCCCAAGTGGTGCTGCCCACTCAAAGGCTGGTTTGTGGTGCCAAAGAGCTTCCTCAGCAGAAGAAAAGTGTCCAGTTCCTCCTCGTTTCCCTTTCTTCCCTCCTGCCCCCCATTACCATTCACACATAATAGCTTGGGTCGGACTGAAGGACACTATTGAGCAAGGTGACGTCTGGAGCTGAGGACACCAAGAAATGCAGGTCTGTTTCCTCCCTGGAAAGGGAGGGAATCCCATGTGGGCAATCAAACCTTTGGAGAAAGGGAGATTTACTCTTACTTGCACTTGTCTGGATTCAGCTGCTGGGGTTGATTAGTACTGGTTAATTATTTTCCCAGTCCAGGCACTCATAAGCAGAGATCAAAGCACTCCTCAACCCTCCTTTGGCTAAACCAGAGAGAACCCTTGGACCACAAGATGAATGGAATCTGCTGTGGGCAAGGATCCCAGCTGGAAAATGCCTTCAGTCAGTGCAATAACTAAAAATTTTACCACTCTCTCTGCTGTGGGGATGCCCCAGCCAGAATTGTGAACTCGGAGTGGATATGGTGCATTGAATATGGTTTTTGTTCTGTATTTTGATACAGAAGTTTGAGAATACTTCTTCTGTCTTACACAAACTTCTCCAGTCCTTTTATTTTTTTTTTTTTGGCATCGCTACCACCTTCTTCAATATCACTGCCGTTGTATAATCAATGCAATACCAATACAATACCATTACATCTGCTTTTTTTTTTTTTTTTCAGCTGAAACCCTCCAGAACACATTTTCCCACCACACAGATAACAACTGCAGCTGCAACTTTCTGTACAGCTCAGTGAAAATGGGGTTTGTCAGAACACCTCTGGCTGGCTGGAAGATCCCAGTGCAGCTGCCCTGCCCTCAGTGAGAGCTGCCAGTGGCTGGTGCTGCCCACAGATTTTATCAGCAGGGTCATGCAGGTGTTTTTCAAAGGATCAATGACTGAAAATGTCAATTAGCATTTTAATATTTCCCACCTACAAGGTTAAAAAAAAAATGAGAGAGTCGGGGGGATAGGGGGTGGGATTAATTCCAAATTCTTGAGATTCCAAAGCAGTGAGTGTCTTTCTTCAAAAGGAGAAGGGAGACGATGCTGCAGAGGCAGGAAACTGCCTCTCAAGTTGGAAATTTTTATGATTTCCACCCACTCTGATATCTACAGGTATATTCTTTCTCATGTGGGCCAGATGCAGCCAGGGACGTGGATGTTTTTGGTTCCTTTCTGTAGGATTTTTTTTCCTGGGAAAAGCATGCCAGCCTCTGCAAGTGCTCTTCAGTGGGAGTTCAACAGCTTTGTTGGTTTTCAAAACGTGTCAAAGGGCAAGAACAGACAAATTCATGCTGTAACACAAATACAAAAACTCTGGGAAATTCAAAGGTGGGTAGATCTGAGGTTCTGCCCTAGGTCCTGTCCTAAATCTAACAGTTCATCCCTCAGCACAGTGGCCTCTCTTTGGAAAGTCTCCTGCTCCATCACCCAGAGTGTGTGTGCAAGGCTTTGGTGCTCTCACAAGAATTGTGCTGCCACTAGGAATATTGTACACCCTGGGAGCCCAGGGCTGGCAGTGGGATATCTTCTGGCTGAGGCTGATATGAACTAACAAACCAGAGCAAATATTTAATTTATATTTAATTACACCCTCAGTAAAACTTTTGTGGGGCATGTGGCTACTTGAAATGTAAACCTGAATTTCATTTTTCATTACTTTCATGTGTAGAAATTAGGAAACCACTCACAGTGTGATGTGTGGAACAAAAACGTGGCCCAGAACAGGGCTGATATATAGTGGTGTCTGCAATGCTAGTTTTTACCCCCATTAATTTCAGAGAGTGAACACTACACAGTTCTGGCATTCTCTCTACCACCAACGAAACACAACTGGAGCTGGTCTGGAGCATTCCTCATAAGTATTTCTTAAACAGGCACCAACAGGCCAAATAAATTCACTTGTACTTATCAATAAAAACAACGTTGTGGCAACAGCAAACAATCTGATGTTGTCTTTTATGGTGAGAGGATGAGATCATTTGCATGCCAAACAGAATGGGTGAGGTTAGATGAAATGAAATTAACTAAAACTCTCTTTCCATAGAGACAAGGATACAAAAACGACTTGATTGTGTTTTCTAAGCCAACTTCTGCTTGACTTTCTTTGCTTGTCTATAGAGGATGAGAGAACTGTGGCAAAACTAAGTGATTCTTCTGTCCATGGTGGCAAACTGGCAGTTGCTGGTCAGGAGGCTGATGGTGTAAATCAGTGGTCATGGTCCAGCTGTTAAAGCCATCACAGGATCCCAGGACAGCCTCACTCGGGCACCTCCTCAGTGCCTTAGGGAAATGTACACAGAGCAAGGTAGGAAAGGGCAGCTCCAGGACACTGCTGTGGCCCAGCCTGTGGAAATACCAGCCCCACCCAGGGAAGCTTCTGGTCGTTTTGGGTGGTTTGGGAGCTGCAAACACCAAGAAAAGCTGAACAGCAGAGAAAAGGCTGCTTTGGCTGAGGGGCACCGAAATCATTGTGTTCTTACCATGGCTATGGTCCTCCAGGTTAACAATCCTGGAGGCTAAAGGAAGTGTTCTCCAGGTAATAAATATGTGTTTGCCTACAGGAGCAAGCAGGAGCCTTGTAGTTCCCACATGGCTGTGGAACACCATTCCTGAATGTCCTGAACCCAGGGCTCCATTTCTGTCCCAAGGAGTCCAGAAAATGCCAAGGGCTGTCAGTATTTGAGGTTTTGGCTTAGCCAAGGGGTAAGAAACTTGATGGTCCTCACAAAAACCAAGTCCATAGCAGAGGACTTAGCTCCCATGGGGAGTTAGGCTGGACATGAGGAAAAATTTCTCCACCAAAAGGTTTGCCCAGCCCTGGCACAGCTGCCCAGGGCAGTGGTGGAGTCCCCATCCCTGCAGGGTTTGAAAGCTGTGTGGGTGTGACACCTGGGGACATGGGGCAGTGGTGGCCTTGGCAGTGCTGGGAATGGTTGGACTTGGTGGCCTCTAAGGGCTTTTCCAACCCAAATATGTCCTTGAGTCTATGACCTGTAACTGCCTCCTGTTATTTCACTGCTATGCGGACATTCCAACCTCAATATTGGATGTTTGAATACTTTAAGGATTCACAGGGTGCAGAGGCTGATCACAGCACTTCTCCAGTGCTCATTCCAGGATGGTCTGAGCTGGGTGGCACCAGGCTGGCGCCCCTGGAGCCTGAGGGGAGCAGGGACCCTGCAGAGACCCCAGAGCCAGGGTCCTGAGTGAAACCAAAGCTCTGATGAGCACCAAGGGCTGGGCTGTGGTTGAAGCAGATCAAATGTGGGTGCTCTGGGTCCCCCAGGTGCTTGTCCTCCCCCAGCTCTGCTGCACGGGTGGTTAAGCTCCTGCACAGCAGCTGCTCAACAGCTGCAGGTTACACTTCACATATGAAAGAAACCCTAAATCTGTGTGAAATTTCCAGTGGTTTAACAGCTGCTGCCTGAGCCAGGCTGTCTGTGTCACACACACGGTGACACTGGAGGGGAAGGAGGCAGGACAGACAGCTGTGAGCAGTCATTTCTCCAGGCACTTAGTTTTAATATGCTTTTGCTCATGTCAGGGCCTTTTCAGTGAAAACATGAGAATGGAGAAGCCTTTGGATTTATTTCCTACCCCTTTTCTCACCCCCTGCCCCACAGTTGTAGTGAGTTTAGTATGAGTCAAACTCTGTCATTACAGGATTTTATTTCTAGGGGGACTTTTTAGTGGGATTCATTGCAACCTTAAATTCTCATTCTTGTGAATGGAGAGGAGTGGCTTCTCCATCCAGGAATGGGCGTTTCAGCTGAATTGGGTATTTGATTTAGACAAAGACAATTTGCTTTGAGACTTCTCTAACTCTAAAGTTACTTTTTTGGAGGGGGCAGCAGTGCTGGGGGTAGATCCCACAATGTGCTGAGTGTCTAGAGAGGAGAAGGTGCTCTGGACAGACGGGACACTCCTGAAGGAGTGCCACTAAAAAACAGGAAATTGGTTGTGTGCTTTGAAAGAGCCAGGCAGAGCAATTTGTGAGAGGATCTGGAGGGTGATTAAAATATCTACATATTAATAGGCTGTGGTATGACCAACCGGCTAACATTGTTTGCCTGTGGAGAGGGAGGGTTTTATACCCAGGATGTAGAAGGGAAAAGTCTGGGTTACCAGAAGGGCTTCATTTACCTCAGTCAACAAAAAAGTGCAGGATAAAATCTGTGGTATTGCTGGGATTTATTTCAAAAACACCTGGTGCAAACAGTTTTTATTTCCCAACATTTTGTGCTCCCTCTGTGTTTACAAAAATAAAATGGCCTATTAATTAACAACCAAAACCAGTCCTTAATTCTAGTTTTTACTGAAATTATATTTATGCTAAGAATCCCTTATTTGCTCTCAAATGCAAATTCAGGTTAACCAAAAATTATGTGATTTTTAGCTGTGGGAAGCCCTGCTCTCAGCAGAGGTGATGCCACGGAGTTAAAGCACTTGTGGCACACGCTGGGGATCTCCTGTCTTCCCCACACTGTTTGCCTGGATTTTGGCTGGATTTCCCTGGATTCCTTGCCCCTTGGATGTTCTGTGATGCAACATCAGTCTCTGCTCAGATAATAACTACAGGAAGGAATTACCTCTGGCTGGAACAGGGTCTCCTGTGGTGGTCAGCTCGCCTCAGTCTTGGTTGTTTTGGTGGGAGCTGCAACTTAGATTGGAGTTTTGGTGCAAGATCCAAATGGTTTGGGTCAGAGTATTCCTGCACCCCAAGTCCCCCTGCACATCGAGTGGCTACACAGGGATGGGGCATCAGGAAGGGAGAGCGATGGAGAGGCACAGGGAAGACCTTGGGGAGGGTATTGTACAACAGTTTGAGTCAGATGGGGCCTTATGGATCAAGGCTCCCCAGGGTTTGCTGGTTCTGGTGTGTGAAAAGCTGGACATGAGATGCTGTGTGCCAGACTCACAGCCCAGAAGGTGAAACACTCCCTGGGCTGCATCAAAACAGCCAAAACATTCCCCACCTCTACTCTGCCCCAAGAGGAGCCTCCTGGAGCACTGCACCCACCTCTGGGGGCCTCAGCACAAGAGAGAAGTGGGGCTGCCAGAGAAGGTCCAGAGGAGGCCGCGGAGATGCTGCCAGGGCTGGAGCCCCTCTGCTCTGGAGCCAGCCTGGCACAGCTGGGGCTGCTCAGCTGCACCAGAGAAGCTCCAGGGACACCTGAGAGCCCCTGCCAGGGCCTGCAGGGGCTCCAGGAGAGCTGCACAGCCCCTGGGGACAAGGCAGGCAGGGACAGCAGCCAGGCAATGGCTCCCAGGGCCAGAGGGCAGGGACAGATTTTGGCCCATTGGGAATGAGGAATTGCTGGCTGGGAGGGTGGGCAGGCCCTGGCCCAGGGTGCCCAGAGCAGCTGTGGCTGCCCCTGGATCCCTGGCAGTGTCCCAGGCCAGGCTGGATGGGGCTGGGAGCAGCCTGGGACAGTGGGAGCTGTCCCTGCCCATGGCAGGGGTGGGAATGGATGAGCTTTAATGTCCCTTCCTACCCAAACCATTCTGGGATTCCACAACCAGCTCATTCCACCCCCCTGCCCTCCCCTTGCCCAGTGCCAGGCTGGTCAGTGTTACGCCAGGAGAAACTCTGCATGCCCCGTGTCCTCCCCAGCACCTTAAACACAGCTTTAGTGACCACTAAAGGCTCCACTAGCAGCACAGATTTGGGTTTCCTGGTGCTGGCTGTGGGGCTGGGAGCTCCAGAGCTCCTACCCAAGGATGGCTGCACAGGCCCGGGACACTTGGAGGCCCCCAGAGTGGTGAGAGTTGTGCTGGTTCCCAGCTGCTGCTGGATCCATGGATATGTTCCCCATGGAAGGGATGGCAGAAAACAGGCCTGATCCTTCCAGACTGGGACAGAGCTGGCAGGGAGCCTGCTTTTCCCTTCCCCAGCCCCTGCATGGGCTCTGGCAAGCCACAGCCCTCTCCTTGGCACAACAGGGTAGAAAATAAGATCCCCCCATTGTTCCCTGCTTCCATGACATGGTCACTGTCCCACCGTGGAGCTCAGGGTGTACAGGACACTCCACCCCTGGGATGGGTCCCACTGAGGGACACAAGTGGGATGCCCCCAGGGATGGCAGGGGACAAAATAAGCTGTTCACTCCTTCCCTTCCCCATCCCTGGGTTATCTCTGCCCAGAAAAGACTGAGCAGAAAATGCCAGGGCTGGATGTGCGATGGTTTGGTTTTGTTGTCTTGTTTTAAACAGCTCCTGTGAACAACTGTTGTGCTCAAGGGGCGGGAAGGGGGGTTACCATGGCAAAATGGGA